>NC_046158.1:144475800-144801322 GCF_011064425.1 Rattus rattus | reverse complement strand
GGTTCAATCTTTCCTCTAGTCCTTGCCCCAAGCAGAGGTAGTGAAAGAGATAAGTTATTAGGATATGGGGAAGTGGACCTGTTTATCAATAGTTCTTTGGGGGTGAGCTTGATCTTCCTTGGCTGCCGTTCAGTCCCATGGCAAACACCAAATACAACTCAGCAGCTGCAGACAGATCTAGGCAGGCAAACACCAGGCATGAACCAGCAGCTATAGTCCAATCCTATCTGCAGGTAGACACCAGGCGTAGTTCAAAACTGAAAAGACCACCAGGGTCACCCACTGGCCTGAGCTGAGGCCAAGGAAGCAGCAAGCTACCGCAGGAGCCTCACGAGCAGTTCTTAGGCGAGTTAGCGGCATTACCACAAGTTGAGCTCAACCATGCTATGTAAGGCAAACCAATCATGGGTGTAAGTTATCGAAGAAAAAGCGGGTGGAGCAAACCAAACCAATGCTCAGTGCTTGTCTCCCCCGTCTGTGGGCTCATGTTTATACTTCTCTATCAAGTGTCCTTTCATGTGTCTGCTCTCTCCAAACAGCCTTTCACCTGCGTGTGCTTCAGGAAAACATTGTTTCACAAGACATGCTTTCACCTGTGTGCCCCTGCGAAACATCATTTGACATAACTGACATTCTAAGGAAACTACAAGTTTCCACTTAGACCTCTGGTCCTGATTGTGGGAGCTGGGGGAACCTGTGGCAGTAGTCGATTAGATTACTAGGTATCTTCAATCCTAGTTGTAGGAGTGTGATATGCCTGACCCAATAGATAACGCAGATCACCGGATCACCAGGCTGTTAGCCAATTCCCAGCTTTCTGGATGGAAAAACAGGCCTTTCCTCTTTCCCACTGGAAGCACAATCCTGTGTGCCTAAGGTTCCTGGTTTCCCTGGAGATCTGTAGGCACAAGGACCTCCATGCTATGCTTCCAACAGATCACACTAACTTATTATCATATGTTGAACCATCCCTGCATTTCTGGGATGAAGTCTACTTGATCATGGTGGATGATCTTTTTGATGTGTTCTTGGATTCGGTTTGCAAGGATTTTATTGAGTGTTTTTGTATCAGTGTTCATAATGGAGATTGGTCTGTAATTCTTTCTTCGTTGGGTTTTTATGTAGTTTGGGTATCAGGGTAATTGTGGCCTCACAAAATGAATTGGACACTGTTCCTTCTGTTACTGTTTTGTGGGGTAGTTTGAGAAGTATTGGTCTTCCCTCTTCTTCGAAAGTATGGTAGAATTCTGCACTAAAATCATCTGGCCGTGGCCCTTTTTGTGGTGGGGAGATTTTTTAACAACTGCTTCTAGTACTCGGGGTTTTAGGTCTCTTTATATTGCTTATCTGGCCTGAATTTAATTTTGATAAGTTGTACCAATGGAGAAATATATTTGTTTCTTTTAGATTTTACAATTTGGTGGACTATAGATTATTTTTAAAGTACATCCTTATGATACTCTGGGCTCCCTTGTTGTCTGTTGTTGTATCCACCTTTTAGTTCCTGATTTTGTTAATTTGGATATACTCTCTCTACCATTAATTAATTTGGAGAAGGGTTTGTCTGTCTTACTGCCTTCATTTTTATTGACTTGTAGGAGGTCTTTAACTTCTTTATTTCTGTCTTGACTTATTTGTTCTTATTCAATAAAGAGTTCTTCAGTTCCCACGAGCTTAAGGTGTTATTTATTTATTTATTGACTGATTGATTGATTGTTTCTGTCGTTGTTGATACCAGCTTTAATCTGTGGTGGTGTGATAGGATGCAGGGGTTGTTTCAATTTTCTTGTATCTGTTGAGACTTGCGCTGTGTCCGAGCATGTGGTCCGTTTTGAAGAAAGTTCTGTGAGGTACACAGAAGAATGTATATACTTTCATGTTTGGGTGAAGTGTTCTATAAATATCTGTCAGCACCATTTGGTTTATGATGTCATCTCTCCAGCATTTCTGTTTAATTTTTGTTTGGATATCGTGTCTACTGGTGAGAGTGGGGCATTTGAAACCTCTCACCTTAAGAGTGTAAGGGTCGGTATGTGATTTAAACTGTAGTAGTGTTTCTTTTACATACTTTGGCATCCTTGTGTTTGGGGCATAGAAGTTAAGAATTAAAATGCCAGCTTGGTGTATTTTTCCTTTGATGAATATGTGACATCCTTCACTGTGGTGGTTTGAATAGGCTTGGCCCCCATAGATTCATGTATTTCAATGCTTGGCCTTGGGGAGTGGTACAACTGGGAGGTGTGGCCCTATTGGAGGAAGTGTGTCACTGTATAGGTGGGATTTTAGGACTCCTATGTTCAGACTCTGCCCGGTGTGGAAGAGCACCTCCTTCTGGCTGTCTGTGGAAGACGGTCCCCTTCTGCTGCCTCTGGATCCAGATTAAAACTCTTGGCTCCTCCTGCACCATGTCTGCCTGCATCCCGCCATGCTCCCACCTTGATGATAATGGACTAAACCTCTGAACCTGTAAGCCAGCCCCATTTAAATGTGGCCCCTTATAAGAGTTGTCTTGGTCATGGTGTCTCTTCACCGAAATGGAGACCCTAACTAAGACTTCCCTATCTCGGTTTTGATTTGAAGTCTGTTTTGTTGGGTATTAAAATGGCTATACCGGCTTGCTTCCTTAGGTCCATTTGCTTGGAACATCTTTTCCAAACCTTTTACTCTGAGGTAATGTCTATCCTTGAACGTTGAGGTGCACTCCTCTGAAGCAGCAGAAGGATGGAGCCTGTGTTCCCAGGATCCTGTTTTCCCATCCATTCTGTTAGACTGTGTCTTTTTATTAGAAAATTGAGATCATTGATTTTGGGAGATATCAATGACCCATGATCACTGATTTCTTTTTTTTGTTGTTGTTGTTGCTGTTGTTGTTGTTGTTGTTGGTGGTGGTGGTGGTGGTGGTGGTGGTGGTGTGTGTGTGTGTGTGTGTGTGTGTGTGTGTGTGTGTGTGTTGCCTGCCCTGCCCTTCTTTTGAATTTGCTGGTCTGATATTGTTTATTCCCTGTGTATTCATGGTTGTAGTTAACCTTCTTAGGTTGGAGTTTTCCTTCTAGCACCTTCTACAGGACTAGAGTTATAGATAAATATTGCTTAAATTTGTCTTTTATCTATGAATATCTTATTTTCTCCATCTGTGGTAATTGAAAGCTTTGCTGGGTACAGTAGTTTGGCCTGGCATCTGTGGTCTCTTCGAGTCTGTAGCACACCTGTCCAGACCCTTCTGGCTTCTAGAGTCTCCACTGAGAAGACAGGTGAGATTCTGATGGATCTGCCTTAGTAGCTGGCTAGCCTTGTCTCCTTGCAGCTTTTGATATTTTTTTTGTGTTCTGTACATTTAGTGTTTTTATTATGTGCTTTCTTTTCTTGTCACCTATTTGGTGTTCTGCATGCTTATGGTACCTTGATAGGCATCTCCTTTAGGTTAGGGAAATCTTCTATAATTCTGTTCAAAAATATTTGATCTGGGATTCTTCTCCTTCCTGTATTCCTATTACTCTTAGATTTGGACTTTTTCGCGTTGTTCCAGATTCTGTGGATGTTTTTTGTTAGGAACTTTTTCCATTTAGCATTTTCTTTGACTGATGTATCTATTTCTTCCATTGTATCGTCAACACCTGGGCGTCTCCCTTCCACATCTCCTATTCTGTGAGTATGGCATGCCTCTTTAATTTCTTATTGAATTCCTAAAATTTTCATTTACAGATTTTTTTTCTGGTTTGGATTTTCTTGATTGACCCTATTTCAATTCTTGGGCTGAACAGTATCCTTCCTCCCCTTACACTGTCCGTGTTTTTATAGATTTCTTTAAGGGATGTATTTACTTCCTCTTCAAGGACCTCTATGATCTTCATATGGGAGGTTTTTAATTTTTTCCTTGAACTTCAGCTGTGTTGGATCTGTGTGGTAGAGTTGCTGGGCTGCTGTGGAGACGCACTGTCCTGGGTGTTATTGATTGTGTTGGTGTCTGCCATCTGGGATTGGATGACTGCAGGTCTAGGTCCTGATATGTAGGTCCTGATCTGTGCTTTTGTCTTTGTTGGGTACATGTTTTGCTCCTTGGTTTTTCTTTCCTCTGTGGATTTCAGGCAAGTACGGTGTGTTGCCCGGTAGGGAATCTGCTGTGGGCTTGTTTTCCTAGCCTGCTCAGTTGCTATGTTCCTTGGGAGTGCCTGCTGGTGTTGGAGAGTGGGATAAATGGGTGAGTGGGAGAAGGAAGTGGAGGGAAGCTATTTGTGATCCCTTGGGGATGGTGTCAAGAGAGGAAAGGGAGATCAGTCTGGGTTTCTGCTGCACAGTCAGGGAAGAGGCAGGACATTGGCTCAGAGGAGAGGAGAAGATCTTTAGTCATCCTACCTGCTTCCCTGGCGGGACTGGTAGGATTTAAAACATTTAAATTATATTTTAGCTTTTTTGTCCTGGGAGGCAGACATGTGGAGGTCAGAGGACAGTCTGTGGGTTCTGGGGGTCAAGCGCAGGCTGACAAGCTCCTTTACTTGTGACGCCATCTTGTCTACCCCAATCGAGATGGTTAAAATTACATCCAGGTGCTTTTAAAAACAAGCCAGAGTTCTGCTCGGTGGGAAGAACTTTGGAATTAAGACGCAGAAGAAGTATTTTTTTTGCCAGTGCTTCTGCCTGACTGTTGTTGTTGTTGTTGTTGTTGTTGATGATGATGATGATGATGATGATACTGTGGTGGTGGTGATGATGGTGATGATGGTGGTGGTGGTGATGATGGTGGCGGTGATGATGATGGTGATGGTGGTGGTGATGGTGGTGGTGATGGTGATGATGGTGGTGATGATGATGGTGGTGGTGATAGTGATGATGGTGGTGATAGTGATGATGGTGGTGATGATGATGATGTTGTTTGGGAAAAAGCTTTTCTCTTTGTGTGGCTTGACAGCTCTCAGGTGCTACACAGAGTCCTTCTAACCACAGAGTTCTGCCCTACAGGGAGCACAGTGACTACGCTCCACAGTCCCACAGAAGGCAATGCATCTTCTAAACTAACTCAGAATCATTAACTCTAGTAGGCCCTGGGTGAGAATCAGTAGCTATGACCAGTCTGGGACCCACCACACGTAGGACATTTTCTTTGAAACCATCAAGCACAGGAGAAACCTGAGGCTGAAAGTGGATAAAATGGAGTGGGGACTCCTGGCCTGGACTCAGGGAGGTGATTCTATGCTCTATCCTGCCCATGACTTCTACCTCTCCACTCTCCTACCCAGCCCTGTAGCTGACACAGCAGGGGCCTCCTCTCCCCTACACTGCCATTCCCAGGGGACTCCTCCAACCCTTGTTTGGAGGACCCAGCTCCCTGCTTCCAATTCCTTTGTGTCAGGGACAATACCTAGAAACACTTTCTACCCCAGGCCCCAGGTGGTCACACCTACAGGGCCTCAGGTCTGAGAATCACACTTTCCTTCATCTCCTCCATTAAGATTTCTTCATCTTTCTCAGCCTAGTAACAACCTTCTTTTCTATGCCTTCTTCTCACTTCAGCTCCATTCCCTGGAGACTCACTCAGCCCTTTCATTGTCTCCAAGCAATGCATTGCCTGACTGGCAGGAGCCCCTCTTTCTACCACATCTCCAACTCCCTGGGGACCCACTTCTACTTGTGAACACGATCCACTTAGCGTTTCCTGAGGCCCCTCTTGGCCTTTTCTCCTAGTCCACCTCTATTGCTCTCTGTACCCACCAGCCAGCAGAAGCACTCCCTACAGAGCAACCCACAACCATCACAGTTTCCTAAGATCCAGAGAACATGACTGAAACCAAGGAACAGAACACCCACCCAACAGAGACCAGACCAGACATCAACATCTAAAATGACCTCCGTTGTCCCAAGTTCATAAAAACACAATAACAGCCAGGACAGTATGTTTCCTGTAGAGCCCAGCAACCCTACTACAGTAGGCCCTGAGTAATACAGCTGAAGCACAGGACAAACACTTCAAAATAGCTATTAGGAGATGGTTGAGGACATTAAAGAGGGTAAGAATACGTCCCTTAATGAAGTCTGTGAAAGAACAAACTGTGGAATGAAATTTTGAAAACAGTTCAACACACAGAAATAAAAGAGGAATCATTAAAGAAAGCCAAGGTGAAACTGGAAATGAAAACCTTAGGAAGTCAAACAAAAAGCCTCACCAGTCGAGTACAAGACAGGGAAGAAAGGATCTCAGATGTTCAAGACAAGGTAGAATAAATGAATACCTCAGTCAAAGAAAATGTTAAACAGACAGACAAACAAGCAAGCAAGCAAACAAAAATCTCCAAAAACAAAAAAATAAAAAAACAAAAACAAGACAAAACAACGACAACAACAACAACAACAACAAAACCATCCAGGACACTATGAAAAGACTAATCTATGAATAATAGGAATAGAGGAATGAGAAGGAACTCAGGTAAAGGCATAGAAAATTTCAACAAAATCATAGAAGAAAATTTCTTTAACATAAAGAAAAAGGCACCTGTCAAGGTACAGGAAGCACATGGAACACCAAATAGACTCAACCAGAAGAAAAATTCCCCATGGCATGTAATAAAACACTGATCATACTGAACAAAGAATATTGAAAGCTGCAAAGAAAAAAAAGACCAAATGGCATATAAAGGCAGATCCATTAGAATAACACCTAATTTCTGATGGAGACTCTAATCCAGAAGGGTCTGGATAGATATTCTATGAACTCTAAGAGATCACAGATGCCAGCCCAGCCTACAGTTTGAATCATAGCACATGATTTTCAAACCTGTCTTCCACCAAACTTGAAAACCTTTTAAAAGAAATGTATATATATGTATATATATATATACATATATATATATATTTCATAACTTACCAAAGTTAAATCAAGGTCAGATAAATCCCTTAAACAGACCCATAACCCAAGTGAAATAGAAACAGTAATTAAAAGTGTACCAACCAACCAACAAACAAACCAACCACCCTCCCTCTAAAAAAAGCCCAGAGCCAGATGGATTTCAGCACAGAATTCAAGAAAGAATTATTGCCAATACTCTTCAAATTATTTTGCAAAATATAAACAGAAGGGATATTGCCCAGTTTGTTTCACGAGGCATAGTTACCCTGATTCCTAAATCGCACAAAGACCCACCAAAGAAAGAAAATTACAGATTAATTTCCCTTTCAACAATGGATGCAAAAGTTTACAACAAAATACTTGAGTCCAAGAACTCATAAAAAAGATTATCCTCCATGATCAAGTAGGCTTCATCCCAAAGATGCAAGCATGGTTCATGGTTCAATATGCATTAAACAATAAATGTAATCTACCACATAAACACACTGAAAGACAAAAGCTACGTGATCATCTCATTAGATGCAGAACAAACTTTTGACAAAATCCAACACCCTTTTCTGATAATAAGTACCGGAGAGTTTAGAGATACAAGGAGCATACCTCAATATAATAAAGGTGATTTAAAGCAAGCTTATAGCCAGCATCATCTTAAATGGAGAGAAACTCCAAGCAATTCCGCTAAAATCAGAAACAAGTCAAAGTTGTCCACTCTCTCAATATCTAGTCAATATCGTCCTTGATTCTTAGCTATAGCAGTAAGAAAACTGAAGGATATCAGTTAGGAAAGGGAGACGTCTAAGTATCTTCATTTGCAGATGATATGACTTTATACATAAATGACCATGAGAACCCTACTAGGAAACTTCTACATCTGAAAACACTCTCAGCAAAATAGCAGAATGCAAGGTGAACCCACCAAAATGAGCAGCCTTCCTCTATACAAACGACAAATGGACAGAGAAAGAAATCAGGGAAACAACGCCTTTCACAATAGCCTCAAAAAAAGGAAAATCTTAGGATAACTCTAACCAAGGAAGTGAAAGGCTTGTGTAATGAAAACTTCAAGACATTGAAGAAAGAAATTGGAGAAGACATCAGAAGATGGAAAGATCTCCCATGCTCATGGATCAGTAGGATTAACAATGACAAGTGGCCATCCTACCAAAAGCACTCTACAGAATCAATGTAATCCTCATCAAAATCCCAAGTTCTTCTCAGAACTGGAAAGGACAACAGTCAGCTTCCATGTGGAAACACAGAAAATCCAGCATAGCTAAAGCAATCCCCAATAACCAAAGGAGTGATAGAAGTGTTACCACCTCCGACCTCAGATTAGACTACAGAGCTATAGTAATAAAACCTACATGGCGTTGGCATAAAAACACAGACCCGCTGATCAACCAAACTGAACTGAAGACCCAGACAGACAAAGTCCACACACCTATGGACATCTGGCTTTTGACAAAGGAGCGAAAAATGCATACTGGAAAAAGGACAGCTTGTTAAACAAACAGTGTGGGTGAGGTGGATGGCTGCATGTAGCAAAACACAAAGAGATCCGTATTCATTGCCCTGCAGAGAAAACTCAACTCTAAATGGATCAAAGACCTCAACGCAAAACAAGACTCACTGAGCCTGGTGGAAGAGAAAGCGGAGAATCGCCTTGAACGCATTGGCACAGGAGACTTTCTGAACAGAACACTGAAGTATCGGACACTAAGATCAACAATTAATAAATTAATCATGAAACTATAAAGTCTCTGTATTGCAAGGGACACCATCATTTGGACAAAGTGGCGGCTTACAGATTGGGAAAAGATTTGTTAACAACTCCATATATGATAGGGGGTTAATATCTGAACAATATAAAGACCTCGAGAAACTAGATATCAAACAACGACAACAACAAAAACAACAACAACAGAAGCAACAAATCCAATTAAAAATGGAGCATGGATAGAAATAGAATGCTCAGTAGAGGAAACTCAAATGGCTGAGAAACACTTAAAGAAATGCTCAGCACCCTTAGCTGTCAGGGAAACACAAATCAAAACAGGTCAGATTCCATCTTGTACCAGATCAAAACCGCAAGTGACAGCTCGTGCTGGGGAGGATGTGGAGCAGGGGGACCACTCCTCCATGCCTGGTGGGAGTGCAATCTTGTACAACCACTGTGGAAATCATTATGGCACTTCTCAGAAAGATGGGAATTGATCTTCCTCAAGACCCAGCTATACTTCTCTTGGGCATATACCCAAAGAGGCCTCCATTCTACCAAAAAGCCCTCGTTCAGCTATGTTCAGTGTTGCTCTATTTGTAATAACCAGGCGTTGGAAGCAACCTAGATGTCTCTCAACAGAAGACTGGATAAAGAAAATGTGGTTCATTCACACTATGGAGTACTACTTATCTGTTTAAAAAAATGACACCATGAAATTTGCAGCCAAATGGATGGAACTAGAAAAAAAATCACCCTGAATGAGGTATTTACTGGTATGTGGGTATTCATCATTAAATAAATGATAAGCAAATGGCCTCCATAGGGGGTGGCACTATTAGGAGGTATGTTCTCGTTGGAGTAGGTGTGCCCTTGTTGGAGGAAGTGTGTCACCGGGGATTGACTTTGAGGTTTCAGAAGCTCAAGTCAGTCCTAGTGGCTCACTCTCTTTTCCTACTGCCTGACCCAGATGAAGAACTCTTAGCTCCATGCAGCATGAAGCTCCATGAAGAACTCTCCAGCACCATGTCTGCCTGCACTCTGCCGTGCTTCCTGCCATGGTGATAGTGGACTAAACCTCTGAACTGTAAGCCAATTTCCCAGTTAGACATTTTCCTTTATCAGAGTTGTGTGGTCGTAAGTGTCTCTTCACAGCAAGAGAAATCCTAAGACACCAATCTCCAGTTTATAAGCTCAGAGAGGTTACTGTAGAGGAAGGAACTGTGAGAGACGCATGGATCTACCTGGGAGGGAGAAATAGAATAGATTTTATGGGTGGACTGGGGCAGGAAGTGGAGGATCAAGTGGGGATGGGGAGGGGAGATGGGTTGAGGGAGGGGATGTGAGGAGGGACAGCTAGAGTTGAGGGGTATTTGAGGGGTGGTATGGAAACCTAGTGCAGTGGAAACTTTCTAAAGTATGTGAGGGAATCCTAATACAGTCTTCAAATAACGAGGGGGAGAGAGAGTCCCAAATGGCCATCTCTTGTCACTAAACAAAACTTCTAGCACCAGAACTGGGTTACATCCAATAGAGTTGTTGGCCAATAGATTACTCTTCACAAACTGACAAGGCCCCGTGACTAAGACAACACCCACACATTGAACACAGAGGGGTCAAGTTGGTGTCTACATACGTTTTTACCCCCATGCTCTAGCGTCTTTGGTATGGGAAAGTACTCTGCAGGTTACCGAAAGAGAGCCATAAACACCAACCCAGTCCCCAACCCTCTGTTTTACAATCTAACCTGCCCGTGTGTTATGCTAGCGCAATGGTAGTACAAAGCTTGTGGGAGTGACCAATGTCTGATTCGACTTTCTACTCTGCTTGGGTGACCAGGAGTTAGAGCCTAGACAGTTCAAAGAACTGGGGTAAAACCAAATACTAGTGGTATAAAAATAGTAACAATAAAAGGACTCCTAATGATACTCATAGATCCGATGTCTTACTCAGCTATCACCAGAGAAGCTTCCTCCTGCAGAGAAGGGAACAAATACAGTTAGGAAATCTGGAGAGAGTGAGAGACCTTGGGACACACAGAGCTTAATGGGATGTCTCCATCAAACCCCTCCTCGCAGAGCTCAGGGAACCTTGTGAAAGAGGAGGTTGGATGTGTAAGGGCCAGAGGGGACAGAGGGCACCAGGAGAGCAAGGCCCTCTGAGTCAATGGGGCAAGCCTCATGTGAGCTGACAGAGACTGAAGTATAAGCCCAGGGCAGGCAGGGGTCTTCACCAGGGCTTCTGCATTTATACCATGGCTTTCGGGTTAGTATATTCATGGGACTCCTGTGTGTGTAAACGAGTGGGTCTCTGATTTTTGTGCCTTCTCTTGGGGCCAATTTTTCTTCTGTTTGTTTGTTTGTTTTTGTTTTTGTTTTGTTTTGTTTTTTGCCTTGATCAACTTTGCTGCGATGGTTTTGTTTCATCTTATTTTATTTTATTATAAAAAATAAACAAACACATTGTACTGGCTGGTTTTGCGTGTCAACTTGAGACAAGCTGGAGTTATTACAGAGAAAGGAGCCTCCCTTGAGGAAATGCCTCCATGAGATTCAGCTGGAAGGCATTTTCTCAACTAGTGATCAAAGCGGGAGGGCCCAGCCCATTGTGGGTGGTGCCATCCCTAGGCTGGTGGTCCTGGGAGAGCAAGCTGAGCAACAGTGAGCAGCACCCTCCATGGCCTCTGCATCAGCTCCTGCCCTGTGTGAGCTCCAGTCCTGACTTCCTTTGGTGATGAACAGCAATGTGGAAGTGTAAGCTGAATAAACCCTTTCCTCCCCAACTTGTTTCTTGGTCATGATGTTTTGCGCAGGAATAGAAACCTTGGCTAAGACAAACATGTACAAAAACAAAAACAAAAATACCATAAAAAACCCCCACCAAAACAAAGCAACCCACAAAGCTTAAACTATTGGCTTCCATTTTCCTGCTTGAAAAATGGAGAAAGCTTCTGTCCTAGCTTGCTTTCCGTGGCTGTGATAAGGGCCACGACCTAAAACAACCTAAGGAGGGGAGGGCTGGTCCGTCATCCAGAGAAGTTGGGTAAGAACTTAAGACAGGAATCTGGAGGCAGGAAGTGAAGCAGAGGTCACAGATGAACGCCTCTTACTGCCTTGCTCCCTATGGCTTGCTCAGCCTGCTTTCCTATACATCCCGAGGCTGCCCACGTCAGTCACCAGGTAAGAGAATGCCCCACTGGCTTTCCTACAGTCCAGCCTGAGGGAGGCAGTTCCTCACTTGATGCTCCCTCTTCCCAGGTGGCTCTCGTTTATACCAAGCTGACAAACAGAGCAGCACGTCTGTCTCCCCACGTTCCCCGTCACCTCAGCAACCACCTTTCTGATTCCCCACACAGCACCTGCCTTCCCACGTGGCGCCTTCCTTCTGCCCCAGACTCTCCCCAGGACAGGAACAGAGCGGAACAGCCCTCATAAAGCATCTGGATCTCACCTCCAGTCCCGTCTCCAGCCCGTCTGCAGGGGCACGGAGCAGGGAAGCCCGTGGCACCATGTGTCTGCAGAGCCATACTATACCATTTGAATTCCAGAACTTTCTTGCGCATGACCATTTTTGTGTGTCTGAAGTCTTTCCTAAATGACGATTTATTTTAGTTTATGTGTATGGGTTTGCTTGCATGTATGTCTGTGTGTCGTGTGCATGCCGGGTGCCTGCAGAGGTCAGAAGAAGGCATAGGATCCCCTGGAACTGGGGTTATGGGTGGTTCTTAGGAGACCTGTGGGTGCTGTGTAGTAGATTCTAGTTTTCATAGGAGCAACAAGTGCTCTTGATCACCAAGCCACCTCTCCAGCCTAACTCTTCCTCATCTCTGGTTTTGTGGTTCACCCAACCCGGGGCTGAGTTGCCCCGAAGAGCTGAAGAGCAGAGAGACTTGCTAAGTAGAACACTGTTGGAAAATGTCCCTCCAAAGGTTCTGATTGGTCAAGCATGGGTCACATGCTGATCTTTGAACCAATCAGAGGGTAGAGTTTTTCCCTCTAGAAATATGAGCATCCCAATTGGAGAAATAAAATAACTTTTAAAGTATAATTCACAAGTTTCCAACTTTCCACATTGTGTTTAAGAGACCTAGAACCCTAAGTTCCTAGAAACTTCACACACACACACACACACACACACACACACACACACACACACTCACACACCCATCTCTACCCTCACCCATTGGTATCCATGTTGCAAGTAAAACTTTACCATCTGATCTATTTCTCTACCATGACAAAGTACCCTAAAAGCAATTTAGGGGGAAAGAGGATTTGTAGGATGTCATACAGGTGAAGGCAGGTACAAGATAGAACGAGGCCTGTCATTGGATGAGAAGGAAGGATGGGCGGGAGAAAAGTTTTAGAGAGGAGGAGACTGGGGTGAGAGGGAGAGGCAGCTGAGAGAACATGGAGGCTGATGTTAAGATTCCTGTCTGCATATTTACAGGTTGTCATGACTGTTATCAAGGGATGGATGTGTACAGGGCTTTGGATGTGTATGTGGGCAATTATATCTTATCAATTGGGTCAGAGGTTATTGTGTTGTGTGTTCTTTCATGTGGCGATTTAAGTTCAAGAGAGCATGTGGCGGCTGGAGATACTAGGTTGCCATGGAATTGGGATGTATAGTTCTGGCATGGTGACCTGCCTTGGGAACTAGATGGGTAGAGAGATTGCTGCCAGGCTCAGAGAGAAGCCATCGGCAGTGTGATATGGGATGGAACAGAGTGGGTGAGACGCTTTGCTGACTGAGATGAAGATATCTATCAGATATCTTGGGGCATTGAGGTGCTGGACCTAGTGGGGTAAAAGACAGCAATATATATAATATTTTATATTTTATAAATTATATATTATATTAAAATTATATATTATATTATATATATATAATTTTACAGCAACAAGGATTTATTCACCTCACCATTCCAGATTATAATCCATCATTGTGGGAAAGTCAAGGCAGGGACTGGAAGCAATTTGTGATGTCACATCCAAAGCCACAGGCAGAGAGAAGTGAAAGCATGTTGGCCTGCTTGCTTGTGCTCAGTTAGATTTCTCTACTCTCACACAGTTCAACTTGCCGTGCTTAGGGAATGGTGCTGCCCACAGTGGGCTGGGATTTCTATTAACTCAATCAAGACAGTCCCCTACAGACATACTCCCAGGTCAACCTGACCTAGGCAAATCTCACTAAGACTCTCTTCCCTGGTGAATCTAGGCTTTATGGAGATGACAGTTCAAGTATCCAGGGTACTGTCTGACAAACCTTTTGTGAGCCATTGCTTCCAGCCCTTATGTCACACTGAAAATGTTTCCTCTTCTGCACTGTGACAGGCAGGCTTCCATCCTTCCCCTCTGGGCATTCTGTGCCATGCTGACTGCCTGTTTCAGGGTGTTAACCTCCCCAAAGGGTGCTGACACAAGAGCTCAGAAGCCACTGCACCTCCCTCATTCCTCTTTCCAAAATCTTAACTTTGCCTCTGCCCTTCATATTTCGAGTTTTTCTAAAAACTCCTTTTTAGAGAGATACTCTAAGGGGAGTAGGGTTTTCTGCAATTTTTGGGCCACGTACCCCAACTCCCACTGTGCACACAGCCCAGTGCAAAACTTTAGTTAAACATCAGAGTTACACCCCTAGCATGCACAAGTGCCAGTGTGGAAAGCAAACCCTCCCCCAAATGTCCGGTCTGTCATCACAACCCCAGAGTTCTGCAGAAGATACATAAGATGAAGCTCTGGTGTGGGACAAGAAGTGCGAGAGACTGAGGGAGGGCCCTGTCACAGGAAGCTGTTCTCTGAGCTACTGTCTCTGGCACCTGTTGTCTCAATGTAAGGCTGCTGACCCTCCCCTCAGAGCAGCTATCCTGAAGCCTGGGCCAGCAGGGAGGCCTCAGCTGAGCCTGAATCTGCTTTCAAGCCTGCTCAGAGCGCCTCACATCCCCACTGCTTTCAAGTAAAGATGTTTCCCCTTGCTTTAGGAAGAACGACAGTATCAACCAACCAGACACCTCAGAGCTCCCAGGACTAAACCACCAACCAAAGAATACACATGGAGGGACTGACGGCTCCAGTTGCATATGTAGCAGAGGATGGCATTGTCAGGCATCAATGGGAGGAGAGGCCCTTGATCCTGTGAAGGCTCGATGCCCCAGTGTAGGGGAATGCTAGGGCAGGGAGGTGGGAGGGAAATATTGGGTGAGTGGGGGAATATCCCCATAGAAGCAGGGGGAGGGGGCATAGGATAGGGGACTTCCATGGGGGAAACCGGGAAAGGGGATAACATTTGAAATGTAAATAAAGAAAATATCCAATAAAAGAAAAAATAAAACTAAAAAGAAAGAAAGGAAGGAAGGAGGGAAGGAAGGAAGAAACGTTTTCCTTATTCTGTGGGCTTCTAGAAACATCCACAGCTGTACGGAGAATGGGTCCTGGTTTCTGTCAGTCTAAAATTGCTTTCCTCTTTCCTGGGACACACTCCACAAGGAAATCTCACCTCTCACTACCATTAGGGAGTGAATTTGGCGTCACAGGAATCATGATTGGTTCAAGAATCAGCATGTGACCTGTTCTCAACCAATCAGAATTCGCCGTGGGA
Source organism: Rattus rattus (assembly GCF_011064425.1). Classification (NCBI taxonomy): domain Eukaryota; kingdom Metazoa; phylum Chordata; class Mammalia; order Rodentia; family Muridae; genus Rattus; species Rattus rattus. The sequence goes on along the minus strand of NC_046158.1, from coordinate 144,786,170 downwards.
CATTTTCCTGGTATTTTTCTATTTGAAGTCTCTGCTAACAGGTGCGACTCTGCCGTAGGTGGCTGGCAGTCACACGGAAGGCGAGCTGTTGATAAAGAAGGCCTGGGTGCCTGGATACAGCCATTCTTGAAGCCCGGCATCCTATGCCTGCTGGGATACCTAATTGTACCCATTTCCCCAAAGCAACAGGATCCGGGATGAACTCCCTGTTCCCTTCCCTACCTCAGCTTCCCGTGTTAGCTGTTTCCACCCAAAGCACAGGCGAAAGGCCCCTTCAGTGCCCAGGCTGAGTGGATGGCACACCCCCAACCAAAGGCCAAATTCTCTCCTCACCCTGAGGGAGGGGCAGGTGGGCTGAGGATCGCTGACTCAATCACTTCTTGCTTTTAATGGCGCCTCGTTAATTTCCTCTCCTGAGAGATGGCTTCGCCCTTCACCTCCAGCCTCCATTAGCCGCGCAGCACTTTATCAGCGCATTTATGAGAAATTAATTGCAGAGGGGGAACGGCGCCGGGCAGCAAGGCCTCTGCTTGGGCAAGCTCAGGAGCTCAGTTTGTTCCCCATAGCCACTGGGCTGGCTTCACTGTGGACCTCAGGCCGGCTCTGAGATCTGCCTCTGGCTTTCAGCTGGGTGGAGAAGGAAGATGGGACCAGTCACCTGCACTTAGCTTTCGCTGACAATGGAATGCCCCAAGGCAACATGCTTCCCAGACTGTCTGTGACCACAGTGACCAAGAAGACTCTGCCGTGGTACAGGATCCCGGTCCACAGCAAGCCCCACGGCCCAGTGTCCAGGGAACACATTTGCGGGTAAGCTGGCTTATGGCTAAGACTTGTACAAACAACCTCTGGCCTTGACTCCTTCGCCCACCGACTTTCTATCTCCGTTTCCTTTGCTCTTGACTTTCTTTCATCCCCAAGTGCCCCCTCATCTCTGTTGCCTTCCTTAGAGTCCGATCAGGTCTCAGACTTCCTCACCTGACCTCGGAGACCAGAACTTAGAGTCCTCAGCTCCCCAGCGCTGCTCTGAGGCTCAGAGGCTGCGGGCCAATTATCCATTGCAACCATCCCCTCTGAGGTGTGCCATTGACATCCAGCTCTTGGTTGCCATGTTTCCCTCTCTAGCCCCAGGGCCCAATGCAGCCTGCAAAGTCCCCAGAGGCCCCAGGGGATTGAGAGTGAGAAAACCAGGCTTCGGGCCATGGTTTCTCCACCCAAGTGTCTCCTGAGCCTCTTGTCTGCGTAGCAACTCTTTCCTGAATGCTTCAGAGATCTGCCCATACCCCCTTGGCCCATCCCTGCCCTCCACCTTCCCACAGCCTTGGCTTCTCTGACAGTTTCTGTGACAGCTTCTCTCTGGCTCTGGGGGTAGCCTTTTAACACTAGTGGCCAATCAAGGAAGTGTCTTATTGCTCCGGCCCACGACTAGTTAGGGAGTGGCTTTCAGCTGGGTGGAGAAGGAGATCAGAGCTGTCATATGCACTGACAGTCATACTGGGGCCAAGGGCCATCTTCACTAGTACGGGAGGGAGAAGCAGAATGAAGGGAGGCGGGGGTTGGGTCAGCCAGAGCCCCTGGATGCATATATTCCTGAAGCAGGACTTAAGCCTGGAACAATCTACAGCTCGTCCCTTGTGCAGGCACACACATTCCAGCTTTCTGTCATCAACAAGCAAGCCAGTCTGCTCATCTGTAGAGGTGAGTGGCAGGCCTGGCTGGAGGAGAGTAGACAAGGATGGAGAGAGAGCCTGCAGGGTGGGTGGGGCCAGAGAGAGTACGCAGGGTGGGTGGGGCCAGAAAGTGAACGTACTGGGTGGGTGGGACCGGAAAGTGAACGTACTGGGTGGGTGGGACCGGAAGAGAGCGTGCAGGGTGGGTGGGGCCAGAAAGTGAACGTACTGGGTGGGTGGGGCCGGAAGAGAGCGTGCAGGGTGGGTGGGGCCAGAGAGAGTGTGATGGGTAGGTGGTGCCGGAAGAGAGCAGTGTTGATGGAAACAGAATAGTGCACGGAATGGATGAAGGTGGCCAGAGGTTTCAAAGGCCTTTCTGAGCTCAGACGTTTGGGGAACAGAAGGTTCTGGGTGCGTGGGAGAGAAGAGAGGAGCTGCACTGGCTGTCCCAGCTCCAGCGCTAAGGGAACCACTGAGTTTTTTGACGAGTGCAGGACTAGTCTCTGGTTCAGGGGTAGCTGGAATCACCAGACACCACATCCCAGCACTCCCTGCAGGAACAGGCTATCCCACTGGAGTGCTGTATGGATGCCTAAGATCCTTCTTAGGTATGGCTAAGGCTGGGGAGCCTTAGGATGGCTGGGCTGAGGACACCAAGAGTCCCTCTGAGACCCTGTGCTGAGTGAGCTGCACCAACACACACACCAAGACAGACGGACCCGGGGATATAGCTTCTAGGTACAGCAGCCTGTACCTCACAGGAGAGGTAGAGCAAAGGGGGAGAAAGCACGCGGCACTGGGAAGCTGCACATGACATGTACACACTAAGCGTCACTTGGTTCCACTCGGGAATCAGCTGCCTTCCTGGCTAGCTGATTCTTCCTTTTTTTTTTTTTTTTTTTTTTTTTTTTGCCTCCATTTCAAAGCTCCATTACCCTTCCCCCAGCACTCAGAACCCCAAGGTTTTGGAAAACGTTAGCTATCTGGCATACGGTAAATGATTCCTGTCTGTTGACTGGCCAAGGCTGGTTGATTGACACATGGGCCAGCGAATCACTGCTACAGGGCCAAGGATTGAGGCGAGCCTTGCCTGTTTAGGCTGCTGTGATCAAGCACCCTGAGCTGGGTGGGTTATGATGGTAAGAAAGTTGTTCGCGGCGTGTGGATCCTGGAGGACTAAGGTCACCATGGCAGGTTCAGGGTCTAGTGAGGCACTCTCCTTAAAACGATGTCTCATAGCCTCCTAGTGGAAGGCCGAGGAGACTAACGAGGCCCTCAGCTTTGTGTAGGGCATCAACTGGGTGCAGTAGGCTGCCCTGGTCATGGGGCTTGGGAGGCAAGAGCCTTTACTTCTGAGCCGTCTCGCCCGCCCCTGGTTTAATTCTTTAAATCCGTTATCTGAGTGGCTTGATGCTCTTTAGTTTCAGAGGCACATCTTTGTACAAAAGTACAGCACATTCATTCGGCCGTGAACCCCCGCGACTGTGATACCCCCACAGCCATGAACCACTTTGGCCATGATCCCCCTTCCGCCGTGAACCCCATGGCTGTGATCCCTTCTCACCCATGACCCCTCCTCGGCCTTGCCCACCTCAACTGTGACCCCCCCCTTGGCTGTGACCCCAATTGGCTGTGATTCCCCCCTTGGCCATGATCCCCCTCAGCAGTGACACCTCCCCTTTGGACTTTACCCCCCTGGGCTGTGACCCCGCCTCTCTCTCCCTCCATCCTCCTGTTGGTCCCTTCATTCCCTGGCTGGTGTCGCGTGTACTTTCATGCCACATCTGTGTATGATTCTAGGAATCTATCATAAAGTCCAGGAGCCACAAAAGAGAGGAACACATGACCCTTGTCTTTCTAAGATGGCTTTCATTCACTGAACGTGGTGGTCTCTGGTCTCATCCTCTTCCAGCCAATGACAACCTCAGTATTTTTTATGGCTGTGTGCTACTCCACATTCGCCCATCTTTTACTGCGGGACAGCAAGGTTGGTTCCATCTCTTAACTGCTGGGAACAGGACCACCGTCTGCATGGATATGCAGACATCTCTGTGTTGACTTTTCCCTTCCGGTGAGCACCCAGGAGTGGTAGAACTGGCTCATATGGTTGATTGATCGATGTATTGATTGATTCATTGATCTTGAGGCAGGAAAGGTTGGTTTGGCTCATGGTGGCAGAGAGGTCAGCCTATGGTCTCGTGGCTCCATTGCTTTCTGGCCTGTGGTAGGGCAGAAGGGCATGACAGGAAGAAGAGATGACTGAGAGACTTGAAGGGGCATGACCCAGGCTGGAACTGGGGCTGCATTGGTAGAGCCTGTGAGGCATGCATACATGAAGCACTTCATGGGTAGAGCCTTGTGAGGCATACATGAAGCACTGCATGGGTAGAGCCTTGTGAGGCATGCATGCATGAAGCACTGCATGGGTAGAGCTTGTGAGGCATGCATACATGAAGCACTTCATGGGTAGAGCCTTGTGAGGCATACATGAAGCACGTCATGGGTAGAGCCTTGTGAGGCATGCATGCATGAAGCACTGCATGGGTAGAGCCTGTGAGGCATGCATACATGAAACACTGCATGGGTAGAGACTTGTGAGGCATGCATGCATGAAGCCCTACTTTGGTAGAGCCTGTAAGGCATGCATGAAGCCTGCATGGGTAGAGCCTGTGAGGCATGCATGAAGTCCTGCATACACGGAGTTTCCTCCTTAGCATCTCATAAACTGGACTTGGTGGTCCATGCCTATGATCCTAGCACTCAGGAATTGGAGGCCAGGAGATCAGAAATTCAAGGTCACCCTTGGTGACATGGTGGATCAAAGCCGGTCTGGACTGAATGCACTGACTGTCTTCATTGACTCATTTTCTTTGCCCTCCCAATGTCTCCACCCCAGCCCAATAACCTCATGAGACAGCGAGCAAATCCCTCTAGAGACTGTGTGGATGACTTTGCAGCCAGGACAGGACCAAGTTGTCAATACAGTGTGAGAATATCACGTCTGGGACACACACACACACACCCCTAGTCCAGGCCCTGTGTGCAGCCACAAACAGCCCCACAGGCCTCTCCACCTGTGCCTGTGCCCTCGCCACCTCCCTCCTCTCACCTCAGTCCTGCGTCTGACAGCTTTCTGCGGCCTGGACTTCATCCTCTCTAAGCACAGATTCTGTGGTCTGGGGGCTGCCGTCTCCCAGAGCCATAGCCGTCAGCTCAGAGGTGAGCAGGGTGGAGTCGCTGGGTGTGTTGGAGCAGCTTCTGGGTGGCGTGGCTTCAGAACTTGCACCTAGGGGATGGGGAGAAGAGGAGGGGAGAAGAGGAAGCATCCTTCAGATTCTCGAGAAGTATTTATCTGGCAACCACTGTGATGGGTTTCTGCTTGCCCGTGTGTTCCCATAGGACAGTTTGGAGCACAAATATGACAGTTTGTTCCCAAACTGCCAAAATCCCCCGCCCCACACACATAGATTCATTCATTCATTCATTCATTCATTCATTCATTCACGAGTCTGTGTGTGTCTCTCTGCCTGTCTGTGTGTCTCTGAAGTCAGAGGACAATGGGTGGGCTCTCTCCTTCCACCATGTGGGCCGTGGGGAGTGCAACTCAGGTCCTCAGACTTGGCAGCAAGTGCGTGCACCCACGGAGCCATCTTGCTGGCCCAGGAAGACTTAAATACTACACTGCACACATGCCTTCAGGCTCTGAAAGACCAGGCAGGCACCCACTACGGTTTTAGGCTCCTGGGTCCCTCCCATTTCCCAGACTCCCGCCCCGTGCTGCTCCACCTCTCCCCTCAGGGTCTTGGCGCCTGCCATTTTGTCACTCGGAACCCTTCCGCAGGACTTGTTGGCTCCTTATCTCCCACAGAGCTTCCTTGATGGCAAGGCTCACAATTTCCTATCTGGGAGCAACCATGATGGCTCCTTAAAGGGTTCCCTTATCTGGGCCTGGTGACTGTGACCCGCGACACCCCACCCATGGCCCGTTCTCACTGTGTGAGTCATACAGCACTTCACCGGATACCAGGACTTCCAGACATCCTGGTCCCTCCTTGTTAATCTAACCATCCATGGGTAGGACTGTGTAGGATTCTCTTACTCCAGATCCAAAAGGTCTCTGCTTCAGTCCTGCTCAAAATGCTCTGTGGCCCTTTATTACCTCAGCGCCTGCACCTACATCCTCCCGTAGCCTGAGCTACACGCTGGCTTTTGGTCCACTCGCTGAGCTCCAGACCCTGTGTCCTCGCACCAGGCCGTTGCCTTGACCCTTGAGGGCAGATGAAGGAATGAGGTCGGGCCACACACAGCCACCTGTGCCCAGGCTCACCTGTGTCTTCTTTCAGTTCTTGGCTGTCTGCAGACTCCTTGGCTCCACCCTTTGACCTACGGTGGATGGTCATCTTGTTGTTGTTGCCGACGGTCGCGTCCTCTAGCAAGCAGGATTCGATGTGGACTATCTGGGTTGTGCCTCCCTCAGGGTGAGGGCCTGGCTCAGGTGTTTGCATGTTGAATGCAGTTTCTGGGTCCGCAGTGGTGGTTGACTCTTCGAGTAAACCAAAGAGAGAAGCCAGGAGAAGCGAGCAATTTGCAGAGGGACTTGGCGTGTACACCCATCCTCACGGCTCAGTCTCACCAGTAACCTTGCAGATCTGGCCCATAGCCTCTGCTTAGCCACTCTACCTCCATGTCCTGGCATACGTCCCCACTGGACTGGAAACCACCCCCACCCCCACCCTCCACCCTGAGCCCAGCAAAACCACTCTGGACTCAGCATCATCTTCTGAACCTCAGGAGCCTTCCATCTTCTCTGTGGCCAGTTCCCAGGTGACAGATGAAGGGCATGCTGTCCTACTATGGTCCGTAACATTTCATGCTGTCCTACTGTGTTCCGTACCATTTCATGTTCTCCTACTGTGATCCATACTATTTCATGTTCTCCTACTGTGTTCTGTACCATTTCATGCTATCCTACTGTGTTCCATTACCATTTCATGCTGTCCTACTGTGTTCCATACCATTTCATGCTGTCCTACTGTGTTCCATACCATTTCATGCTGTCCTACTGTGGTCCATACCATTTCATGCTGTCCTACTGTGGTTCATACCTTTTCTCTCCCAGCCCCAGCTTCACCTCAGCATCCCTCTGAACCCTGATGTCTCTTCTTCACTTTCACACTCAAAAAGTCAGGAATGTCCTTGCCCGGCTTCCCTCCCTCCCCCTACATGTAGGTTCCCTTCACTCTAAGAAACAGTCACAGAAGGCCACCACAGAGTCCTGTTTGCTGGTCCCACTGCTGTGCCCTGTCTCCCTGACCAATTTCTCTCTGAAGGCACTTCTCCCTGGCTCTGTTTGTCCCCCAAGACCTCATCATCTAAGAATCCACAGTTGCTGGCAGGGTCCTCGAGTCACTGTACCACCAGGACACTGTTATTACCATCGACTACCTGTTTCCTTCTTTGTTTCCCTAGACCACCATCCAGGCCTCTGCTCGCCCCTGTGATCTGGCTTCCTCCCACTCAGCCTCCATATGTAGGCGCTGACTGGGGTTTGCTGCATGTGGGTGCTGGGAGACTGGGGACCCCGAGTGCCAGATCTAAAAGCTCGGTACTATTCAGCGATACCCCTCCAATGGGTCAGGGCAGAAATGAGTTTTCCATCATTGTTCTCTTCTGGAGAAGACTCTGGCTTCCGGTCCTTTCTAGATATGTGGGGCGACAGAGGCCACCATACCTGGGGGGTTGCCATTAAAGCTGGAAGCAGGGTGTTCCACTGGATCCCTCTCGAGGTTCATCTCGTTGCCGTGGCCGAGCTGCACACTTCGGAGCATGGACTTGCTCAGGTGGATGAGTTGAGCTCCGTGGGTACAAGGGGGCGTGTCCTGAGCAGCAGCATCCTCTAGCACGGGTAGAGGGGTGTGGTGAGGAGTCCCGGGACCTGGGCGGGGCAGAGAATCAAGGGTTCTCTAGAAACTCCAGATCGCTCTGTTCTCAGGCTCGGGCACCAGAGGCAGCTGGAGTCAGGCAGTCTGTATTCTCAGCGGGGGCTCAGGGTACTATTAGAGCACCTGCCTGCTGGGTCTCCTCAACCTTTGTCTCCCATGGAAAGGAAGGCCGCCGAGGCGGGACAAGTCCTCCACAGCCTTGAGAAGGGTCCTGGCTGTGTTTATTTCTCAGGTGTTTTAAGTCTCGCTTTTATGATTTTTCAAATTCAAGGAAATGCAGAAACTTTGCGAACACACCTGAGTCTGAGAAATGGCGATGCATTTAACATCCCTAAGTAAAATAGGCAGACAGGAGGGCCATCAGAGCTAGGGGAGTCACGCTGGGGAAACGAGCCTACTGTGAGGCAGATCTCTCCTGATAGCATGGGGGAATCTCGGTTGGGGCTGATACCCTAGTGCGTGGGTGGCAGGGCCAGAGTGTGAGGTGGCCCCACACCCTCTGAGCCATATGCTTATTCTGAGGAAACACTCGCTAGACAGTACCAACATGCGTCAAAACCAAATGCTGAGGCTGGGGGTTGGCTGGGAATGCTAAGAACACTGCCCAGCAAGTGTAGGACCTGGGTTTGGATCCCAGCACCCATGTAAAAGGCCAGGCCAGACTGCAAGCACTTGCACCCCAAGAGCTGGGGGACACTGAGACAGAATCTCTGGGACTTACTGTCTGCAATTCTTGCTCCAGGTTCAGTGAGAGACCCTGGATGAATGGGGTATGACAGAACAGGACACCTGACGTCATCCTCTGGTTCTGAATGGGCTTCAGTAAACACAACACACACACACACACACACACACACACACACACACAAACACACACACTTAGGTAGATAGGTAGACAGACAGACAGACAGACAGACAGAAGAAATAGGTAAATAGGAAGCCACTGAATATAAGATGACCCCAATTTTTTGTGGCATAATTTGAGAGACAGAAATGTGCTCAGAGCAGAGAATTGCAGTAACCCTCTCACCATGTCCTGCTGAGAGAGGGGTGGGGGAGGTGAATTATTTTCTTTCAAAAAAGTTTGATATCCTTGAGAAGGAGCAAAATTACAGGGAGTACAGGTGAGGTGTGGACCACAGGTCTCTCTGAGGAAGGCTGTGTCTAAGGAGTGCTTAGACCTTCCTCTTCCCACCCCACCCCCGACACCCCACCCCCCCAGCTGAGGACTGAACCCAGGGCCTTACACTTGCTAGGCAAGCGCTCTACCACTGAGCTAAATCCCCAACCCCTCAGGACCCTGCTCTTACCTGGGTCACCACAGATTGTCTGTCTTGACATAACATTCCCATGGCCAATCTGGATGGCTTTTGAGTTGGCAATAGAGATGTGGCTGTTGGGTCCTTGTTGGCAGATCATGTTGATCGGATTTTGCTGGTAAATAACCGCAGGGGACTCTTGTCCGACTCGGGAACAAGCTATGGAAAAATATCCCATTGAGTTCTTTGTCTCAGCGACAGAGGAGGTCTCTTATCAACAGCACTGAACTTCCATGGGTGTCTGCTGCCACAGGAGCCCAGACCCCCTCCTGGGGGCCTGAGAAAGAGGGCGTAAGGTAAGATCCAGGAGCTGCCTGGCCACAGCGTCCTTCCTCCTGCTTGATGGACACAGTGGTAGATTGACTGGAGCCTCTCCTGACATCCCTGCGGCAGGCGATTTACCTGTGTGTCCCTGCCTCAGTGACTCACCGGGAGAATGGTGGAGACTCCTGCTCTCTCCCTACCCTGTCCCTGCTGCCAGAGCCCTGCAGGGCCCATAGTCCTGAGACCCAGGCCCCTTTCACTTCAGCAATGGCTAGAAAATGCCCCGTATGGTTGGTTTTTCAATTTGGGTTTTGTGGGGAGTTTGGTAGTTTAGGATGATAGCTTTGAACTTGAAGTTCTTCTCCTTCTGCTTCCTAAATGCTGGGATAATGTCTGCCTTCTTTGAGTGATGAAAACCCCCATGTTGGACAAAGTGTTCTCAAAGAGTCATTACTAATTCAGGCTGACCCCTGTGTCCAGGCTGAGCAATTCCAGTGTGTCTCTCCCTCCAGACTTTCTGCATCTCAGCCCTCAGAAGCCTTCCAGAATCCTCTCAGTTGAACGCCCCCAGGCTCCTCTCTCCTCACCGATGGCTAGAAGAAACCTCTTATGCAGAAATGTAAATTTTATTTGCCAGATATAATTGTCTCGGAGGCTTGCTGCGGAATAAGCTCACCCATTCTAGTTCTTCTTGAACTCTGGCTGGCTGGTTCAACTCAAAACTCCTCTCCAAGCTGACTGATTCAGTCTGGCTTCTCTCACTGAATTCACTGCTTTGCCTCAAACAACTGGCAATTTGTTCTAATCTTCGGGTTCTTTCTCATTCTCTGGCTTCAGCCGCCTCTGCTGACCTCCCCTGAACTGCGTGAACTCAGGAATGAAGTCAGCTCTACTGTACTGAGCTCGCCACACTGACTCCCAACAGAATCAACCCCAACTCACAGACGACATCCTCTCTCCCTGTGCTGCTCTTAAATAACTTTTCTCCCGAGTGCTGGGCATGTTCTATCTCTGGCTCATCCGGTCAAATCTTTCTCTGACTCATCACTTGGTCTGCCCCTCAATTGGGCAGCACTTTCAGACACAGCTGTGTCCTTCTACCAACTAGCCTCACCTACAGTGTTTGGGATTAAAGGTGTGTACTAAGGGTGTGTCTGCATTCCGGCTGAATCACACAGACCTAGAAGGTCTTTGGATGGGATCCCCTGTCAGGACAGCCATGTTTCTGGGTTAAAATCCCTCTTCGAGTTAGGTTCCACTGACTTCATTAAAGATTTGGATGGCTCACTCTTCTGCCAAAGGCTGGAGACCTTACGGGCACTATGAATGAGGCGGGCAGGCTCATACCAGTCAAGACCAGCCACTGGATGACCCTCCTCGCTTAATCCTGGCAGCAACCCTCCCTCCCAGAACACCTCCCTAAAGAGTATCGGTAAAATCGGACCCGAAGGCTGGAGGCCTTGCCCAGTGGTTAGAGCATCATCTGCTCTTCTAGAGGATCCAGGCCTCAGTACCTACATGGTGGCTCACAGCTATATCTGTAACTCAGATTCCAGCCAGGTTGATTCCCTCTTCTAACCTCTGCAGGCAGTGCACGCATGTGATGCGTGTACACGCAGGCAATACACTCGCACAGATAAAATAAGATACACAAATATAAAAGAAAATCTGCAACAACAACAACAACAAAAAATCTGTCCCTAGACCATCCAATCCTTATCCTTGATTTTTTTCTTCAACCTGACCCTCAGTGACCTAATCCTGACCCTTGACCTTCCTGACCTGAAACTTGACCTTCCCAACCTGACCCTTGACCCCCGACCTCCCCAAACCGACTTTGACCTCTCATACCTCGCTCTTGGCCTTCCTGGCTTGAGCGGTAGATGGTCCACATCTGTGTGTCAGACACGGTCAGAAGGTGCTTATTCCTCATGGAATACAGGATTGGGTTCACTTCTTTGGCCGTCGTCATTCCCAGAGCCTTGGCGATATGCAGGGCCCTCTGGGGCCCTTTAGTCTCCAGGAATCTTAATATCCTTTCTTCTGCAAAGCAGGAGGCAGGCGCTTCGTGGGAAGAGGGCCCTGGGCTTGCATCTACCCCCACCTACTGCCTGTGGCCTGGGATACTCGTGAAGCCCAGGGACATGGCAAGGGTCTGTCAGAAGCACATATTGGGTCATCTTGGGGACAGTGGTCCTCTGGAGACCAAGCAGATGAGGCTCTCACCCTAGAGGCTGGAGCAGACTGGAGCAGGGGTGTCAGAGCCCACATCTCACCGTTTAGAACCTCTCTCTCTCTTCTAACAGTGAGTCTGGCCTCTGACACTCCCATGGAGCTTCAGGGTTCTGGGGAGGCCTCTGGCATGCACTGAGATGCAGGCCAGGACTCTCTGGAGCTGCACCCACATCTCATTAGGGTCTTGGGACTGGAAGAAGGATGTGTCAATTGGAGACGGGAGATGCCCTGCTCCATTAAAAACAGAATAGTCTCTCCGGAGAGCTGGGGGACAGCACATTAGGCTGGGTCCCAGGGCTTCCGATCTGCTTGGGTCATGGATGCTGTCTGTTGAAGGTTGAGGCTGCTTCCTTTCCTGTCTCTGTCTGAGGGTTGAATGAAGGCAAGATGGCTCTGGTGTATGTGTGGGGGGCGGGGGGCAGCGTCAGCACTTGGAACTGTGGGTCCTTTCTTCTCCGTGGCTCTCAACGTCACCCGAAGGCTCTGAGTGAATCCTTACTTACCGTCAGCCCTCACTCTCGCTGTGACTATTGCCTGGGTTGTGTCTTTGACCCTGCTGTTGTCTACTGCACGCCTTCTATGGCTAAGCCCTAGGCTCAACATTAGCTCCATTGGCCGGGAGAAATCCAGAGACAGAGAGGGGATGGCCGAGCTCAGATTTGAAGCCAAGCCTGAATCTGGGCTTGCCTATGACAAGATGGCTCTTAAGGGGTGTATGTGGTGGTGGTGGGGGAGGGGCTTCTGCTCTGCCGACATGACAGATTACCAAGGCTAGGCTGGGCAGCGGAGTCCTCGGGGATCTCGGGAGCCCCATCTCCGGAAGCCCCATCTCCACCTAAGGACCACGTCGCTGGCGCCGGCGAGGACACTCGGCCCTCTTTCTTCAGGCGGTAAAGGACTTGGTTGAGGGTTTTCTTGGGCACTTGTAACTTCTTCAACAGCTGGTCGATCTGCACAGGACCACCAGCATCACTCAACACCTGCAGGATCTTCTGCTCCAGGTTGTCTCGGGGAGGAACACAGAGAAGAACTGAGTCAAGCCTAGTCCCCGGGGACTCCCTGTATCCAAGCTTCAGGGGCAGGAGGGATCTCCGGAGAGACCCTAGAGCAGAGAAGGCACCCGTGACCTGGGCCAAGCAGACAGTAAGCGAGGATACCAGTCGGAGGCGAGGGTGTCAGTCAGGTGGATCCTGGCTCCACAGATAGATGTCTGGAGTGGTAAAGTCATATGCAGCCTGCCCTGTGTACTATGTGGAAGTCAAGCAGGTAGGAACCCTCAGCCCTCAGATGATGGAACAAGAGGGAGAGGTGTGAAACCAAGTCTGGCCCTGAAGTCCCTCCGTGGTGTCTTGATGTCTCTCCCAGCCCGGCCAGGGACTCCCTTTCTCTCCAGCCTGGCACCCACACCTATGGTGTAGGTGTTCCCAGGTCAGGAGTCCAGCAGATAAGAGAAATGGGTCTCTCCTCCCATGCCTGATAGAGCAGGAGCCCCGGAAAACCCAGCTCAGTTCTTTTACCCGGGCCCTAAGGCCATCTTCCAGATGACCACCAACTCCAGAAGGCTTGCTCCCAGATCCCTCCACCGGGAGCTTCGATGGGCCTCTGCTAGCCAACCAGCCTCCTCTGTGCCTGACCCCGAGGGTCCCCCAACTCCCACCTCATGCTCCTTTCAACATGTTCGTCTGCTTGTCCGTGTGTCTACCTTTAACTTTCTTTCTTTCCTCTCCTGACAAAGTCTTACCATATAGCTCAGGCTAGCTTGAAATTTACAGCAATCCTCCTGCTTCAGCCCTAGATCCATCCCCCACTGCAGTGCTGGAATTAGAGGACCTAGCATCTCTATTCCTGGCTTGGCCTTGCCTTGCCTTGAGAAACCTTTGCTGGGGAGTGTGGCCTTCCCTCCCCTCCCCTCCCCCACTGACCCCTAAAGACACACAGGAGAGGCAAAGCCTTCCCCAAAGGGTGGACTTGAAGGACTGGTTGCAGGGTCTGAAAGTGGGACGTTAGGAAGCAGAAGACTGGAGTTGGTAAGGCTGGACAGGTTAGTAGTGTTAGGAAACCACAGGAGTCAGGCGAGCCTTAGTTCCTGGTCTTCTTTGCCCAGCTCTGAAACTGCCACCTGGCCTGGCCCCTCCCTGATAGCTTTTGAGCAGCAACTTCTAGTATGTTTTGAGGTCTGAAATAAGAAAGGATGACCCAGAAGGACCTAGACAAGCAGTAAATTAAATCCTGTCCACAGCATCGCAGCCTCACACAGCCCTGCACCCCGTAGCCTCCCATAGTCCAGAAGCCCCTAGATGGAGTACATGATTGCAGCAAGGATTTGACTAGGGCAGGAGAAAAGCTTGACTACAAAATCAAAGTCACATCTTCCTATCAAAGCAAAGTCCTCTCTCGAGATGACAGTTCAGAGCCCGAGGCCTGTCACAGGCCTTGGTGACCTCATCTATGAGGTAAGATGACATGAAGGATCTGGGGCACAGGATCCCTGAAGCAAGCTGACTTCCCTGTGGTGACCTCAGAGTCCTGCTGCCGTCTGGGCTAAGGAAACAGCCAGGAGCCGTAGAAACTTCACCCAGGACCCAAAGGTGGTGAAGGAAGAGTTTAACTTACCTCCTGTGCTCAGGTCCACAGAAGCCTCTGCCATGCTCGAAGCAGCCTTGGGGCACTTTTAGGGGTGGGGGTGGCAGATCCCAGCACTGTGGCCAGGCCTGGGGCTCTGTGTCCACAAGAAAGAATGCTTGTTTGGACTTGCAGACACCAGCTGTTACCACCCCGGAAACTAATACCCATCTGGCTGCACCCCTTCCCCGCCCTCTGGCTTTCTGAAGAAACAGAAAATGAAACTTTGGTGTGATTCTCGAATGAAAGAATGTCAAAATCAGGGTGGATGAGGAAGCTGGAGTTGGACAGACTGTGTGACAGAGAAGAGCGGGGTCTTGGCCTCTGGGGTGGGACTGCCCACGGGAAGAGTGAGACCTGAAGAGGACTCTGAAAGCCCTGTGAGGAGGAAGATGGTGATCTAGGAAAAGGCACCCACTATGCCTCTCCTGCCTGGTCTAGTACTGTCTACCCACATATGTTTTAGAAGAAGAGACTCCTTTCACTTTCATAAATTCTCAGTGGCCCGAGAACAGTTCAGACACCTCTCTGTCCATATTACGGGAGAGGGGAATGGAGGCTCACAGAGATGGTCTTGTGTTCACTGCTCAGCCCATAATAATCCCTGAATCTGGGTCCCAGCTACAGGGTGGGGGGACCTGTCTGGTGTGCAGGTCCCTGGTGCACAGGGCGGGACAGGAACAGTCAATGGAGACCAGAAGGAGGTGATTGTCTGCAAAGCAAGCAGCTGGCAGCAGGTCCCCAGTCAGCTTCACCTTTCGGAGCCTGAAAAGGTCACCAGGCAGGCCACCATCAGGCCAGATCCGCACAGCTTGGGAAAACTTTAACATTTTCAAGTGCTTTTTATGACTTCCAGGGAGGAAAAACAGTGCCTGCAGAACCAGCCAAGGAAAACAGAAACTGCACTGCCTGTGGCCACCCAAAATAAATAAGGTGGCTTTTAAACAAGCTCTCAACCTGGCCTGTTGGAGGACATTGCCCCAGTTCCCTAGAGATGTCATTTGGAGACTGACCAGTAGGTGGTGCCTGCTCACCAACCGCCTGTTGCCCAGGGGGTCTTGCTTGATCCCTGGCCAAGGTGGCTCCAGACTTTACGGGGCTTCAGGACATGCCCGCTCTCCTCCATTCTTTCTTCAGCATCCTTTACTGGTCTTCCCTTCTGTTCCTTACATTAGCAGACCTGGAAGGAGTCAGAGCCTCCTAGGTCAGCGGTTCTCAACTGTCCTAACTCTGCAATCTTTTAATACAGTTCCTCACGCGGTGGTGATTCCCCAGCCATAGGAATTACCTTCGTCAACACTTCCTGACCGGGATTTGGCTACTGTTATGTACCTGTAACGTAATGTAAAGATCCGTGCTTTCCAAGGGTCTTAGGCGACCCCTCTGAAAATGTCCCTCAACCCGCAGAGTACTCTATACATAATATATAAATCTTAAGACTATGAAAAATGTATTTATTGATTGATTTTAGGTATGTGAGGGCTCTATCTGCATATACCCTGCAGGCCAGAAGAGGGCATCAGATCCCATTACAGATGGTTGTGAGCCACCATGTGGTTGCTGGGAATTGAACTCAGGGCCTCTGGAAGAGGATTCAGTGCTCTTAACCACTGAACTATCTCTCCAGCCCCAATAAATAAATCATAATTTTTTTCAAAAAATTTTTTCTTAAAAAAAGAAAAAAGAAAAGAAAAGATTCCAAGCTAATTTTCAACATTGGGCCTACCGTCAGCGCCTGTGGCCATACACTAGACGGTGCAGATGTGCCTTTTTGTTGTTGTTATTGTTGTTGCTCTTGCTTGCAAATGGTTGGCAGGTACCCCAGACTTGGTGCCGTCAGTCACCCAGGTTCTTTTTATCCTGTCGCTCTGCCATTTATATCCTGTTTGTGGGTTTGCCTTGAGTTTTAGAAAGGTTGCTGGAATTCTACTTATCATGAGTGCACTCAGAGGAAGGAGGAGTAAGGAGGTGGGCATGGAGATGGGGATGGGGATGAGGGAAGGGGTGGGTAGCTTCAGCTGTCAGCTAAGTATTGCCCAGAGTTGATCGGTTGTGGACATACCATGAGAGAATATCGTGATTGCTGACTGATTCGAGAGAACACGGACCACTGTGGGCAGCACCATTCCTAGGCTCGTTGTCCTGGGTCCCATATATCAGGAAGCTGGGTGAGCATGGGCGGGTAAACAGCATTCCTCCAAGGTCTCTGATTCAGCTTCTAAGGTCACTTCTCTCCGGGATGGGGCTGTGAAGTATAAGCTGAATAACTCTCTCTCTCTCTCTCTCTCTCTCTCTCTCTCTCTCTCTCTCTCTCTCTCTCTGTGTGTGTGTGTGTGTGTGTGTGTGTGTGTGTGTGGTTTCCCTGAATTACAGCAGCAGAACTAAGTGAACACAGTAGATATCCCCCTTTGAAGAACACATCTCGCAGGCAGCCCATACTTTCCACTAGTATCCTATCAGACAGAGCTTAGTCTTAGGGTTCTGTCCCCCATGGAATGCTGGGGAAGGAGGTCTGTATACCCGACCACTGTGTACCCAGACAAAATTGGGGTTGCATCACTTCAGTTCAGTGATATCTACCACAGTAGAGGGGCTGGAGAGATGGCTCTGCGGTTAAGAGCACTGACTGCTCTTCCAGAGGTCCTGAGTTCAATTCCCAGCAACCACATGGTGGTTCACAACCATCTGTAATGGGATCTGATGCCCTCTTCTGGTGTGTCTGAAGACAGCTACAGTGTACTTATATACAATAAATAACTTTTTTTTAAAAAAAAGGATACTGGCAGAGACCAAGGTGTCCTTACCAATTCAAAGCTCTCCCTCACAGAGAGAGCAAGGACGTGACTCTTTGTGTCTGGGTTTGAGACCATCTCCTGCCCACCCAGCACCTCCTGGCCCTTTCTCTAGCAGATCCTGGGTGGGGTCTGATGAAGCCGTTTCCACAGCCTTGCATCCTGAGAGCCTCTGACAGTGTTCAAGGCTAATGGGGGTAGGGGGTGGGGAAGGAAGGAAGGAAGGAAGGAAGGAGCTTTCTCTTCTAGGGTAGGGAGGGCCTGGAGATGTATGATGGCGTGCCAAGCCGGTCCCTTTTTATCCTGGAGAACACACTCCGTGTTTTTCTGAAAACTATTAGAATTCTCCGCCCAAGGCAGGGGATAATTACAAGTTACCCATCTCCAGTCTTCAGGTTTCGTGATCTCTCTTTAAAAAGAGATATATTTTTACCACACATTGTGTTGGCAAAACCCCATCCCCTTCCCTTCCCTTCCCATAGCCAGGACTGTGATTGAAGACTCGGGGCGAGGAGGGAGGCCGAGAGCTAGCTTTGGTCAGAGGTGGTTGGCGACAGTGAGGGCGTCCGTGGTCCCCACCTAGAGCAAAGAGGAAAGATCGTTTATGGCAGGTGTGTTGGGGGACAAGCTTTTCTGAAGTCCTATGGAGGTGTGGGTCCTGTGAGGCAGAGCGGTCAGTGGGCCTCGACGTCCTCCTTTGTCCACTGAGCACGTTTGGACATCTCCCCTTGTTGGCCCTGGGCCTTGAACAAGGCCCTACTCTTTACAGATCTCAGCTTCCTGTTGACACTGGCTGCATCAGAGGTCCCTTCAGAGAGCTGAGCGTGTGGCACAGGCCTCTTGTCTCTTTGCCTCTGTCCCTAGCTGTCCCTCTGTGTAACGAAGCCATCTTATTTTTCTACCTGGTCACCCACCGAAGAGTTTAGACACCTGGTTTGCCAGTGGTGTTGTGAGACCAGTCCAGGGCAGGAAGCCTAGGTACCCACCCAGGCCCTCCGAGAAACGATTTCTCAGAAAGTCATACACGGGCTAGAGAAGGCTTCCTTTTGAGTTGGGAAAGGTGGCCTATCTTGACCACAGGGGTAGCTATCAGCAGGAAGTGGGCCAGGGGACAGGGAAGGCTACCATTGGTCAGTCAATGTCCAGGAGAGGTTTTCCCCTTCCTCCCCCTCCCCCCCAAACTGTTTCAGAATTATTCTTCTGCCTTTCCCACAATCACACAACTGTCCTGGGGGATCAATTCACGCCTCATGTGAATTTTATAATTGCAACTCTTCCAGTTTTTCTTAATTTATATTTTTGTTTTGTTTTGTTTTGAGCTGTTTCCTAGGATGGCCTCAGATTTGCATCGAATCCCAGCATTCTGGGATTACAGGCGTGCACAGCTGGACTTCACTCTGTGTGTGTGTGTGTGTGTGTGTGTGTGTGTGAATGGAATGTCTGGTGTCTTCCTTTATAATTCTCCACCTTATTTTTGAGTCATGGGCCACCGGGCTCATAGATTTGGCCCCAGCAAGCCTCAGGATCCCCAGGCTCTGTCAACCCCAGCTCAGGAGATCTGGAGCTGCAGATAAGAGAAGCCATACCTAGCTTTTCTGTGGGTGTTAGGGATATGAACGTGAGTCCTTATGTTTGTGTGACAGACGCTTTACCACCGAATCACCTCCCTAGGCCCAGATAGACTTTAAAAAGAAAAGAAATACACTCAAAGTTGACCATGGCCACACTCGGGAATGCTTCGTGGGTGAGAGAGAATCAATGCCTCACTATGGACTCTCCCCAACTACAGCAGAGGCTCATGAAATTTTCATGACAGCTGAATGGCGTGATTAATGAATTTGACAGGACGCTTGGGTTCCCGGATGGTTAATGAAACATCTACCGCGGTGTTTTGTTTTTCTGTTTTTCCTCTTCTCCATAGTTGGAGGCTCAAACACTTCCTTTTCCTTCGCACCGTCAGACCCTCACCTGCCTGTGCTGTGGCCACTCGATCTGAAGTTGGGCCTCTAGGAGGCGCACGGCCAGCACACAGTCAGCCCGCGGCTGGGCTAGCTTCTTCCTTAGTGCTTGTGCCTCTCTCTGTGAATGACCCAGAGGCTCAGGGAGCACCTGGTTCTGAGGAACCTCAGAGCCAGTGTGGTAATAAGAGCAGCTGACGTGTGTGGGGACACAGATGAATTGTGGGAGTGACCCTGGAGAAGAGATGGCCCAGGAACCAGATGTGCACATGTATGCAGGTGGCCCCCCCAGTACTCCTCACAAGTGGTGGGGGAGCAAGCTCTTTAGGCTCCTCCTGAGTTCTCTGAAATGCTGGGGTTCCACCACCAGGAATCTTGTATTGAAGGCGGGCAGCCAAGTGCCCCTGGTCGAGCTGGCAGCAGTCCCCAAAGAACCGAGACATCCCATACCGTTAGGTAACCCCAACCGAAGGCCAAGTGGCAGCCACCCCTGGGCCATCTACCCCGTATTGACTGGAAGTTTTAAAAACCTTGAAGATGACTCTGTGTGAAGTAAATGGTGTCTGTACTGGGTACTGTGTGTGGGTGGTGGGTGATTAAAACCACCTACGTGCCCCACCCCCAGCTTCCGAGAGCCTCATGTTGAAGTCTAGCACCTAGGAGTAGGGCACCCATGTACTGCTAGGACTTTTGGGCACTGAGGACCAAGAGGGCTTGGTACAGGGTACTCCTGGGTGTAACTTACCCTACGGGCCTCACTGGTGTCAACCTGAGGTTGGTCTTCACCTTCAAACAGCTTGCTCTCCTCTCCTCTGGGGTCAGGGGGCAACATCAAACCTCCTGCACACAGCCCGTGTGTTGACTGAAGGCCGTCTGAACGTGTCTGACCTTAGCTCACCTGAGCTTTCCTCAGGAAGTGGGGCAAGTCGTTATTGTTTGGGCAACTCCTTTAACCCCACCCTTCCTTTATTACAGCCACTTGCGGAAGCAAGGGTTCCTTCTGACACCCCCATCCCCCAGCACCAAGTGACCTCAAATAGGGGCCGAACAAACTGTCTAAGGGTCCCCAGCAGCTACTGAAGCATCTGTCGTTACTCCGTCGCAGAGGCTGGGAGTGGGCAGGAAAGAAGAGCTACACAGCCAAAAACAAGGGAAGAAGATCCACTCTCCAAAGAGCTGTAAAATTTATTGTGTATTGCGGCTTTTCAGAACGTCAACATTGGCACTGAGGATAACAGATACACAGAGACCAGCTTCAGTCTCCCGCCGTGGTGCGCTCCAGGCATGGAGAGATCCCACTTGTCAGCCAGGAAGAGAAGGTGTGGGGCGGGGACACAGCTGCAAAGAAGGGCATCCCAGAACCAAGCAGCAGTGCAGTCAGACAGACAGACGGAAGGTGTGCTGGGGGAAGGGTGGCTGGTGACATAGGAGGTGTGGCCCACTAGACTGTGGTGTGGTAGCATTTCTGGCTCTCAAGTCCAGAGCACAGATGAGAGCATTTTTCACATCATTACAATATTCTGTGGTTCTGGAGGCTGAGGGACATGGGAGTCAGCCATGCAGGTCGCCAACAATGACCAAGAACAGAGAAAAATGAACAGAGAAGGCCTGACCCTATCTAATGTGGGTATGGGGTCACGTCTTAACTCTTTGCTAACATAACAGACTTCTATAAAGAAGGTTCTTTTGCAGCAGGCAGTCATGCAGACCCTAGCTCTACAAAGCCGTCTCATAGCCCCAGACTCTGCAAAGCCTTTCTGCTTTTACACAGCCTGGAGCTGACCTCTCTGGAGCAAGCACTGGAGATGGCAGTGTGGGCCAAGGGAGCCAAGAATTGTCACTTTCTCAGAACCTCATGGAGCAGCAGACCACCCTCCCCCTCCCTCCACGCCTACCAGGGGGTCTGTCCCAGTCCCTCTCCAACAGCCACTTTCAAGGACTGTCCTAACTGGCCATGGGAAGAGATAAAGTGTGGCCCAGCATCTGGAGTTTGGCCAGAGTTGAGGGTCCCACAGCCAGCAGCCTGCAGGGGCACTGTTGGTTTGCTCAGGACACGAGATACCATGCCTTTGACAAGCCCCTCCCTTCAAGGTCCTATAGCCCACATCCAAGGGATCTCACTTTTCAGTCCAGGGTTGTTACCCAAGAGGGTAGGTGTGCCCCTAAGCCAAATGAATCCAGCAAACTCCTGCATCAACCCATACGCAGAAGCAAGGACAGCCAGTTCGGCCCCAGAGGACAGTGGGCACATTCAGCCTGGCTTTTGGCTGAAGCCGCATTACACACATGAGGTTTCTTGTCTAGATTCCCCACCTGGATTGCAGCCGCATGCAGTCCTCCATACGAAGGCTGCAGGGACAGCTGGGGGCCTCTGCAAGCAGGACACATGCACGGTGGGGAAGGGAAATGGTGTGCACAGTTAAACTCCAGCAGTAGCCCTTGACGGACTGGCCCCATGAGTGTGACACTGCACGGGAGTGCCCCCACCCTGAGCCCAGAGGGAGATCTCTTCCTCAGTAAGGCAACGATATTATGTGTACAGGGGAAAACACGGGACATCTCGGTGACAACAAACTGATATCCCAACGTGATATTTCCCAAGATTCCTCTTTGAGAGAGGATCCAAGGTCGGGCCAACGACTCCTTGAGAATGTTCTGTCAGGACAGATCTGCAGGGCTCAGGGTCCAGCAGGGCACCAGGGTAACCTATACTTTAAAAACCGTATGTGCATACACAGGCATGGCGGCCTGAACTCCAAAAGATTTTCAAGTAATAAAAAAAGTGCTGTATACAGGTTATCACTTCTTCTCCCGTTAGCTTTCTGCAGAAAATGGGAACACCCCGCAGATGGGGAGAGGTGGCAGGGTCACTCCAAGAATTCCAGCAGATTCACCGAGGGACGGATGCCTCTGCTCCTGCCGAACCCTAGGAGATCTCACTACACACGCACACCTCTTTTCTCTCATTCACAGAAGACACAACGGCAAGCCCTCTAGGGGCCCCAGCATAGCCCACATACTAATTAAATCCTGGTCAATGAGACCCCAACCCTGAAAACGTGATGAGGCAGTCAAACGACCACATCAAAAACAACTCTTTCTGGGTCAGAGGGGATGGGTCCAGGGAGAGAAGTTATGCCAGAGGCTGAGGGATGATGGGCTGGTGTTGGTGGCAGTCTGTTCTACCCTTTTGGGCTTCCTGGGGGGAACAGCTGGCCTTGTCCCTTTCAATCTTGGGTTGACTGTTAATTGGCTTCTTGAACTGAAAAATCAATATTGAGAAGAAATACATGGTCTGAGGTCAAGCAGCCATCGCCCCCGGCCTTTCCTACGTGCCAGTGTGGAACTGCGTCCATCCAAGGACGCTGGGGTCCAACCTGCTTCTGCAGGACGGGAGCCTCTGTACCCACCCCGCCCTGCACCAATTTTGGGGAGTTGCTTTGGCTTTAGGGATACACCTTGCCCCCAACACTGAACCTTTAGAGTTTCTGTGTTTTAAAAGAGGAAGGAAGAGAAAAAAAAAAGTAAGATTCCTTCAGTAACAGTTTATTTTCATATTGGGAAAGGAACTGGGTGCCTCCGTGGGGAGGGGGCGGGGGCCGGCGGTCCTGTCTCAGCTGTAACCCAGAGGGACGACGACATGGGTCCCCTTCGGCAGGGAATGTGTAACTGTTCACAGCCTGTCTGGACAGAAGCATCCATTGGCTTGCAGGAGCGTGGCCCTGGGGAGCCTGGCTTTCCTGCACAGTGGGGGGGGTCCTCTGAGCCCCGGGGTGGGGTGGGGGGGAGTGGGGGGACACCCCCCCCGCCCCGCTGCTCTGTTCAGACTGAAACTCAACATTTCTCCAAGTCTCAACACACTCTCTAGACGTTTCCATCAAACAAGCACTGATATATTATATTAAAAAATAGTGCAAAATATCAACATTTATATAAATAGCTCTAAACCCCTGCTTTGTAGGGTCTTTTTTTCTTTACAAGGTAATACACACTTTCAGAGTTGGCACTCAAAAAATTGCCATTTTTTTTTCTCTTCTAGTTCAGAAAACAACTTTTTTTTTTTTTGAATAGGCCTCTTCTAATACAAAAATACTCCTGCTCTCCCACATACAGTCTCTTATTTTATATATATTTATATATATATATAATATTGCAGATCTTAAACAAAGGTTTTGTGCAAATATGTCTTTAAAGTTAAGTAAAACCTTCATAAACAAAAGGAGTTAAGCATTCACGCACAGAGCTCAACTAAGAACAACGAAGAAAAGACTGGTGGAGCATTTTCTCTTTTGCCTCCAAGACACGGCTCAACAAAGAAACATGGTATCTTTTTCATTTTCTTTCTTTCTTTCATTTTTTTTTTTTTTCTTTCTTTCTTTCTTTTTTTTTTTTTGCAAGCTTTCTGAGCTTCTGCATTCAGACCACACAGAACATGTAAATATTTATACACAGACCGGAGAACTAGCACACGCCTTACAGCCTGTGTGTCCCCTGCCTTCCTCTCTTCTCTCTTAAGAAGTGCGGAGTGTTTTTTTTTTTTTTTTTTGCGGTTTTGCCTAGAGGTGCCCGGGCCCCCACTCCTAGAGGGGGTGACCTTTCTGTTTCTCCTTCTCCTTGTTCTCCAGTGGGGCAATGTGAGGGTGATGGAGCCGGGTCCCCTCTAGCAGGGAGGACTGCCCATTACTTTGCTGGTGCTGGAAGGAGGAGCCGGGGTAGTGACCAATGACCTCACTGTAGGTGGGAGGAGGCCCCTCCATGCGCCCGCCGCTGCTATAGCAGGTAGCGCTGATGCCGGAGTTACTGCTGGGGGGACAGGGGCCCCCCAGCATGCTGCTGTCTATGAGGTCACTGTCGAAGATGGTCCGGTTCGGGGGCGCGCGCACAGACTCTCGGTTCAGCTCCAGCTGTTGCTCCGGGTCCCGTAACTGGAGGGTGCAGGGGCCCTGGTAGGGTGGGGGCTCCTCCCCATCAGACAGCGAGATGGTGGGTGGCAGGGCAATTTCGTGCTGCAGGTAGGGGTAGGTGGGCTGGAAACGGCTCCGCTGGACGAAGGGGGGCACAGCGAGGCGGTCAGTGGGCCGAGGTGGGGCATAGACCTGTGGCTGGAGCGGGTAGAGTAGGGAGAGAGACAGATTTGAGATTTGATGCCCCGGGTTCAGAGTTGTGTGGGCTTGGGAGGGGTTGCCCCAGGTGAATCCCCGGAAGCCCTTAGAAACAGGCCTGGCTGCAGATGGCACTGTCGGGGTGGGGCGTGGGGGGCGGTGAGGGAGCTCCTGGAGTCAGGGAATGCCTGGACAAGGCCAGTCCATTGAGAACAGAGGAAGGGCAAGGCTTGGTCTTCGTCTTACCTCCGGCATTCCGCCTGACACCGTGCTCTCCGAGGGCCAGAGGCATCCTTCCTACAGGAGGGAAAGGGATACAGGGTCAGCAACAGACAGGAGTGACGTCTTGGGCGCATACACTTCTCATCCTCTAATCTAACCCCATCTGTGTGGTCCAAGGCAAGGCCACACCGGCGCTGTTGGCTCCTCCCACAGCTCCTTTCTAAGGCACGAATCTGATCTGTGGGGCGCGCCCTCTCAAAGCCTGCAGGCAGCTTACCTGGGCATTGAGCAGATCTCTACTTGGCTTATAGGAAGCCCAGTGTGGCTTGTCTGACTGCCTGCCTCCTGTCTCTACCAGGACTGCTTGCCCACAACGTGGGTGTTGACTGCGCCCACGGTGCTTAACTCTGACCTCACAGGTTCAGCATCTGAACATGTAGACACATACACTTGGCTAGAGAAGTTAGTGAATTGGATGTTGAATGTCACAATCCAGCGGACCCTCAGGGGTATCAGAAAGTGACAGGCGCTACACACCTCCCCGTACAGAAACCGGTTCTGACATGCCTCAATATGCTAAGCCTATGCCACGGGCCTTTGGACTGGCTACTCCACGGTGGGGCCAGGTCTCTGTTGACATTCAGTGCACAGGTCCCTACAGACTCTATAATTTAGAGCCTCTCACATTTTTATTATTAATAAACAGATATGGAATCACTTGCGGGATAGCAGTCACTCACGAGGCTCGTATCCTCAGCAGTGGGGGGGGTGTCCCAGGAAGGGAGCAAACCCTCCCAGGAAAGAGGGTGTCCTTGCTAGGGCCAGTATCTCTGAGCTGTCCTGAATGGTTCTAGTATAACTCCCGGCCTGCGGAAAAGCCGCAGGCTTTAATTTTGGCTTTATTGAGATGTACCTACAGGAGTAACTCTCAAACATTCAGAGCCTACAATGTGGTCAAGCATCGACATCCTATCACCACAATCCAGGTGAAGAAACATCTTTCCGCCGCTCTAAACTATACTGGGCTGCCATTTCTGCGAGTTCTGAGAAGTTCCTCCCAGAGCTGCAGAGGGCCGCAGTTCACCCAGTGGCCACTAGGCGGTTCTAGGGCTTGCACGCGCAGAAGAGTATCTTTCTCTAACAGTGAATAGCCCTGGCTGCCCTGAAATCATAGAAGCCAGACGCACAGGTGTCTCCTGGTGTCCCACCGAATAGAGCCTCCCTCTCTCAGGTCTCCCCTAATACGCAACCACCCAGTCTACCTTGCTTGAGCACCTCTGTCTGCTGGATGAAGAAGACAGAGCTGCTCTCCAGCCCTGCCTTGCAGACATACCAGGTTTACACACCTAGGAGATGTGGCTTCTGCTGGAGGAGCCACAAGGAGGCTCCAACAGGTCTCATATGCTACACCCACCCCCAGGGTCCTGGCTCTGCTCTGGCTTGCCCGTTCCCACAGGGCCCGCTCCTTCCTACCCACATTCTCTCCTGTATCTGCTTCTTTCAACGCCAGCCCCATCTACCCACTGCCAGCTCAGCAAACCTCAGAGCCCCCAATCTTCCCTCAGTGATGAACTGTGACCTGGAAGTGTAAGCCTAAATAACCCCTTCTTCACCCAAGCTGCCTTAGGTCATGAGGTTTTATCAGAGCCACAGACAAGCAACTTAAAACACCAGCCCTTTTTTTTCCCTACACCCAGCCTCGTCTCTGCTCACAATCCCCTGTCTGCACCGCTCTCTTTCCCTGCAAAGCTGCGGTTGTGCCAGGAGGGACTACCATATCCCCAGTGCCTACGATCTAGCACGTGCTTAAGTTAACAGCAATCGGTTATCACTTAACCGTCTCTTAGCATTCCCTAACCCTGGGGCCGAGGGCAGCCGCCGAGGGGAGGTGAAAGGCAGGGTTCGATCCTGGAGTCGACGGTGCCAGCCCCAGTCAGCAGTGAGGACAGCCCCTCCCCCTCCCTTTCTAGAAGTGTTACTTGCTCTACGATGGCTTTGGGGCTCATCCCTCCACACTGTCTGGGGGAGGGGTGGTGGTGCTGGCTCCTGTTATGCGATCATTTCTCAGTTAGGATACCTGAGTTCACCCAGACTTCTTCACAGTCTCTCCCTCTGCACCTCCCCAAAGCAGGAGTCTGCCGGCCATTTCTACAAAGGGTCCGAATGAAAGTCTCTGTGTGCATGAACTCTCAAAGAATAACTAAAGACATTTATACCGGAGGGGAAAGAAACCAATTCCAAATGGTCTCTGCTTTGTTAAATCCTAATGGCTCACAAACACTAACAGGCGTGGCTGTGTGCCGATAAAACTTTATTTACAAACCTAGGCATATAGCCCTTGGGCTAGGCCAGCTTGTTGAGGCCTGACGATGCCCTCCTGGCTGCAACTCCAGACGGAGAGCTGCTGCCTGCTTGGAAAGTCCCTTTGGTCTGCTTCCAGATGTGGCTCTGACTGTCCCCTCAACTCCACAGTGACAATTGTTCCCTTCCTGTGGACAGGTGGTCACCATCGGATTCTACAAAGCAAACCTCTGGCAGGTGGAGACCTGAGACCCGCCCTGCCCCAGGCTGAGAAAGGTCTGACTGACTCCCTCTGAAGCTGCGTATAAATCCACACCTGGGCTTCTGCCCTGGCTGACCCCTGCATCTGGTTTTACTACAGTTTTGTCTTTGGCCCCAGAACAAGGATTCGTGGCAGGCAGCGCTCCCACGGGGAGCAGGAGACCTAGGCCAAGGGTTGACCAGAGTATATAGCATGGATCTATCTCAGACCCTAGCTGAGCTCCTGAGGTGACCTCATTGAAGAACCACACATCCCGGGGGCGATACAGGGTGTGTGGAGGTAGGAACCAATTGTCTCAATGAACACTTGAAGTTGGTGGACGCTGCGGGTTTGTGGGTCATCCCTGCACCTGACCCTCATGCTCATCACCCTTCGTACTGTTTACCACGTGGAAAAAGCATCTCACGGAGAGATCGAGAGATGGGGCAGTGGGGATGGGGGGTGGGGAGGACTTGGCCTCTGTGAGACAGTAAGGGGAGGGTGAAGCTGAGACCTGGGTTTAACCAGGCAGGCCCACCTGCTCCTCCTGTTCCAGGCCTGGGGAGAGGTGATCTTCCCGTAAGGGGGGTGTGAGGGGATGGATCTGTGGCCCTACTCACACAAGTAGGAGGGGAGCCTCCACCCCAGTTGCCAGAGATATCCAAGGGGCAAGGCGCTGGGTAGGCAGGAGAGCCTAGTGGGACATACGGAGCCCAGGCAGACAACAGCTGTATCTAGGTCTCTCTGGGAGGTCACAAGGCCTGGAGACACCTCAGATGCACTATGTCGGAAAGACAGGGAGTCCCAGGGGAACTGTCACCTGTTCCAGGCCTCCCCTGGGTGCCCTGTTTATCCAGCCAGGTGGCCCTGGGGAGACAGTGAAGGAGACGCTCTCTTTGAGGCCCGGCGTCTGGGGAGGAGGGCCAGGTGCTTGTCTGAACTACAGCAGCTGAGCTAGGGTGTCCATGCAGCCTGGGCTGCTCTCTCTGCCATCTGTACCCAGAGCCTCCCTTTTCGCACCCTGTACTCTTGGCTAACCACACCCCACAATGGGCTGAGGGATCTTCACAGGGCACCTCCGTGAAAGCCTGTTTAGCCTTAGGCAAGCACCCCACCCACCTCTCTGAGTCCTCCTTTCTCCTCTGAGAGGGAGTGAGCCCTGTGCGTGTGTCACTCACTCGTGGCTGGTGCTGTGTGAAGATCACTCGCCAGGCAGCTGGCAGTGTCTATCGCTAGGTAACAGACACAACAAAGGAACCAGGTGAGCCAGGGCATGGCAGGCAGGATTCCTATACAGCAGGTGGCGGCTTTGCCCTGGGGCTGTGCCCTGAGCCTCGGTTAGGAGTCCTGCGTCTCTGTCACAGCTCTTGCCCCGATGAACTGGTGACGCACTGAAACTGCTCTTGACGCAAACAGAGATGCCCAAACCTGCCAGGAACAGCCCTGCTTCTCGGGCGATGGCCAGTCCTGTCTTGGCTTAGCCCTCAGACTCTAGGTGCCTCTGCCAGCCTGGGGCACTCCCCCTCCCCAAACGGGGGCACCGTGCCCAGCATGGCTCAGCTCATACCATCCTCCCTGCACCTGCTGGGCCATCCTGGAGACGGGGCTGCGTATATGCTAGCTTCCTCCTGTCTTAGGTTTCCTATCTGGCACTGTGAGTCTCCCTTCACCCCACGGTTGCTGACTGTGAACGCCTGAGGGCCGGTCAGAGCTTCTCAAAGGAGCCTGACGTCACAGTCAGGAGGGGCAAGTCCCACCCGCAGGAGATGACTACCCAGGCACTGGCTCTGGAGTCCAGAGAGGACGCTATTGGTAGCCCCTGATGCTAAGGCATCAAAACTCATGCTTATAATGTCAGCTAGGAATCCTCTCTGGTACAGTGAGTGTCCCTCAGTAACAGAGGGCAGCTTTAGGATTCCCAGCTTTGCTCGGTATGTGTGAGTGAGTGTGTGTGTGTGAGCGCGCGTGTGTGAACGGGCATAACTCTTGCTTGCATAGAGACCAAGCAGTCCTCTGGGTACATTAAGTTACTCTAGGTGACTGACTGCCCTTGGTAGGATGTAAATGAGCTAGGACTAGTTACACAGTCTCACTCGGGTTAACAAGGGAACCGGCACACATGGGAATGCTTGCCGCTTGGGCTCTGAGGATGACTGAGCCCCAGGACACGGAACCCTGATCCCAAGGCTGGCTATGTTTCGGTCCTCCCTCCCTCCTAAGAGTGTCAGGTGTCCAGTTCTAAGGCTCAGAAATGTTCGCCTGCACTTCTCATGCACAGCTTCCCCCAAAGCTGGGAGCCCCCTGCGTGGGGGCCCCTGCCTGAGTATGACTTTCTGCCACCCACAGTCCTAGGATTGGTCCTGCCGACAGTCTCTTGTGCCAGGGGAGCTTGGGCACAGAGAGAGTGCTCAGCAGAGAGCTGGCGGGTGAGGCGTCACATGGATGAGGCGGCCTTCCAGTCAAAGATGGCTGGTTCACTGTGTCAAGCCTGGATTGCCCAGGAGGCGCCCAGTGCTGGCTCACCACACCTGAGGAACCAGATGAGGCCCAGGCTGTGGGAGAGGCTTCGGTGTCTGGTTGCTTCCCTGGCCTCCCAGGACACTTGGACTACACGGGCCCAAGTGGTGTGTTGGCGAGAGGTTGGGACCGCCACCTCCTTCCATGTAGGTCACAGCCCTAAGACCGGGGGCATCTTTCCCACACTTCTGTCCTGGTGGGCACCCAGTCAAGCAGCAGCTGCCTTCTCTTCACTCTGTCTCATCTGGCTTCTCTACGGCCTCCGGAGACCTGACCTGCCACCCTAAAGCTGTGCCTACTCTGCCCACAGCTATGGAGACCACGCCAGGTCCCACCCAGCCCCGCCTCACACAGTGGGGCTCCTCTTGGGAGCCCGCAGAATCATACCTGACACTTCCTGATCCCTCTGGGAAGGCACTGGGAACCATTTCTGGGGAGCAGCGCCGGGCGCACAGGCTCAGGCACATCCCCTCACTTCTCCCTCAGAGGGGCAAACCCATAGCTTCCCTCCAAACCTTCGCGCGCTCCTGGGCCTCCTGCTCCTCCGAGCACACGGAGCCTTATCCGCCTCCAGTTCCTGCTCCTCTGACTAGAGGAAGCGGCAGGCTTCTGGGCCCTTCCTCATCCCCATTCCCATGAGCGCCCCGATGGGGGGTGGTGACGTGAGCGGTCTGTCAGAGTGTTCTGCGCACACGTCTGCGCAGCAGCTGGAATCCTAGGCCGCGGACCCGCTTACCGAGGACAGTCCTCCGTCGTCTCTCCTCCGGGCCTGGCTGTGTCGGCTGATGAAGGAGCGGGCTGACAGCTTGTAGTGGCTCAGCAGGCACGTGATCATCACCACCATCACCATCATCACGACCACGATGACCACGATCTGCACGAACTCCAGCTCCGCTGTGGGGCAGAGGGGCGCATGCGTGAGACTTTCGGGTCAGCAGCCAAAGGCTCCCATCTACATAAGGCTGAGGACTCGGGCACAGGGGAGAACACAGCTCAGAGACTCTGTCCGGAACACCGCACGGTCCCAACCATGGACGTTCATGAAGATTCGGTCTGACCCTCAGAGATGCTGGGCCTGGCCTGGCTCTCAGAAAGGGACTTGTTTTTGAATCCCTATGACTAGGGTCCTTTTACTTCTGGGGCCTGGAGAGGGACAGTGGGAAGAAGAGGGGCTCCTGTGGGGCTGGAGTGGGACGTGGACACACCGCAGAGGCAACACATGAGTACGCATATGTAAGACCACAGCCCAGTTCAGGGCTCTCCAATGCCCTGATACTCGCACATCCCAGCAAGCAATATGTCAACCTTCCCACCTGCGAAACAACAGCCCACTGCTCCCACATACCCCAACCCTCCCACACACACCAGCCATACCCAACCCTCCCCCCTACACCAGCCACTCCCAACCCTCCCCCCACACCAGCCATTTCCAACCCTCCCCCCTTCACCAGCCATTCCCAACCCTCCCACACACACCAGCCATATCCAACCCTCCCCTGCCACCAATATCCCACCCTGCCTGTATATTCCCCAAAAGACTATCTCAATACTCCTACATAGTCCAGTTCCCCACCAGCACCCCAACCCTTCCACACACCCCAAAAACAGCCCAGTATTTCAGCTCTCAACCCTTCTTCATCTGCCAAATAGCCATGTTCCTATGTCAACACTCTCACACACTAATGCCGAAAACCTCCTGAACACCCTGAAGCAACAGTCCAACACCCCAAAATAATAGTCCTGTACCCCAATATTCTTCTTTACATCAACTTTCCAACGCTCTTACGGGCTCTAAAACAACAGCGTAAGGTCTATAATCCTGTACGCCCCAACATGGCCACAACGGGCTCAACACTCTTAAATCTCAGATGCTCCACAGTCTCGACACTCCTCAAAACAGCTCACCACCCCTACACACCTCAGCACCCCCACATGCAGCCCCCCAAAATACCTCAATACTCTGACACCCAAAAAGATAGCAAAAACTGGGCCAAACTTGCTACACACACACACCTCAGACACCCCAGAAAACACAAGGTCTCTCTCTCTCTCTCTCTCTCTCTCTCTCTCTCTCTCTCTCTCTCTCTCTCTCTCACACACACACACACACACACACCATTAGCCACACAGATAACATTTAAGAACACATACCACACAAGCACACAAATGGGCTCCTTCTAGTGAAGGCCTTAGACGCGTTCCTGGTGCTGCCCTGGTTGGGATTCTCGTTTATTTCAGAGGCCCCATCCCTGGGCCCCTTCCACACCCCTCCCCGTTTTCCGACTTAGTTTATTTCCCCTCTAGAAGGAGGAAAAGCCCTCCGGTGCTGGGAAGGGGAAAGGCTATTTTGATACTGCTTAAGCGGGTGCTTTTGCTGACTCCGGTGGGCCGAGGCTTAGCAGCTGGCTGCAGCTGGTGCCAGTAGAGCCCCCCAGCAACAGGCAGGGTGCCAGGAGTCTTGCAGGGCACTGGATTCAGCAGAGGGACAGCAGGCAACCTGAAGGCCCTGCCTGAGGCGGAGGCACAGGGATGAGCCTCCCCAGTCATGGAGGGAAGACCTTGAGGGAGAATTCTCTGCTGTACAAGAGGGAAGGGACCCAGAGGCCACCAAGTTCAGTTGCAAGGTGGCTGACTCAGCTCTGTGTTTACCAGAGAGAGGAACCGAGGAGAGGTTGGAAGCCAACACAGGCCCAAACCTCAAACCCAAGCAGGATTAGCTCTCTCCTGCCACCACTATGGTTTCCTTGTTGCTCTGGGCAGGGTAACACATCCAAGATGGGCACTTTACTGTGTGTGGATGGGTAGCAGCTCATAGAGTTTTCCCAGCCATCTCTGTCTCGGGCTACTCCTCAGCTCCAGCCAGTCTCTGGAACCCCACAGGTCTATCCCACCACTGGACCACTGCATGTGCTATGACTGACTACACTTAGGCAGGGCCCACTATGTTACTGGACACCTTAGCACCCAGGACGCTTCTCCCACAACAGAGTGACCCCTGCGAGTCCGGTAAAGCTTAGATTGACCCTTCTCCTGACGTAAGTGTTTTCTCAAGCCCCTCAAGATGAAACACAGAACCACAAGGAAGTATCACAAAGTCCAAGTGCCCAAGCCCGGGTTTACACTTGGAGCTTCTGAGTCAGGCTCACCTCCTTCACCCTGGAGGAGTCAAGTGGGGGTGTTGAACTGCGAGGACTCTGTTGAGATTCACACACGACTCAAAGAGGGGCCCCTTCTTTTAGACACTCAGGCACCCTTCTGCACAGAGCCTGCATGGGGCCATGGTGAAGTCCAAGACTGGGTCGCTGCAGCTAGGCTCCTGTCTCCCCAGGAGAGGCTGGTCCAAGGCTGGATGGTTTGACCTGAATGTGCTGGGCACTCAGGTCTGGCTGTCGGGACCCAGGATAAAGCCGTGCATTCAAGGGACACAGGGACTGCTTTGTACAACGCCCCCACTTCTCCAAAGGGCCAGCAACTCCTCCACCCCAACTCTGTGAGCTCCTCACCCTGGCCTGAGACACCCCTCTGGCTTTCTCTGGGGCTTTGGCCCACGTCAGGCCTGAAAGCAATGGGGAGATGCAGGCGGCCTTTGTTCCTGTCCTCTGGTGGCCCGAGGGACTGGATGGGCTGCCACACTCCTCCTAGGGTGGTCTGGGGCCATGGGAAGACTGGGGAGACAGGAGCTGAGGCAGCAGGGCTGGCAGAAGGCGACAGGACTTGGGGACAATGGGCCCTGCAGGGTGTGGGGTTGACAAGTCTGGGTTCCTGTGTCCAGAGAGTAGAATTGCTCCTCCAAAGTGAGGGAGGACTCCTCACACACAAATTTAGCCACTGGGTTCCACGGCTTATCAATTTTTGTGAGACACAGACCCAGACAATTCCTGTACCTCTGAGGCAGACACACAGACACACCCGGAGTGAGGACAGCTTCCTCAGGATTTCACACAGGCCAGGTACAGCCGGGCAGACAAGCGAAGCCACGCCAAGGTGCCCACGCCATGTTGCCTGCAGCAGAGCTGAGAAGGCACACTCTGGATTAGGGAGAAAATACAGGCTAAAAGCGAAGTGAAAACCAGCCTCACTCATAGCTCCTGTCTGCCGGCCCAGTACTTGGGAGGGTGAGGCAGGAGGGCTGAGGCTAGACCAAGAGCAGCATGATCTACACAGTGAGTTCCAGGCCAGTCAGCTCCATAGAGTGAGACCTGTAAGAAAAGGAAGCCGATGACAACCTAATGCAGTTACCAAACGATTAGCCAGGAGTGGTGAGAAGGGAGCCATGCTGTGGCAATGTGGGACACCTCCACGGCTGGGTCCTGAGAGATGGTGGCCTTGTCTACGTGAGAACCTGTCTCAAAAGCAAAATGAGGCGGGCATAGTGGCACACACCTTAAATCCAGGCAAAGGCCAGAACCTGGCTCTGTGACAAGAAGGCCACAGACACTTTCAGTTCCAGCCATTAAGGAGAAGGTGACCTCCTTCCGCCTGTGTCTTTGGCACCTGCTCTGGAGAAGGAAAAGAGTTGGATGTGCTGCTCTGCCCCAGACTTCCAGTTCAGAGTGCAGCACAGTGAGTGGGGTCAGGAGAGCTGGGCAGATCCACCCGGCTCCGGCTGGCCTTGGTGGGGGTTTTCCTAGACCAGATGATCTCCCCTAAGTCTGCCCCTGGGGCTGCCTCCAGGGAAGGCAGCAGCCTCCTTCCGTTAACTAGCAGCCTGCACCAGGCCCTGTCTGGCCCCTGGGCCGCACACGGAGGAATTAGGAATTGGCGGTGTCTGAAATTTATGAAAATCTAATCTCGTTAGGCTTGCCTGGTGGAGACCCGGCAGGCGGCCTCATTGTCATTCCGAGGAGCCCCAGTCGAGGGGGTTCCGGCCACTCCATCAACAACCCTCCCCCACTGCCTCTTGGATTTGAATATGAACTGGCTCCCCCATGCCCTTGAAGTAGAATTAGACTAGACGTCAAAGGAATAACTTTGTCACTTCGCCGGTGCCGTTTCAAACATCCCTGAAGGCGCGTTTGTTTCTTAACCTAAGAACTTTCATCTTGTTTTATTGCTCCTCCCCCACCCCCCGGAAGGATCGGCGAGCAGGTTCTGGTTTTCAGGACAGACTACCAGGCTTTCGGAAAGCTGCCAGGTTCTGCCAGGTACCTAGCTCTGGCCAGGTGACCTTGGATGGCCACTCCCTTGTACCTCCAGTCACTGCTACCTTGAGAGCAAATAAGGGACGTGTCTCCTGAGGGTTAGGAAGGGCCTTTCTGTCCTGGATAGCCTTGTTTGTTTGTTTTTTCCTTCTAAGACAGTATCATTACGTAGCTTAGGCTGTCCTGGAACTCACTAACTATATAGACCAGGCAGGCCTCCAGACTCAGAAGTCCACCAGCCTCTGCTTCCCAAGTGCTGGGGCTAAAGGCCAGATACCTCAACACCAAGCTGGTTTTGCTTTGTGACAGGTTTTTACGCAGCCAAGGCTGGTCTAGAACTTGATATATAGCCAAGGACTGTTCTGAATGTCCGATAGCTTGCCTCTACCTCCCACGGAGATTACAGACACCAAGCTAGGCATATACCCCAAGGTCCTGGGTTCTAACCCGAGCCTGTCACTATGCAGGGGTAAATAGACCCTCAATGAATGATATGCACGCTGCTCTTTGATATCCACCTCTCCTCTCCATTACTCCCAACACGAACTCTTGGGCTCTCGCCTCCGATGCCTATTTCTGTCCCCATCAGACAGATTCTGGTTCTAGGAATGTTCTTTTGACAGTCACATACATGCTTGTTCCCATCTGGAACTTTCTGGTCTTTGCCTCAACATCAGCACCTCAGAGAGGATTCCAGAGACAAGGTGTCCTCTCTGGGCCTCCACATTCTGTGGAACAATGAGGGTGAGGAGGTTCCGAGACCATTCCTTCGCCATCATGTTTCACATGGGTGGTCGGGACCTATCTGGCCTCCCCATATCTCAGTACTGTTCCATCTATCTGTCTATCCACCCACCCACTCACCCACCAATCCATCCATCCATCCATCTACCCACCCATCCATCCACTCATTCACCCACCTACCCATCCATCCATCCATCCATCCATCCATTCATTCACCCACCCACCCATCCATCCACCCTTCCATCCATCCACCCTTACCCACCTACTTACACATTCATCCATGTTTACATCTACTATCCGACCATCCATCTATCCAGTTTCTCATCCATCCTCCATTTTCCTTTCCCTCGCTAGAATAATGACTGACACTTGGGGCCCTCAGAAGCTCTATTCTCAGATCATGACACCTACACATCCTCGCACCTCCTGGGGTCCTGGATGGAGCAAACCAGACCCAGTTCTCTCCTCAAGCTCCTGGAATGACTGGGGAAGCTCTGGGCTAACCTTTCCCTGGGCAGGAATCTTAACACAGGGTCTCTTCAGCCAGGACCTGTCCAGAGGGAGTGGACAGCCCAGGCTCCACAGGGGCCTGCCCACTGAAGGAGGGAGAGCCAGGCACGTAGGAGTCACAGAATGGAGGCCTGGTTTTGCATGCTTCTCTCCTGGCTTCAGACCTTGAGTTGGCATGCAAAGGGCGGTCAGGTAGAGGTGGGCTGGCTTCTCCCTCAGCAGCAGAGGGTACAGTCCAGGTCCCCACTGAGGAACACAGACCCGGATCCCCACCTCCGTGCTAAGCTGCCGGGGCTGTGTTGTAGGAGGTGACCACACAGGAGGCCAGCATTGAGCCTACCTCATGTACATGCTGAGCAGGCAGGACTGTGAAATGAGGAGGCCCTGGGAAGGTGACAGGCCTGTCTAATCACTTGAGAGCTTCGTGATTAAACGCTGCTTCAATAAGGGAGGGCAAAGCTGCACCTTTTATCTTTCTCGCTATTACCAAATGGAAAGAGCTAATGGGCTTTTTTTCTATTGTCACCGGCATCGAACGTCTTTAAACACCCGCTGTCAGCACAGTGTCAATCCTGTTCGTGAGTTATTGGCAGGGCAGAGAATTCACGGTGAGAGAGCGCGATTCCACCCACGTGACTGGGGCTGTACCCAAAAGATGTCTAAAATAAGTCAGACGGACCTGGTTTATTGAGCAGAGGCGGTGGGGTGGCCCAGGAGGGGAGCCTGTCTGAGGGTGGCAGTGTGGATGGATGGCCACTGCTGCGGAAGGGTGCTCTGGCAGGGACTGCTAAAATCGAGCATCCTGGTAAACTTTCAACCCTGCAAGTCTCCTCCAGAGCGGGAGGTGACAGAATTAACATTAGCACCCACTGCTGATAGTATCCATGGGTTTGAGGGGGGCCACACTGCATGGGGTATTTCTAGATGTCACCTAATGTCACCCAACACACTCGGCATACATTATTACAGGATCCCATGCAGTAGTCAAAAGATGATCCCTGTCTGAGGATCTCTCAGCCTCAGGGGTGAGAGGTGTCTGGGCTCATGGTCCCTACTGTGGGGGGGGGGAGCTGCTCTGCACAGTTAGGGGTGCTCAGTGACACTCCTGGATTTGTCTCACCACCTCCCTGGTGACATCTACATGTGGTTCTAGATGTGTGCAGACGTGCCCTGGGCGTGAAGTCAACTCCAGCTGGGAGCTGATGGTTCACAGGTCTGTCAAGGGAAGGAGGCAGTCAGTCGTGGTCGGACAAGGAAAAAGGGTCACACGACAGACACCCATTTTACAGTGGGAAGAAAATGTAATTAAGAACGTTGGCTTCTGAAATAACGGGACTGTATTTTTATTTTTGTGTTACTCTGTTGTTTGCATTAGTGTATGCATGTGTATACACAGACAAGTGTGTGTTGGTACGTGCATGCATGCGTGCATGAATGTTCACACCTACAGGAGTGCGGGGGAAGCTTGGAATCTAGAGGTGCTGGGTCCCCCTGGAGCTAGAGTTACTGAGAGAGTGACCTGACACAGGCGCTGGGAATCGATCTTGGGGCCTCTCAAAGACCAGAACACTATGTTAACCACTAAACCATTTTCAAGCGTCACACATCGTGCTAAAGGTGGGCTCTGGCAACTGAATTCAGGCTCTCCTACTTTACTTTGCCCGCTGAACCATCCCTTAAAGCCCACCGTTGGCCCTTTTACGAGAAAGCATTTGTAATTTATTTTACCTTTTGGAGACAGGGTCTTGATATATGAGATCAGGCTGGCCTCAAACTTACAGAGATCCGCCTGCCTCCCCAGGGCTGGGATTCGAGGCCCGTGCCACCATGCCGACTATGCTCACCATTGTAACTTAAGAAATCCTAAGGACATGCTCTAAAGGTCCCTTGTACCAGTCTGTTTATGGATGTGAGCTTCTGAGTGTTGGCTAACAACGTGGCTCATGATGCCCTCCCCACTCTGTCTCGGGAGACCCCTGCCTGTGTCCTCTGGAAACCAGCATGTATCTTCCTCAGTTGCTGATCTTCAAGGGCCTGGCATTTCCCGGCAGGAGTCGGGGGCTTCGGCGCCCAGGAGAAGGGAAGTGAACCAGAGCTCTGTTTCCAAGGCTTTGGGATGAGAGGCTCAGCTCTAAAGCTGGAGCACAATGCAGTGGGCATTGAGCCCCTTCTTAATGGCTCCTCATTCAGTCCTAGGGGCCTCACGGAGACCTGCCGCGTGCTGAGGAGCCAAGGGTCAGCAGGGAGGAGGAGTCTCGTGCTCGCCGGGGGGGTTCGGAGGGGGTCAGGGGGGAAGGTGGCCCTGCCTTTCAGGACCAAGGAGGGAGGGGTGGCTGTTCTTAGTCTTGCCTGGGACAGAGTGTTGTGGTTAGAGAGGATGGTGAGGGGCTGTACCCCAACTCCAAATCTCTCCCAGTGGCCACGTGCAAGTGCACGCCTGATATTGCAGGGCGAGGGCTCCTTCGCCGTACCTCGGTTTCCACTTGGGAAAAGCAGAGATCTCCGTGCACCTTCTCCACGGGGCTGCAGTGCTGACAGAGTCAGCCACTGTGGAAAGCGCAATCTGACAGCGCCATCGTTACAAATGCTGCTGCTCTTGCAGGGACCCAAGTTCAGCTCCCGGTTCCTGCTTTAGACGGCTCACAATTAACTATAATTCCAGCTACAGGGGAACCTGACACCCTCTTTTGACCTCCTAGGGTACTTACATACACACACACACACACACACACACACACACACACACACACACACAGAGAGAGAGAGAGAGAGAGAGAGAGAGAGAGAGAGAGAGAGAGAGAGAGAGAGAGAAACCTTTTCAGTGCAAGGAATGGAGCCCTACATGTTGCTGTGGTGATGACGTCAGCTGCTCTCAATGAGGGCCACTGGGAAGGCAGGCCTGACACACCTGCCCGGCATCCCCCCCACCCCCCATTTTCACCTGTGGCCTCCTGATGGCTTCCCACCAGTCCTGCAGCCTAGGCTACCCTCTTCCTGCTGACCTTTCTGTAGCTGCTACCTCCGTGTTTTGCTCTCCTGGCACTCCTGGCGTCTTTAAACTCCTCCGTGAAGGGCTTACTTTTTCGAACACCACCCGTTCCATCTGCCAGGACTTCTAAGGAAACGGTTCAGTCGGGAGTGACAGCCACTTGGCCGGTCTGGTGGCCTCTGGTAGTGGTGCCAGTCTGTCAGCATGTAATCTGGTCCGGCAGGCACCCTCAATTGGCATGAACCTGGCAAGCCAGAAACAGGCTACCTAACAGGACTTCTCACCACTGTGGTACAAAAGCAGACCACTGAGAAGAGACTCTCAGAGTCCCCCGACCTGGGCAGTCTCTCCTCAGTGTTGGGGGCTGTGATGGGGCTCAAACAGCGAGCATAGCAGGAGTCTATCCACACATGGTCAGTTAAGCAGCAAGGACCTGCCACTTCAGAGCACTGCAGGTGCTCACAGGCTACGCCTGGCTCCTACCTCCAAGCTGTGTGGCCGAGGGACTGCCTCAGCTTCAAGAGCTTGCTTTTCGAGGTATAAACACTTTGCACCCTTGACCCCTTCTGAAGAGAAAACTTTACTAAATTTTATTTATTTAGTGGGTGTAGCACGGTGCACAGGGATTGAATTCGGTTCGAGTCGGGCTGGGTAGACAGTGCCTTTCACCTGCTGAGCCAACTCCCCAAACTTGGCGACTCCCTTTATGCATGAGAAAATGTTGCTTAAGGAACTCCAGGCATACAGGTACATAAAACAGTACACAGATATATGTATTGATAGCATGTCACAAAGAAAATTTATTTGAAAGTAATTCTTTGGCATAAGTGTAGTTTTACTGTTTATCAAGTCTGAAGGCAATCTGCATACTAATCAGATGGGCGTGCCTATTTATTTCATGTAAGGAATTAAACCCTGGATGAATATCTGGTCCCGGAGGAGGAACAACCTCCGTGTTTTCTAGGGTAGGCTGATACTTTGATGTTGTAATAGCCAACAGGACGAGGCATATTTGCATAAGTACTTACTACAAAATGGTAGGCTGCCCATTTATGAAATTATTGAAATTTCTCTTTTAATCCCAAGCCAGAATTATTTAGAGGTTTTTTTCTTTTTCCTTTTTAGAACAAGCTGGGGGCTGGAGAGTGGGTTCACGGCTGAGAGAGGGCATTGCTGATCTCAGAGGACTTGGGTTCAGTCCCCAGCATCGGTATCAGGTGACTCAAGACTGTCTACAAGTCCAGACGCGCTCTTCTGGTCTCTATACACAGTGCATGCAAACAGAACAATGTATTCCCACAGACCAAACGCTCACACACAAAAGAAAGGTAAGCATTTTACAGTGTAACGCAGTCTGACCCAAAGACACACTAATTTGATATGTGCTGAGGAATGAAGAGTAAGAAAATACTACAAGTCCATAATCAAACTTCCCTGCTCCAATCAGAGCAGGAGACAGCGTGTTCCGTAAAACACTGCAACCCATGACACACAGTAGTCTCAGATCTGAGCCGAGGCGTTTTTTTTTCAGGCCGCAACCGTCCACTGGTTGACGCATGCGTGACATCGCGCCCAGTGCGTAAGTGCGCATGCTCTGTGTTCTGAGTCAAGGCAGCAGTGAGGCTGAGGAAGGCGGTGCACCGCATCCCGAGATCCATAACAACTCGACTGTTCCCAGTTAAGTTTCTGGTTTTGGTGCATTCAGAAACCTGTTCCTGTTGCCAGATTTTTCGCAACCCCCAAATCCAGTTATGCCGCACCATATGGGGTGACGACCCACAGTTTACAAAGCTGGGGCTTCCCCACCTCCGGACCCCACGACCAAATGGTGCTACCCTCCTTCAGTAGGCGTGAGAACCCCACACACAAAACCCCCCCGCAAAACGGACTGCATGCTGCCTGGCTCACAAGAAACCTACAAGATACCGCTTATTGCTGGAAAAGGAGACTATATATCACGCAACCCAGTGTGCACTGGTGCCCACCCCCCACCCTGCAGCGAGCGACTGTATTTGGAGATGGAGCTCCTCGTGTTCCTAAGGGTGGGGGCCTTGATTCAATAGGCTTATCGTCTTCACAGGGATACCTCTCCTCACCTGTGCACACCACAGAACGGTGAGGATGTGACCACAGGACAAGCCGGAAAGCAGTTCCCGTCTAGACACGACAAGCCAGTGCCCCAGTTTTAAGCGGCTCTATTCCCAATACCTCGGGAAGATACTTGTCTGTTGCCTGAGTCACAAGTCCCTGGGAGATTGTTCTAGTGGCCCGAGGTGACTAGTGCAGACAAAAAAGCTGGCATTGGCTGAGCAGGGGGTGTAGGAGCCTCTGCACTGGAAAACAGAGTGACACAAGCCAGTGGCACCTCTTGGGAACAGGAGACGGCAACGACCTGCTTCAATCTGCATGCAGGGATGCAGAGAACTCTCTCACTTGGATGACTTATGCCTGTTGACAGGTCCGTCCTCAGGACCCTGGCTGTGCCACTCTCACCTGAGTACCACTGACGTATCTAGACCCTAGAGCACCGTGACTCCCAGTTTCAGCCCCGCCCCCCAGCATCTCAGCTGGCCTCACTTCGGTTAGACTCATGTGGATATACAATCAGTGATCTAGAATCTTCCTACAGCTATTGACAACACCTAGTCTAACAGACAGGAGCAAGGGTCACTGTCACTTCAGGATTGTCCCCGTGTCGAGACTTAGAGGGGCATTCTAATTTGTCCTGGGTCACACAGTTTAATGGATAGGGATGAATGTTCCTTCCGCAGGGGCCACAGGGGCCTAAGGACGCAGCCCTACACTCTATCGGTGGGTGAGGCAAGGCATACTGGCGACTGCAGGCAGCGGGCACCATGGTCACTCCCAGGACAGCCTCTCCCCCGTCTTTCCCATCCTTGGTCTCTAAATGCAGCAGCAGCAAGAGGGCAGCAGCCCCTGTCTTACTGCACGAAAAGGCCAGGTCCTGGTGACACATGTCCTCAGGATGACCTGCTGACCCAGGCTGCACCTCTCCCATCCCCTTATGGGACTCAGAACCTGAGGAAGAACCTGGGCACAGGATAGCCCTTTCTGGCTGACACTTTGCTAAGGAGGGTCCCCTGGGAAAAGTGTTGGCTATATATTGCTAGCCATCTAGGGGGCCTGGTGCCACCTACAGGAAGAGGTGTGGCTAGGCTGGTGGCCTCAGAGACTCAAGAGCCAGAGCCAGAGCCAGAGAGAACATGGGAGGGTTTCCAGAGCCTGTAGGTCCCTCCCTCCCAGAGGCTGCTCAGGTCTGTCCAGTTAGGTCCATCTGGAGTGTAAACCCATGGGTCTCTCCCCCGTCTCCAACTGTCTATGTCTCTTCCTGTTCCTTTAACTCACCTTGCAGAGCCAACCCCAGGAAGAAAGTGCAGCCTCCCAGCTACCGGCAACCCAGCCTCCTACAGTGGTCTCTTTTGGCCCCAGGGGTTGCTTCCTTTCCAGGGAACTCCCTAAGTAAAAAGTCTCCATCCCAGGTAGGGCAAGACTGATTAGGGTCTCCCAGGAAAGTGGGGAAGCTACAGAGAAGCTTTTGTTCGGAGTTCTGAGATGGTGTGTGTGTGTGTGTGTGTGTGTGTGTGTGTGTGTGTGTGTGTGTGTGTGTGTGGTGAGCAGTGCCGGCAGGTGGCCCGGCTCTAGGTTGGAAAGCACAGGTACCTCCCACTCCAGGGATTGGGGCAGCCATTCTGCCCCTATCCTAGGAGGCTCACACAGAGCCATTGTATTGACCTCCTGTGGTTGCTAGGATTCCTGCTGTGTCACAGCCAACCATCCTAACACCAGCTGATAAACAGTAGGTGCACAATAAGCGGAGGCCAGCATTAGACAACAAAGCCAGCAGCTTGACTGACCCAGAGGGGACATGTGTGCTGGTGATGTCCACCACGTGTTTATTAAGACCTGCAGTGGCGGGGCACAGGACGGGAGAATTCAGTTTATAGGACCATGGCTGGCATGGAGAGCAAGGAAGGAAACAGTGACAGAAAGCAAGAACTGGAACCTTTCGTCTTAGGATAGACCCACTGGGGCTCAGCCATGGCTACATACAGAGGCTGAGGTGATCCTTCACGAACTGGGGATCCAGCAGTGCTGTGGTCCAGTCACAAGGAGACTGCACCCTATGCCCCAGTCGAAGGGAGAGGAGGTGGAGATCTCAAGAGCAAAATATTTATCTACTCCCCTTTGTCACTTCCTTTCTCTGTTGTGCCTCCTCCCCCTCCCTCACTGTTCTGACCCCAGCACTGCAAGGATTTTTAATAACCAAGGGATTGGTGATTCCTCGTCATACATCAGACTCTAGAAGACCTCCCTCCCCCTCCTCGTCACTACACTTCACAGACCCTTGACGGTTCACATCTTCCAGCTCTGCTGGTCTGGCTGTTACCCCCACCCCAGGACCTTTGAAGGTGGTTCTGTCTGCTAAGAGCACCCTTGTGGGCTCTCTCATCCCAGCTACACCTCTCTGAGTCAGTGGGAGGTCTGTTTTGCTTAGGAAGGACTTCACAATGTCTGTTCTGGAGTTTCTCTGTACCTGACCTTCCTGCTTCCTGGTAGAAATGGCAGCTGACTCTCTCAGCTTGCTGGAGGACCGCCAAATAGCCAAAGAGTAGGCACTGCTGTGGGAGCTCACCAGGAGATTCTCCAGCCTGGTTACTGGTGTTTGCTTATCACCTGCTGGGAGTTACATGGGAGGGGCCCTGTCTGTCTCAGTACACAGTGCCTGTGGCTCTGAGGTCCCACAGAGCACCTCTTGACATTTGAAGGGTTCCATCTCCAAGACCCAGAAGGGCACGGATGGGTGAGGGTGCAGTAGGGGAGTTCATGAGAAGCTAAGGGTCTTGCGAAGGCTGAAACTCACTCTCTTGGGCACTGATCCCCCAAAACAGTGACTTCCATTCACCCCAAAACTTGGGCCCAGTATTCACAGAAGCTTCATCGACAGCCAAAACCCGGGCACAGGCTAAGTACCCTTCAACAGGGAGGGGTCCGCTGAGCACCCTACATTACACTCTGGAATATTACTCAGCAATTAAAAGGGATCAGCTGCAGCTGTGCCTGGCAACCTGGATCCATCCTCAGGGAATTACTCGGAGTGAAGAAAAGAAGCAATCTCGGAGAGCTACACACCGCATGATCCCATTTATATAACATCCTTGAAATGACAGAATTATAGGGACAGAGAGCAGATTAGACGTTGTCAGGAGAGGAGGCGGCGTATGTGGCTATAAAGGGAAGGACGCAGAGTCTCTGGGATGGGACCGTTGTGGGGCTCAATTGTGGCGGTTACGCAAACCTACACGAGATTAAAGGGCACAGGACGGGCGGGCACTCGCACGCTGCGAAGGACAGCTGCTCAGCGGAGAGCTGGAATGGTGGCCCTCTGGCCTTAGTGTTATAGCCACAGAGGATGCTGGGAGGTGGGTGCTATGGCCCCCAAACTGCCATCTCAAATGAAGATTTTAGGGTTTTCCCCACTAAGTGAATGGTCCAGGAAGGCACCATCCCTTTATGTCACTAGGACCGCCCTGCAGAGGGTAACCCCGGCAACTATCCCTGGGGCACAACCCAGCCAACCCCCAGGATGGCAATGTGCTACAGGAGAACAAATGGCCAACGGAGGCCCCTTCTTTCCACCCCAGCCTCTCCTCTCAGTCCCAGCCTCTCCCTCTCCCATTACCTCCCCCATCTCCAGCCTCTTCCTCCTCTGAACCCCAGCTGCCTCCTTTCTTCTTCCCATCCTCCCCCTCTCTTTCCATCCCCGCCTCCCC
The DNA here is from genome assembly GCF_011064425.1 of Rattus rattus. Lineage (NCBI taxonomy): Eukaryota > Metazoa > Chordata > Mammalia > Rodentia > Muridae > Rattus > Rattus rattus. The sequence continues at coordinate 144,741,809 of NC_046158.1, read as the reverse complement.
CAGCTCCCTCCCAGCCCCTGCCATCTGGCTGCTGCCGGCAACCACACAACCACACGGAACCAGCCCTTGGCTGCCACCCTTCAACTTGGAAGTCTGGCTCCAGGGTTTGAAGATTTAATTCTAAACACAACATTTAAAATTCAGAAACGAAGAGAGGGAATTCCAAGCCACCTGAGGGTGGTGGCTCCTGTTGTCTCCACTGTGAGCTAAGAACCTTCATCCTCATTCCTAAAGGTGAACAAGAGCCTGAGGGCGGAGAAGAGGGTGGGATTCTCTAAGCCAAGGTATCCTGGATGCAACCAAGCCCTTAGCATGTCAAAGCTCAGCACCAAAGTATCAGCCATGTAAAGTACTTCATGATGTGCCAATGTCCGAGCCCCGTAAGCTGCAACAGTTACACTTGTAGCAACACGTGCAATGTGGCTCTATAAACTATCAGTGTAACTCCTGCACCAGCAAATCTCCGGAAGTGTAACCCCTGCACCAGCAAATCTCTGGAAGTGAAAGTGACTGGGACAGCCCTTGCAGCCCCCCCAGGGACAGGTCCCCCACCAGCTTCCAAGGTATCTCTCAGCGCAGGCTCCAAGAGTGAGCACTGGGGAGAAAGGCGCCTGCACCAGGGGTGATCAGCTCTCTGAGCTGGTGAAAGGTGAGGGCACATGGGTTAGAGAACAAACTCAAGACTGGAAGTGCAAATGTCCTGAGGTAGGAGCACTGGCCTCATTCACAGGAAAGTGAGCAGTTCTCCTGCACACGGGACAAGGAGACAGCAACTTAGGGGCCGGGCAGGTGGCATTTAGTGCTTCCTGGAAGGGAGTGGTGATCCAGTGTACAGTCAAGGTACAGGCAGGACCGACAGTGGCGCTGGGAATGATTTCAGGTAGGACTCTGCAAGGTGGTGAGCTTGAATCTAGCTTACAGATAGATCAACATGGCCAGAAGTCCCACGTCCAAAGCCAAACTCACTCTGCTCAAGTGACTGCTGTGGCCTGGATGGGCACCAGGTTCCCCTTCCTAAAGCAGACTTTAGGCAGCTCCGAAGTCCTTCAGTGACCCCAGGTGGAAACACATCTCCTCTATGCCTGGAGGTCAGAGGAATCAAGAGAGGCCAGAGAAAGGAAGTCAAGAGCTTAGTGAGCAGCGCCGGTGCCTGGATAAGATACGGTCTCACTGGTTCTCACACCAGAACCTTGCTCATACCAGGGAACCCAGGAGGGGTTCCACACATCAGTACAAGACACTGCATCCACCAGAGAGCTGTAGGCAGCTCCTCTTTATGACCTGTGCTAGACAGGCAGGGACCAGATGGGCAGGCATTAAACACCTGCACACGGGGACTGCCTCAGACGAACGCAGAGCTCTTGTGCTTTTAAGACACTCCCTGAGCGTTTTATAAGGGAAGGTCCTCTCTAGGCCGACACTGGCTGAGTCTTAGACACAAAGCAAGAATATCAAGAGACTTCCTTTTGGCTTCTTGATCTTGGGAAGCTCACTCTAGCTGCTACCCCCACGCTGTGAAACGGACCTCACGTGGCTGATCACATGACCTCCAACGTTAGGGCCTTTGAGCCTTTGCCTTCCTTCTGCCTCCAGGTCTGAGCTGCTTAGGGACAAGGCTCCTTGACCGCTGGCCCATCTCCAGCCCTTCGGCAGCATACAGCAGCTCATTTATTTGACAAGCAAACGTACAACGGCCCAGTCTCCCAACGCCACCCTCTTTCCTTTCCCTGGCACTCAGACACGCATGGCCAGGTATGTTCAAGCTGAGGCAGGGGCTCCTGCATTACAAAGTGATTCTTGGCATGGAGTCCGAATGGTCAGAGGCAGGAGGCCAGCTCAGTCATCAGACGACCTTGGGACCTCAGTCAGGCTACCCAGGCCGTTCTCACAGGAAGTTCCTTTCCCAACTTCATCACAATGTCTCTGTGGACTGGGGCCAATCAGACCTGCACCCTTCTGGATGTTGGGGGGGGGGAATGGTGTTTGCTGTGTTGTTTGCCCCAAGATGAGCTTCCAGTTGACACCACGCAACCCAGAAAACTAAAGGATTGATTGATAGCTGTGTCCCATGTTCATTTTCTGAAGCAGCCTCCACCACACCCCTCCCCACATCCAGAGTCCAGGTCCCCACATCGGCAGAAAGCAACCCATCTTGGAGGAAGGCAAGTTCAATGGAGCTATAAATACTTCCAAAGCTGCCAGGGAGTTGGGCTTTCTGCATGAGCAGGCCCCGCTGGAAAGGGAGGCGGCTCGCCAGATTTGTTCCGAATTATGAAAATAGATGTTGTCTCCCCGCCACATCTGTTTTGCCTGACACATGGGCAGCGATTCGCCTCCTAAATACGGCAGTGCCCAGAGCCAGCTCGGCTCCTCAACTACAGAGAAGAAAACAGGGAAGGAAGAGGGGGGAAGCCCAGTCATCCCAGACTTTGCTCAACTCCTCTCTTGGGAGTCTGTGCTGTGAGTGGCCTTCAGCTCTCCTTGAGCAACGTGAGACTGAAGTTAAGGCGGGAAGGGGCCCCTTGCCACTTAAAAAGGGGTCACTAGACATGATTGTTATTAAAAAGTACATCACCACCACCATCCTGATGGGTCTCTCCCAGCTCCAGCCGAGGGGTTGGGGCGGGGGCGGAGGGGGGGGAGATTTGCCAGGACAGGCAACGTTGGCTCGGTGACGGGTCCCTGTCATCCGCTCCACTAATGACTGCAGGACAGACCTAATTATGGCCCAGTTGTGGCTGTCAGTGGCGGACCCAGCACTTGAGAGTGGCTCAGATCTTAAGGCACGTGCCCATGGGGGTTTTGGGCGGCAGGCACAGAAGTTAGGGCACACCTGCCTCCTAGACACGCAGGTGCTGTCCGTCCGCCCTGCGTTGCACCTTAAAAGTCTCTTACCCTCGAACACCAACCACCTTTCAGAGTTTTCGATTTAAGGAAAAGCTCTCAGAGACATCTCAGCTTAATTACAGCAAACCCATCCTCTGCTGCCCAGGAGTCTGCTGACCTTTCGGCTAGGGGAGTGAGGGAGGAGAGAGGATGAGCAGGGAGAGGGGAAGGGCCTCGGCCTGGGAGCACACTGGTGTGGCAAGAAGGCTGGAGCCGTGCACCCCAAGTCACAGTCACAGCTGGAGACTCCGGCTGCAAGGAGGGTGGAGTTTATGTCTCACTACGGTGAGTGAGAGTCTGGCTGGAGCTGGCCGGGACAGGGTAGGCGTCTATTCTCAGCCACCACTCTGGAAGAGGCCTGCAGGGTCTGCTACAACCCCAGCTCTGGGACTAGACAGAAGGCTGGGCCTCAGCTCCGCTGGTTTTCCAAGTCCAGGGACTGTGGCTGCCTCGGAGGGAGGGGAAGGGCTGGCAGCCTTCCTCGTCACAGAGTTGGGGAGAGGTCAGTAGAGGAGACAGACTCTGGCTGTCTTGGCATCGAGGGACTTGACTGGTGCCTCAGTTCCTGTGGGAATGGGTGGCTGGGGGACCCAGGCCTCTCCACCAAAGCACTCACCTCCTTTTTAATCCCTGGCAACAATGACCCAGTAGCTACAGCAACAAGGCTAATTAATGACTTTATTTGGCAAAACAAAGCCCCAGACCCAAGTTAGTGGTCCCAATATTTACTTCCTTAAGGAGCCATTTTTTGGTATCTGTGCAAGGAAGAAAAGGGAGGGAGGAAGGGAAGGAGGGAGGGAGAACAGAAGGCAAAAAAAAAAATTGGCAAAACGAGTTACAGAAGGGAGTGTGTGCCCTGCTCACACTCGGAAAGGAGAACGCTGAGAATGACCTAGCGTGCACCCCCACTCGCCCCTGGTATAAAATTAGCACAGTCAAGTAAATGTGTTATAAACACAAGGACCCTGCCAGGAGGCAAAGTGCTTTAATTTAAGGGGGTAAGGAGAGAACATTCCGGGGAGGGGCAGGCGGTCCACCGGGAAGCGTGGCGTCTGCAACCTTCCCACTTAGCACAGGCGGAGGGAAAAGCCGTTTCCCCCGAGAACACGCATCTGCGGGACGTCTAGACAGTCATAAAGAGGACACTTACACAAGAAAGACGCTGTACAGCTCGGTCCCTTGGCCTTTGCCAGGGCCGTTGCACTCGTTGCTAACTGCCCAAGCAGGCGGAAAAAAAGAAACAAGAAAGGCTGGTGTGGGCTGGTGGAGGCAGGGCCCACGGTGCTTTATGAGCCAGTGTTTTGAAATCCTACTTGAAATAAGCCGGTAAGTGAACCCAACCAGGTCTCTCTCCCCTCACACAGACCAAATATTCCGCTGGCGTGCAGTCTAGACACACAACAAAAGACTTTTTACAGCTTGCAGAGACGCGCTGACAAAGTAGCCATTTACAGACCCCGGTTGCTTTCTCTGGCTACAATTTGTCAGATGGACTTAAAAGAAAATGCTAAGTTATGGGTCTGGTTTGGGTCTGCTGGTGGGCAGGGAGGGGGAGGGTGCTGGAGAGAGATAGAGGGGGAAAAAAATCACCTTACTGGGCTGTTTCTGGAGTCCTGGCAAGGCTCTGACTAATCCATCTGTGTTAATGTTGGAGGTGGTGGTGTTCACCTAGAAATGGCTACTAGGCAAGGGGTTCCATTAGAACGCACAGTAGGGCGCATATCTGACTTGGGGGAGGGGAGTGAGAAGGAACTTTGCACCTTCCACTTTGTAGATGGGGTCCTTGTTCTACCGTCTACAGAATCACTAGAACAAGGGTGGTCCTCAGTTCCCAAGAAAGTGGTGGCTTCTGTGTGCCCCCAGGGCAAACTCAGGGGGACCCTATGTTCCTGCACTCTCATACTAGGTTCAAAAGGAGCTGAAACCACACCCTGGAGGAACTGGGCTCCAACACTGTGTACCACCACCTGCTGTGTTATCAACCTGGTATCCACCAGGGACAGGGTCCCCAAATGGGGTCCTCTAATCTCTTCCCCTTGGGGTTATGGTACCTGAGTAAGGCTAGTGCTGGAAGGTGACTGAAGGAGGTCATTCCCTCCCCTGCCGCCTCTTCTACCTCCATTGCCACGTGCCAGCCACATGATAGTCTACAGGAAGTGGCCTAGGGGCCTTGTCTGTCTCCCCTTTTCTCCTCCCTCACTCCTGGATATTGGCATGCAGACATGGGGGCAGATACACAGATCAAAGCCCCATTCTGCCACTTGTAGGCTGCTGTCCAAGCCAGTCACCCCCAAGCCTCAGTTTCCCCAACTGTAAGGCTCAGTTTTAACCATTGCTAGACCACAGTCACAACTATTGCCTTCATATGGGCAGTCCCACAGGAAGCAACCCGTTGACCTCCTTCTGTAACTAAGTGCACAGCCCTCTGTACCTGGCCGGGATCATATGTAACGTAGGTGACATGAAGTACTGGGGGAGGAGTACATGGCGACCAGGGCAACTCAGTGTGATGGTGGCCAAGGTGCTGGGCACAGTGAGTGCTTCTAGAACTTCCCAGCCTCAGGTACAGGATTCCTCAGGAGAAGTTGATTACACTAAGCCACCGGTGAGGGAGGCCATGCTAGTCCTAGGGACCCTCAGGGAATCCGTAATCGCTTCTGGAGAGCCATGGCCTGGGTGTTCTAGAACTGAGCCTCGAGTGCTTTTCTAGGTTCTGTTAAGGTTTCCACACTCTCGTTTTTAATGGCTTTTCCTCTGCACGTTCCTTCTGCAATGACAGCCACAGCTCTTCTGTCTGGGAAAGAACTCGCGGTTATCTAGACAGATCCTCGGGTCCCCAGTGCATCCGCCAGGGAAGGGCACAGACCGGGCTCTGCCTGGGACACCATGTTCTTTTTGTTCAGGGACTGGGCGGGAGCAACTTCCTTCTTATCCAGGCTGGACTTGCCCCAGGCCCTCCAGAGATGGAGAAACCAGCTACCGCAGCCTGTCGATTAGCAATTGGTCCCTAAAGCCAGAGGAAAAGGGACGTTATCTAGGGTGCCCCAGGCAGGATAAGAAAGAACTCACATTTTGCACCTAGGGGTCCCCAATACATACACCCCGAGTCCCCCCCCCAAACCTCCTCCTTGTCTAGCTACCAGAGTAGACAAAACTAATCGATTACCACACCTTTCTCAAACAGCCCAGCCCTGGCTTCAGAAGCTTCCCCTCCCAATGCCCTGGAAAGCTCTTGGCCAATCAGGCAAATAAAACCTGTCTGACAGGGTTGTCCTCCAACACAGGGTCTCTGGCCCTGGGGGGGGGGCGGGTTATGAGTAATTATTCAGGGGAGATAGGCTTACGAATCACTTTGGAGGCAAGTGAAGTAGTGGGTTCCAGGAGCCACGCACAAGCCCAGCAAGAAGGGCTTTGTCTGCGCTCTCCCTCCACTTTGCACTCGGTCCGGAGACTAACCTCTTACCTCATACCTACCCAGGCCCTGGGTCTCATCCATGAACACTAGGCATGTCACCCTGGGTGGCCAGGTCTGTCTGCCTCTACCTTCACCATAACCTCAGACTTTCCTTTTAACCAGCCCAGCCTTCTATCACCAATCTCGGAGCTGGCTGGATGACTAACCCCCCTCTGCCTTTTGCTATCCCAACAGCAGCTGTTGAAGACTGTGCCAACTGGCCTGCTACCCACCTCTGCTCTGAACTCCATAAAATTCCCCAGTAACTAAGGCACCCCAAGGCCTCCTGAGACGCTGCAGGGCCGGGTCTTGGGAGTTCCAGAAGGCCAGGCAAATCCCACCTTATCAAGATAATTGGCTCCTGGGACACTGGCTTAGTTGGTGACAAGCTCCTGTGACTCTCCAGCCCTTGGGGACTTCTGAGCACAGAGAACTTCAAAAGGACAGGTGACCCGAGAAGACAGGTGACTGGGGACATCACACAGCAGGTAGCCACAGATCAGCTGAGCACCATCAGCCTCTAGCGGCCCTCCTGTCCAGGTGGCCCCTTCACTTTGGGAGCTGCTGTAAGGGCGGCTGGCCATGGGGCTGTGGCCTCAGAACCTGTTTGAGTTCAGTCGTGCCCCAGGGTCTACCACGGAGGGCCGGCTGCTAACACCCTTCACACGCTGCTCCTACTTTTGACAAAGAAGTCCGCAGGCATTGACCAAATGCTGTCCGCGTTCCTAGCCAGGTGACTGAAACTCAAAGCAATGAGGCCGCCGCCCACCGCTGAAGGACTAGAGCTGGGCGGGGTGGGGTGGGGTGCTACCTCTCCCTGAGCAGCTGCGGCTCTCACGTGGTACATGCTAGGCCCCCTTGTCACCAATGGGCACAGTGGCTCAGCACAGCTGAGGTTCCTGTCTCACTGGGGACTTTTCCTACTTGCTCTTCTCTTGCCAAGACCTCAGACATCCTGGCCTCCCGACTGGGCAGAGCAGGCACAGAGTGCCTGGAGTTCCTCTGGCACAGCCCTGGCCCGACACTGCCTCGGGGCCTTTGTCTTCACTGGCAGCCAGCCCCAGACTTATTGGCACAGGCTGTGGGGTTTTATTTAGCCAGTGTCAGCTAAGCAGGCCTGGGCACACAAACCCAGTGGATGTCAGCTGGACTGGGCTACTACATGGGGCGTCTCTGTGGGGGTGGGGGGCAGCCTAGGTTTCAGTGGTGGTCTGGTCCCGTGCTGGGTTACCTCCCTGGCTCGCTACCCACCTCCTTCCTGTGTCGGCCTACTTGGGCTCTCCCCAAAATTCTGACCCTTCAGAACCCAGGGGATTACTCCCCTGAGTGACATGTCTAGACTGGCAGTCTCGATGTGTGACTAAGCTTTGTGTGGTGGGGACGGGGCCTGATCTCCCCAAGGAGAAATGTTGGTTAGGGAACTTGACATTATAGAAGGTGATCGGACCACTTCTGGGATATACCACACATGGTCGGTCTGTCCCTTCTTGGGGACAGCCCTAACTCAGCCCAGGGATTCAGACCTGGGTCTCTGAACTTGGAAGCCTGGGATCTGCCTGCCACTGGTCAGTCCTTAGGACAGTACCCACGCTCTCACAAATGACCACTCTTATTCCAGTCAGATAAGTGCAGCCAGGCCAGGGTGACCAACCAGGCCAGGGGACTTCCTGAACTTGAACAGAAGACTTGAGTTAGGGTAGGGACCATATGCTGTGAAACCTCTCTGGCTTCTACTGACCCTCCCTGGTCACTTAAACCCCACAAGCAGCTCCTTCATCCCCAGTGGCTATTCAAGGCGTAGGCCATTTCCCCATGGTCACCCATGTGACTGGTCACTCACTTCCCTGGCAGCTCATATGGAAGCTCATTTCCCTGTGGCTAACCACTCCACAGTGGCTCAGGTGGCTGTCTGCTCCCAATGACACCCAGGTGACAGACAGCCTGTCTCCCCGTGGCCACCTAGTCCTCTCACGGTTATCCACTCCCCATTACAACTCCAGGACAGTGCACACCCTACGGTGGGTCCTTCCTTCATTCTCACAGCCACTCCCAGGGCCCCCAATCTCCACAGCCTGCCCTCCTCCAGCCCTTAGGCAGCCACATCTGAGAATATTTCGTGCAGAACGGGGCCCCGGCGACAGGGGCACTTTGCCTTTTGTCCTTATCGTTGTTCAGATTCTTGGGGTTTGGAGTTAAATAAGGAGCTCTCTGTTGCCTGTTCAGTTGTAAGAATCAGCCTATTGTTGCTGCGGACGGAGAGGTACACTAGCCAGCTCTGTCTGGAGCCTGTCCTTTGAACGGTCACTTGGACGCACTCTGCCCATGCCCACAGCTTTTGGTTCTTTTTCCCAATCCCGCGTAAGTGACTTTACGACACACACATCAGGAGAGAGAGGGAGAGGTTGGAGGCAGGTCAGTGTGGGAAGCACACACTTAGATCCAGGGCACCCAAATTCTATTCCCTGTGTGACCCAACTCTGTGAGTGCAATCACCAACAGAACCTTCAGATCTGTCCTATCTGCATGGACACCAGGGCCCCCCTCCCCCGAGCACCAGGTATGATATGCACGCCTGGGGAGTCTTTGGCTCCGAGGAGACTCAGAGGAGTGGGGAGGATCTGGCTTTGAGGCTCCTTAGCTGGTGAGACATCAACAGACTCTGTGGAGTGAAGCCCTGCGGCTCCTCCTAGAAACCTATGACCTAAGAGCTGTTAGAGGTGAAGACATCAGAGTCCTTCCCGCCCATCTCACGGCCACATCTGAGCTAAGAACCACTGTGCTCCCCCAACAGTGGCACATCCCCAACGTCTAGACTCCAGCTTACGACACTCTCGGGCAGTGGGGCGTCTACAGAGAGGCACGCCTAGAACCCTGGCTTTCCCTGGAGGACTCTGAAGCTGAGGCACAAACTCACTGGTCTCTTTGTTGGCTTGACTGTCACACTGTGTGCACTTATTATAGAAACCTGAGGTCTGGCACACAGTAGGTGTTCAAATAAGTGTAAAACATAATTCAAGCATGAAGTGGTACAGGAAAAGAGGGGAGGCCATAAATAAAGTCACAGGACCCCCTCCTCAGCAAGGGAGTAAAGTCTCCATCTCTTCAGGCCTTTCTCTGCAGGTCCAGAGAGCCTTTTACACAGCAGGGGCTAAGGTGGGCTCCCACGGCAAGGCCAGGGCCAAGCTCTGATGGGCTAGCTGCCTGCAGCCTCCTAGACGTCCTTCCCGTGCTGATATAAGCTCCTCCCACTGCGGACTCAAGCTCCTCCCACTGCGGACTCAAGCTCCTCCCCCTGCTGACACAAGCGCCTCCCCCTGGAGCAGGGTGGGATCGAAGCTTTTACTCCAAGGTGGTCTTTACCCTTTGTGCGAGACTGAACAGGTGTCTCCTCGCTACTCACACTTCAACCCCCCAGGGTGGAGAAAAAGACCTGCCCACCACGTGCAGACAGGGCCAGCCACATCACCTCCCGCTTTGCATTTGGTCCTCTTGGAGCTTAATGCCATGGAGGCACAGAGACACATGGAGGCAGCCCACCGCTTGGGTGCCAGCATTACCTCCCCACCACACAGTAAAGAAGTAAAGATGGAAAGTTCTAGAAGGGAGTTGGTCTGGAGCCTGAGTCCCTCCATCCAGCCCTGTTGAAGTTCTCTTGTCCAGAAAGAAGTCGAAAACCCTGCGTCCTCTCCAAGGTTTCCTGAGCCACCATCTCTATCCAGACCAATACTGGCTGCTAAGGTCAATTCAACCTGGGACTGTCTATTGACTATGCACATAGCTACTTCTGCAAAGATGAGAGGGGGCTGGGGCTAACGTCGGGGACGTGAGCACCCCACAAGGGTCACTGTCCACAGTGGTAGGAGGGAACCCCCCGCAATGCGGAGAACTATGAGAAATCTCTGGAATCATCTCTCCTGAATACTTGGTGATCTGCTGTGTCTCGGGAAACCGAGGGGCCGAACGCTGCTGCCACTGGACTTCAAAGCTTCTAGTGTTCATCACAGTCTCCCAAGATCGCCTCACCAGACAAAAGTCAAAGCACAAAGCAGGGCCGAAATCCCCAGACAAGCCCTGAGCCACACACCCAGGATGCCCAGACAGGGCTTGGGAGTAGGCCAGAGGCTCTTAGCATCTACTCCGGCCCAGGGCCAGGATCTGCCTACCCAGAGTCGGCTCCACGCCGGCCGGATCCAGGCTTGCTGGCATTCCAGTCAGCCAGACCCAGTGCTCCTGTGGGCTGCAATAAAAATTCCTAGACAGGTAGTCAGGTCGGAGGCCAGAGCAGGATGAGCAGGAAGGTGGGAAGGGCCGGAACTCCCTTCTGGACCCACAGGGGCTGGGGTGTCTGTTGCCTGCCTGGGTGCTCAGCTGGTTCTGGACTGGAGTTCAGAGGCCGGGCTGGGGAAGAGTCTACACAGCTTGAGTCAAGGCTGCTTGAAGCTGTCATGTTGCCCTCTCAGAGAAGGGAGGTGGAGATGAGGTTGGAGGAGCCAGGTTCAAAGTAAGGTCAGGAGTCCAGGGCCATACAGACCTCTGTCCACTTCTTCCTAACGGGCCTCCCGCTCCAGGAGGCCAGCCAGCAAATCACACTTGTGGGCCACAAAGCCATTCAGACCCTAGCACAATGAACAAGAAGATTTTTTTCCCCTACTCCAGAGAGGAATGTTTGGGACCTTACACAACCCGATTCTGGGGGCTGTTATGGCGAGCCTACATGTTAGGGTGAGGTTTGAGTTCTGCTGTGGCACCCTGAGATTAAAGTGACCCCAGCACCTATAGGAGGAGCCTTCGCTGCCCCTCTGTGGGAAGCCATGCACCATCCGCGTCTGCATGGGTCTCTAGGTCCTTGTCTTAGGTAGGGCCTTGGCCATTTCCCTCCTCCATTGCACTCAGACACAAATCACAACCATCCCCTGGAATCTGACCTGGTGAGCGTGACTCTAACGGCTGGGTGACATTAGAAGGCGGAATAGCAATGTTTCCTTTTTAAGGGGTGATCTTACAGGGAGCCCTCATTGTTCAAGTGCAATGTTTTAAGACAGGATTTATCTATGTAGCTCCGGCTGGCCTTGAATCACAGAGGTCTGCCTGCCTCTGCTTCCCACATGCTGGGCTTAATGTGGGGCTTGGCATCCAGGACATGGCTTCCAGAAGTTACTCACGGCCTTCCCCGCTTTTGCCATTTCCAACTACGCTATGAAAGGGATTAAAATTGCTTAACATTTCCCAACTGGAAAAAAAACCAATTCAAGTGTACTTGGTTGTTTTTTTACTGTTGTTGTTTTTGTTTTGAGACCGGGTCTCATATAGCCCAAGCCAGCCTCAAACTCCCCCTGTAGTAGAGGATGACCTTGAACTCCTGATCATTAGGGTATGAGGTGCACACCACTGCACCACACCCAGATTATGCAGGGCTGGGGACGAAAGCCAGGGCTTCACAAACTGTGCCAGGCAAGCACTTACCCCTGAGCCGTCTCCCTGAGCCTCAGTCTCCCCATCTATAAAATGGGCTCAGGGGGCACTGCCAGAGTAGAATGTAACATCATGCCTTATATACAGCGGGCACTGAGCACATCAAGGAAGCAAGTGGCATGCTGTCTACACAGCCCGATGGATGGGGGCCGGGAGGTGGAAGGGGGGAGACAAAGGACTAACATGTCACATGTCCATTTCACAGATGATGGGTTGAAGTCTGAGAGGCACGCGTCTGAAGCCACGTGGACTCTGAGGCCACTGCTACTGTCATTTCCTCCTCAGAGAACAGTGAAGTAGAGAGGAGGAAACCTCAGTCTGTCAGCCCCAGGCACTCCTGAGTTCTTTGGACTATCCACTTGGACAGCCATGCAGCAGCCCAACCCCCACAAGACAGGCAGCTCCATCCTGCGGTCTAGGCTGTCTGGGAGCACAGCAGCCTCTGAGTTCACCACCTCTGAGTAACCGCTTCCTCAAGACATGACTCACATCTGTCTGGGGTCACCCACACCCTCATTCCCCGCGGAGGCACGCAGGCCCAGGTGAGGCGGGTACAGGCAGAGGCACTCCGGCCTGCCCACAGCGGCTTTTGGAACCATGGAGTCCCAGAACTGCCAAACCTACCATGACTACAGGCCCTGTCCTGTGAATCCTCTGGGCTGAGACCGAGCCTGAGGCCTTGGCCTGAGACACCACGGGCTCAGAAGCAGGTTGCAAAATGTCTCTCACCTGGAATTCTAAGCAGTCCATTCCCTTGCGGCCCAGCCTGGCCCAGCCCTTCTTCTGAAGTGGCTGCTCCTTGGGTCGCCCACATTCCAATACAGGGGTCTCAAAGTCACGAGGCCGTGTCTAAGAGCTGACAAGCCAAGGGCAGTGCGTAGGACCACGGAACCCACAGGAACCCACAGCACAACAGCCTCTGGGGACACGTGTGTGTGTTGTGGGGGGCCGTGGGGGGCTGACAGACACAAAATCCGGAGAACTGGGTGACTTGGGGTGAATGTCACAGCAGAGGCTCAGGCTGCAATCCTTGTTGCTGTCCCCCTACCCCCTCCCCACTGTGAAGGAGTTTAGTGTGCAGAGAGCCTTTCAAGTCCTCGACAAAGAAAGAAACTAAGCAAAAGGGAGAGGATATTGGGGGGAGGGGGTTAAAGCCTGGATTCAGGTCCTGTTCCTGCCATTGCTCCAGAGCTTTTAGGACCTGCCTGCCAGCACCCTGCCTGCTGCTCCTTGGTTCCCTCTTGGCTTTGTCCTAGCACCCGTGGGTCACAGTGACCCCTTTTCCTTTGGTTGCAACCCAATACTGGACGGTTCCTGTTCTCTCCTGCTCCGAGCCATGGGGATCACTGCCCGCTGGCCCGGTGGGTGACCCTTCCAAGAAGGGATGGGTGTGGCAGAGGGGCAGGCTTCTCAGCCAGCCAAAAGGGACACGCATAGACCCAAAAGTCTGAGAGGGCAAAGGGAAAGAGTGAGGCCTCCAATCAGGCACACCCCTGACACCATGACAGGTGGCTCTGACGCTTGGCTCTGCCTGGGCAAGCAAAACCCATGCTTCGGGAACCCTCAGCCCAGGTTCAAATCTGCCTTGCAACTGTGTGCTGAGTGGATCTTTGGCAAGTGACTTGGCCCCGCCTCCTCGTGTGCACAGAGGTTGCCAGGAGGATTAACGAGGTGGGGCGTGCCAAACGCTGTGAGCGGCTGCCACTGCAAGGGTTTAAAAAGCCACCACTCGCTGTGGGGGAGTTGCCTAGAACAACCTCCCAGCAGACAGAGCCCGTGTGACATGTCAGGTTTGTTCCTTGAATCCTGACAACGTCTCCCAGGGTCCCCCCTTTCTTGCTCTCATTTCTGAAGCATCTCTGACTCTAGAGAAAAACAAGGGGCAAGATAAAAACAGAAACTTCTATCAGTTGACCTGGGGTTCAGGGTGCTGGTTTTATAGAAAGACAAAGTGTTATCAGGGGAATGTTTCACCTCATGCTTTAGTCCATGTCACCTTGGAACGGGTCTCTACAACATACTGGGGGTCAGGAAGACCCCAGAGCTGAGGGTGGCACAGTTCAGGGACTCAGCAAAGGACAGCCTGTGTCTTGTTAAGCAGCCCAGGAGACCCTACATTGACAAGGAGAAGCCAGTCAGAGGGCCTGGTGACTTCTAGTGGGAGTAATCCCCCTCCCCGCCAGGACTCTGCACCACCCTGGAGCACCACGTCTCAGTGCTCCAACCCACTCCGAGCACACCAGGAACACCACTTGAGTAAGGATCTGAGCCCAGCAAGAGGGTGCTGCAATTGATTAGCAATGTCTGCCACGAGCAGCAAGTGGAGTACTTGATCGAATGGCAGGCATCAGACAGCCCCAATCTATACTTTTGAAAGTCACAAGGTAGGTCAATAAAGTTTACCAGCAAGTCTTCAAGTGAACTTTCTTGTGCTCCAGCAGGCCAGTGACTGGACAGACACTGCTTAACATGCTCCATGCCCGGCCAAGGAGCTGGAGACCTGATAGTACTCAAGCCAGGAGTATATACTGCAGAGTGGGCAACCCGGCAGGAAGCCATGCTGGCGAGGGATCATAAGAGGAGGTCAGCCAGGAGGAAAATCACACAGGAAGAGAAAAACTCAGGTTATTATCAGCCCTCAGATCTGAACTTACATGTGGGGCCTCGATTCAAGGCCATCGGAGGAAGCCAGCTCTGTAATTACACCTCCGGGCCACGTGGCAAGCAGCTCTAATTGCCTCCAAGATGGCACCAAAGCGACCATTTTAATCTAGAGGCCCAAAGCAACTAGTAAAATTAGGTAACAATAACACAGCATGCAACAGTCATAGGCCAGACAGCAGTGCAAAGACCCCAGCACAGGGACGCCTAGTCCTTATCGCCAGAGAGACGGGGCAGGCCCAGTAGACTTCTTTCATAGAAGCCACACAGAGCTCCAGACCCACACTCTGGCATAGTCTGTGGGTCTCCATCATCCTAGCTAAGGCAACTGCCACATCCAAGTCCGGGTTGTGGTACACCCCTCTTCTCCTACTTCCACCCCATAGATTAGAGAAATAGCTCCTTCCGATGGCCGTGACCCCGGGGCCCGCTGAGCTCACCCCTCCCATCCCCCATCCTCCCCCGCCCCCCTGAATCACTGGTGGCTCACCACGGCTGCGTTCCCGAGTGACTGAACGATAAGGAGGCGGCACAGACACCAATAAATGAATCACGCCTTCCGCAAGACCAAACCTTTGGCTTTTGCAGAAACCACTTACAAAGTAGAAAGGAAAAGAACAAAGAAATCACTCCGGCTGTTTGCGCAAAGTTGATTCATGGGTTCGCAGAATTATTACCCGGCTAAATTGTTTGTGGAGAGGCAATTAGAGCCATGACCAGACGAAGCTCACCAGCCGGGGAACTGGGGACTTGAAAAATGGGAGAGGGGCTGGGGGTGGGGGGATGTGCACGTTCCTGGAGGAAGGAGGGTTCCAGGTCTGAGGAGCCTCTTCCTCTGTCACTGACTGCCTTAAAGTCTGTGGGTGAGCAGGTACCGGGCGAGCAGAGGAAGTCAGAACTTCCATACAGAGTCCAGACACAGAGGCAGAACTCAGCCCTTTGGTTGGAAGACACAGCGACCAAACCCACAGGAGATGGTTTAGAGCAAAGTCTTGTATCTGAAGTGGACCCCGTTCATTGGAAAGGGGGGCTCTCCAACAAGTCACCCCATGGGCTGGGGCTGGAATCTCATCAGGAGGCTTCTGCCGTCTGTTTATTCACAGTCTCCGGTAAGGGGGAGCCGCATTCAGGAGAATTCGTTGTATCCTCCACCTGTGTGCTCCCAGGCAGAGTCCCACTTGGCATCGGTGCCTACACCCCCACACCGTTCCCTGCACGCTGTCTCCCCTGGAGAGCTTCGCGGATAACTTCTCCAGTCACTGCAGCACAGGAGCTCGGAGGCTCTCAGAACAGCGGGACCTACAGCAAGGCGGGTTGAGCTTATCAAAGATCCTCCAGTTTGAGACTGTCGGGAGCCAGATCCCTTAGGGACCACTCTGTTCCGTGGGACACTGTTCGGTGGGACACTGTTTGGTGGGACACTCACTGTTCGGTGGGACACTGTTTGGTGGGACACTCACTGTTCGGTGGGACACTCACTGTTCGGTGGGACACTGTTTGGTGGGACACTCACTGTTCGGTGGGACACTGGTGGGACACACACTGTTCGGTGGGACACTGTTTGCTTGGTGGGACACCGCTTATATGGTGGTGCTCTGAGGGACCTGAAACCAGTGGTGCCCAGTGCCTCTCTTGGAATCTAGTCTTGGTGGGTACTAGGTGACCAGGTAGCCACGACCACTGCGACTGGAAGATCTCTCAGGGGAAGGACAGACGGTTTTACCTTTATTTTCTTAAAAATGGATTTGGCTTCTGACTGCCCTTCTTCTGCCTAGGACAGCCTGGAAGCTGGCTTCACCTGCCCAATGCTTATGGCAACCAGGGCAGATGGAAGGCTAGAGCCCAGTGGGAAACACCACCTCTTGGGGGAACCCACACCCACGTTTAAACAGAGGACACACGCACGTGTTTGTATATAGACATTCTTTTTTCATGATTATTTACAGACATGGAGCTAAGTCATTACGAGGGCCAGTCGCGTGGCTCAGCAGGTAAAGGTGATATTTGCCACCAAGCCTGGACGTCTTGAGTTCCATCCCCTCCGGCCACAGCGGATAAGGGTAACAGACTTCCTCAGGTTGTCCTCGGATTCCCACACAGGCACCCTGACGGTCGCACTCATGCATACCAAAGATAACACTGCTTTAAGATGTGTACAGAGTCGAACCTGGACACACACACACACACACACACACACACACACCCCATCTCTGGTTCCCATCACTTCGCCTGCACGCTCTCAGAGCCAGATCCCTCAGGGACCGACAGAGCTCTTGCGGCCATGGCTAATGAAACGCTGTTGGTAGCAGCAAAGGTGACAGATGCCACAGGCACACAGACCCTAGACGGTCCCTCTGAGAACACTGTCCCCTGGCAGCCATGGGAAACCTGGTGACCAGCACAAACCCACTCTCCCACCGGCTGTCTGTTACCCACATCTGTCATAGCACCGATTGATCGATTGATCGTGGGTCCTGTGGGCTCAGCAGGGTCACACATCCTACTGTCGCCCCGAAGATGTGTGTTAGGGACAGGCAAAATATATGGCAGTTTCTCCAAACCCCAGCCACGTGACTCTCCGGATTTGGGCTGTGCCAGTCCATCCCGGAGGGAGCCCGGTGCTATCAAAGAGGAAGAAGGGAGGTAGACATTGGACAGAAGAACTAGAAGATTCTCTCGTTCTTGTCTCTGTGAGAAACAAGTTCCTATGAGAAAGCTGAACCCTGGGCTTGGGGATTTAGCTCAGTGGTAAAGCGCTTGCCTAGCAAGCGCAAGGCCCTGGGTTCGGTCCTCAGCTCGGGGGGTGGGGGAGTATGGGGGAGCAAGCTGAACCCGACAGGGCTACCATCTCAGCTACTCAAAGACTAAGGCACGAAGACTACAAGTTCCAATCAGGTCTAGGCTACAAGGCCACCCTAGACAGATCAGTGAGACCCTGTTGGGCTCGAGGATGTAGCTCAGTGGTAGTGTCCATGATCACCGCTTAACTCCTTGAGTAACTCACAGAGTATCAAACTTTCTTCAAACTCACAGGGCTCTGCCTGCCTTTGCCTCCAGAGTGCTGAGGCTGAGGTGTGAGCTGCCAGGCCGACTGACTCCTCCCATATTACCTCAGGAGGTCAGCGGCTTGCTCTCCCAGTCCTTTCCTCAGGGTCTCCATGCAGGAGACAGTACTGTATTTTTGCTGTTCTGACACCTTTAGTAGAGACAACGGCGGGTTAACCCCAGGTTGGGAGTCATCTGGGCTGCGGAAGGAAGGCACGGGCGCAGATTTCAGCTCCTACACCTTGACTCAGCTTTGAAATCTCTTGAGGCAGGTGGGTAGGAGGACAGGGGCACAGCTTCCTGCCCCAAAGACTGGGAGCTTCAGAGCATTAGAAATAACTTGTACCAGGAGAGCTTAATCAGCTGCCTTCACAACCCCACAAGGTGGGTGTCTCGTCTCCCTCCTCCTTTGTGGAGGGGTAAGCGGAGATGCAGGAAGGATCACTGCTGGCCTCAAAACAGAAGGTCTTCAAAGCCACGTCCTGACCTGCCTGGAGTATTCAAACAAGCAAGAATGAATGCCTCAGCTCCTAGACACTCTGCGGGTCAACACGGACTCTCTCATCAGTAGGATTCGGTGACAGACTTCTGGGTGAGAGCAGTGGTGTGGACCCCAGCCCCTGCCACTCTGAACTCCCTCCCACCCTGCCTGCTTCCCTGGTTAGCCAGTGCCTAGGAGGTGCCCCACTAGGCCCGGGGAGGACATTACAAGGAACAGACGCAGACTCCAGACTCAGCCTCTTTGACACTGGTGACTAAAGGCAAAAAAACCCAGATAACCAAGTGACTGCACAAACACCTGACTTCCAGGGCAGGTGTGAAGGTTCAAAGACACAGGACCGGAAGCCCAGTTGGGGCCCTTCCAATCTCAGCCCCAGGAATGGGCTCTCGCTGGGCTCTTCAGAGGAACATTCAGCGGTTCTTGGAGCGCTCCCAGCTGTCACATCACCTGAATGACAGACACGAGAGCGAGGCAGGAGCGTGGGACAAATGCTATCAAGTGCTAGAAGGCGTCCTGCGTCCTGTGATGTCCCCAATAATGTCTGGATTTGGTCCCTCTGGGGACATCTGTCAGTCCTGTGTCAAATCCAGCCGTAACACGTGCTGTGCTGGTGTCCCAGAGAGACGACTCCACACACAGCCTAAGGGGCAAACACATTTCCAGGGAATGTCCGGGCCTGGCTAAGTGGAATGGCCTGGCCCTGGCAGCTTACTGTTAGCAGCTCATGGGCTAAGCACACTTACCAACAAATCCTCCATAGGAGTTTGCTATCTGAGGGCTAGCGAGGCCCTGAAATGGTAAATCCTGCAAAGAACACTGGGTACGATGTGGGAGGGAGGCACCTAAGTGTGAGTGAGCATGGGATCCTGGCTGTGTGACTTCAGACAAGCGACTTCCCCTCTCAGATCCCATTTTCCTATCTGCACATTGGCAGTAACAGTTGCTTCTCTCACTGGGTTGTTTTTAAGACCGAGGGGGGGAGGGAACGCATCAGTAGTACCTGGTGCACAAAAACCTCTTCCGGATCCAACCGGCAAAAGGAAAAGAAGGAACCATCTACCAGTCTCTCAGGAACAGGGCAGGGAAGCCATTTCTGCAGCTCCTAGAAAGCTGACGCCCCAAACTTTTGCAGGTTCCATCGTGCTGGAAACCATGCTATGAGCAAAAAAGTCACCCTCCTGGGCATCATCCCCAGCCTGGTGACAGCAGCTTCTGCCAGTGACCGACAAGGCCCTGGTGAGACCACCCCACCCCCACCCACGGTGTCAAGGTTTGGCTTTGTAGTGTCACAGGATGAGAGCATGAGGCTTCAAGATGGGTCACAGCCCACTCTGGGAAGTAGGCCGGGCAGAACCAGAACAGAGGCGCTAGCCTTCCGGTCCAGAGCACCAGTGGGGCACCGAAGACTGGGCCTTTGTACTGGAAGCTAAGTAGGAAATCTCTTATCTGCCCCTGGGATGCCAGTCCCAGAACTGCACCCAGTGGGGTATCTGGACATCACTGGGAGGTGTTTACTTCCTGACTCAACTTAGTGCCTCCTGCCTGTGCCCCAGCATCTGTACCCCAAAGCTTCTGGGATTAAAAGACCCTGCTGGCAAGCCCTAAGACACTGGGCCTCCTGTGCCGGGATTTCCATCTGCGGTGGATCGGCAAAGAGAAGGATTATGACACCAATGTTCAATTACCCGCACTCAAGGTCAGCATCCCAGGTGGGCCTGTGGTTCAGTGGTGGGGGTCCCTGCCTCGATTGTGAGGTAGTGGGTTCCACCCTCAGCCCAGAAAAATCCAACCTATTAACCAGTCTATGAGTTTTCACACCACTTCACCACCCAGGTGATTGAAAGGTCTGGCCCACACGGACATGCACATGTGCGCCTCACGGTGGGCTTGAGTGGACGCAGGTAGGCTTCCTATGGATTATTTATGCACTTATTTTGTACTGCCGGAGACGGAACCCACGCTCTCCCATAGCAGCCCAGAGGGACATGCCTCCCAGCTCCCTGACTCCCCAAGGGCAATACAGGGTGACCGTGATGGCTGTCAACAGTGCTACCCTGCTCTCTGATAGCCCGTCCCCCCGGGGGGCAGCATGGTACCTCCTTCAGGGTTCCCTAGGACTCACAGAGAGCAGACTCACAGCTCCACGCGTGTGGAGGCCGCACCTGTGTAATGCTAGGACCTCGGACAGCCAGCTGGGGTCTGGCTCTGACAAACTCCTGCCCTCAGCTTGGGCACCTTCAAAGAAGGGGGTGCTGGGGGTGGGGTGGGGTGGGAGAGGGGATCAGACTCTCAAATTCTACTGTAAGACTCCTAGGCCTGCCTGTGGACGGATGGTGACACCCCAGAAAAGAGACGGCCACACCACACAGCGCTCTGCTTTGACTTTCCCACCAGCAGCTGCCTCCAGGACACTTCCTTCCTTTTAAACAACTGGTTGCCTGGCCACCCACCTAAGCCAAGGCTCTGGGTTTGCCAACCTCAGCCCCTCCCTCCCCTGAAGCCCCTGATTTTGGGGCTTGTCACCGCAGTTGACACCACCTTGCTCTCCTCTTTACAAAGACAGAAGGAAAAATAAAAAACCTCCAGCTTCCAGGAGGCTGGGACCCACCCTCCGCAATCTCCCCATCAGAGGGAAGGCAGCAAGGGACGAGATCTCATGCCCTCCCACGAGTGTGAGATCATCCCCAAGTGTTCAAACAAACAGTTATTTTGCACCTTGACAAACATTAAAATGGCCAGTCTGGCCCAAGACCACAGACAGTCACAACACGCGGCTCTCTTGCTGCCTAATGACCTAAAAACCCAGACAGCAGGAAACCTGTGGGTTAAAAGCCCCAGTGCAGAAGAAAGCTATCTAACATACACCATTCACTCCGGACCTAGAAAACACCCATCTGGGGCTGGAGAGACGGCTCAGTGGTTAAGAGCACTGACTGCTCTTCCAGAGGTCCTGAGTTCAATTCCCAGCAACCACATGGTGGCTCACAAACATCTGTAATGAGATCTGATGTCCTCTTCTGGTGTGTCTGAAGGCAGCTACAATGTATTTACATATAATAAATAAATAAACCTTAAAAAAAAAAAGAAACAAAGAAACACCCATCTGCCCTGAAGCCAGAGTCTTCACCCAGGCTGAGACCATCTCTAGAAGGTGCGTCTTTCCTCCCCCTGTGGTACAGAGTGGGCGCTCGGTAAAAGCGGAGCACGGCTGATTCTGAAGGTCTCTCTCTAGCAGGCGTCTCCGCTGAAGCAATCAGTGCTTCCCAGTAGGGCACTTGCAGAAGACCTGAGACAGTCTGTGTGTCACAACTAGGAGAAAGGTAATGACCTCTGGTGGGTAGAGGCCACCTGCATGGCCAGCCTTCTCCCTCCCAACAAGAGAGCTCTCTGACCCAGTCTGGAGACCAAGCCACCCTGGATTCAAGCAGTATTAAACACAAACCGTGTGTGTCAGACGAACCAAGGGAGGGAAAACTGGATGTCCTGCGAGTGGCTAAGGGTCCAGAACTGTGTGTGGGTGGGGGTGGGTGCATGTGGGTACATAAGCGTATGCCTGTGGAGGCCCAAAGGACAACCTTGACTGTCAGTCCCGGGTGCTGTCTACCTGACTTTAAAATGTTTTTTTTTATTTATTTAGAGCGTGAGTGTGTCTGTGTGCACGTGTGTGTGTGTGTGTGTGTGTGTGTGTGTGTGTGTGTGTGTGTACATATAACTTCGGGGAGTTGGTTCTCCTTCCATCTTGTGGGTCCTGAGGCTTGAACTCAGATCGTCAGTCTTGGCACCAATCGCCTTTACCTGCTGAGCCATTTTGCAGACCCCTACTTTATTTGTTTTTGAGACAGCCTGTCTCAGTGGCCTGGGCTATCAGGCTAGAATGGCTGACCAGCAAATCCTCAGTCCCCACCTCCGAAGCGCTGGGATTCAAAGTGCGTAGACATGCAGGTGGGTTCTGGAAACACTGAGCCCTGGCATGGTTTGAGGTGGGGCTGGAGAAGGAGTCGGTGGCTCTAGGACCCTGGCAGACAGTGGTGTTAACAAACCGAGTTGCTTCTGTAACTCCTACCACCAAGGGCCACCCTCTAGGGCCCTGGTTAAACAAAAACCAACTGGCCCCAAACAGTCCCTTTTGAAAGTACCCTCAGCATGCATCTGCCTGCTGTGTAAGCCACAGGTAAAACAGGAGGAGAGAGAGGGAGCCAGGATTCAACTCTGAGATATAATAGATTGGGAAAGAGGGGTGGGGGGGAAATACCAAGAAAAATGTGTTCGTGAGGCAAGTGGTGGGTTCCTCAGAACAGCTGTGTGAGCCATGGGCCGTGGACTCAGGTTGATTCCCATGGAACTCTCTTAGGTGTTAAGTTTAAGCAGGGCCAGCTCTGACACCCAAGTTCCAAATCAAGGAACAGCACATGTGGTCCAAGAGAAACAACTCCGCTAAGCTTCCGACCTCCTTTTCCCTCGTGTCTACCTGAAGCACAAGAGCTCCAAGCTCGCTCAGCTCCTCCAGGATCTGAAACATGGGACATCTGAGGAGTACACAGGGGTGGTGGTGGAGCAGTGGGCCACAGGGAAACCGCCAGCACTGGGGCAGATGCTGGAGTAGAGATGGAATCAGAAAGACCGTACTTAGCCAAGGAGGCTTTAAAGTCCCTTCTAGAAGAGTGTCTTGAAGAGAAGCCCCAGGGAGAGTGCCCTGGCAGATACTAACTTGCCTTCCATTAGGTAAAACAGCCTCGGGTCTTTCTTCCCACCCCTTTCCTACATTTTGAAACAAAGAAATTCCAGGAAACACCAACCTAAGGCGTCCTCCACCCAGACTTTCAGGGAACACTGGCAATAAACTGTTACATTATTAAAGCAGAGAGCCCCTCCCTGTTTCACTCTCTCTTTTAGTAAGTAGACTGTGCATGTGTGTGTGTGTGTGTGTGTGTGTGTGTGTGTGTGTGTGTGTACACGTGAGCACACAAGTATTTCCAGGCAGTAACCCTAAGCAAGCCTCTTATTCCAATGTTGATGGGAAAGAACACCCGATTCCAAGAGCTTCAAGCCATTTTGGTCTCAACCAAGACATCATTAGGGCCAATTACCAGTCTGTTCTCTCCTTCACCCTGCGGTTCCAGGGACGGGAACTCAGGTTGTCGGGCTCAGCAGCGTCTGGCTGTCACTAGAGTTGATTCAATGAAGGGGCAAAATTAAGAATGAAGTCTTTTGTTGTTTTTCAAAGTCGAGAAAGCAGAGGAAAGACAAGACCAGAATGTGCCACTGTGCCTAGTCTTCATCATCTGAAGTGGTTCTCTCACTTCCATGGGATGTTCCCTAAAGCATTTTAGGAGGGAGACAAGAGGAACTCACAGAGCTGGGTCAGCCTCTTCCTAGACACCCGGAGACAACTAACATCCTGATAGATCCCACGAACCCCTCTAGATCGCAAAGGGGAAGCCATAGGCTTTGGTGCCAAAGAAAGAGCACAAACACCGGCTCCTGGGAGGTTCTCTTGACATCTCCTGGCTTGGGGCAGCAAGGCAGCTAGGGAGAAGTGTGAATGACTCAGTGAGACCAAGGCTTTCAATTCTAGACTGGGAGACAGTGAGTCAAAGCCGGCATGAGGACCCCACCACCGAAACCTACTTCCCCTGCTCAGGTGGGGCCGGTCATGGGTTATTTTTAACCCCTTATGCTCTACTGTACATACCAGGGTTTTGGGGTGGGGGTGCAAACTGTGGCAGCTGCCTGCGGAAACCAGCCTATGAGTCACCTAGCGAATGCCCAGTTCTGTGGCAGTTGCCCCTGGGCTCCGCTAGAGGAACGCTGTCTGGGTTCGGGGGAGGCCGTGTGCCCTTTTGCCTGAAGTGCTTTAGGGTAGGATGAAGAAACTAAACAGAAAGGCAAAAGGTGCCCCCTCCTCCCAAAAAAGTGGGTTAGGGGGAGGGTGCAGATTGGAGGCAGATGGCAGGGAATGAGGTTTCAATTCTCCACCCAGCCCAACAGCCACCTGGGTGGGCCACAGAAGGAAGTAGATGCTCCCTGAGCTCAACTTCTGGAGGTGCAGGACGCTGGCCACAGCCTGAGCTTCAAGCTGGGCACTCACCACCCTGGGTCCACCACCTCCAAGGAGGTCGCAACACAAACAGTTCCAAAACTTTGACTCATTTGTAACCACCGTCCCAGCCAGAGTGAGCCAAGCAGTCCAGACAGAGGCTATTTATAGGAGTCCGGGACAGACATTCACAATGACACACACTGGGGATCCGCGGTGGGCTAGTCGCGCCAGCGTTGAGCCCTGGATTCAGACACCTGAACACAACGGTCCTTAAATCTGGCTGGATTCAGTCCACAGCCTCAACCCCCGCCACGCGCACACACTAAATCAGACACACTGCGATGCAGGGACACTCGGACATACACTCGACCGGCACAGACCGCGACTCTGAACCAGACACCTAGAGACGCGCCGAGACTCAGACAGACGGACCAGCGCACTCTGTATACGCACGGAAACCTGGGACGCATCGCCATGGCCACTCCAGACACACGCCAGGAGCCCCAGACACCTCCCGGGCCAGACAGTGTCTCCTCCGCCTGCTCCCCCGCCCAAAGTTGATAAAGAGCCTAATTGCTCCATCGCCCCGGTCCCTAGGGAAAACGGAATGGAAACTTCCCCGACCCGGCCCGCCTGGCCCTCCCGAGAGGCGCGATGTCCCCGCCGAGCCCCGGGTCCGAGTCGGGCCGGGCAGGGGGCGCGCGCGGCGGGGACCGTGCCAGGCTCGCAGCGCCGCGGGACAAAGCCGGGCCGGCCGCCAGCTGCCGCGAGCCTCCGGGAGGGCGCGCCCCGGGCGCGGCGAGCGCAGCCGGGGAGCCTGGGCGAGGGCAGGCGCGCGGCCCCGAGTCCCCACGCGATCACCATGTCCCGGGCCGGGGATCCCACGGGCTGTCCTGAGGGGAACAGGGCTCACTCACTGATCTCCATGCTGGGGAACAAAGAGCGCTGGCAGTTGCACGCGCAGGAGACATTGGGCTGCCCTGGCGGCGGCGGCGGCGGTGCCGTTGACCCCATCAAGCGGTCACGGGCGGCGCGGGGCGCGAGGCGCGGGGCGCGGGGCGGCTCCGGCCGGCGCGCGGGGCTCGGGCCCCGCATACAGCGAGCAGCGCGGCGCGGGCTCGGGGCGCCGCCGAGGTCCCCAGGGCGAGCTGGGTCCCCCGGCCGCCGAGCAGGGAGCCCCGGGGCGGCGGGCCGTGGCCGCGGGCGGCGTGCGGGGGCACGGGCGGCGGCCGGGGCGCGGGGGCCGCCGGGCTCAGCCTGCGCGCCGGCCGATCCGCAGCTGAGCGCCGCCGCCTGCTCCTCATTCAAGTCCAAGGAGATCGGGTTGCGCCGCGCGCCCGCGGTCGGAGGCAGGCAGACGGTCTGACGTCAGCGCTAGACGGGGCTGCCGGTTCCCACCGCGCGGGGGCCGCGGAGGGGGCGCGCGCTGCGCCAATCCCCGCCGACGGCCCCCGCACCCTCCTCGGCCCGGGGGGCGGGCCCGTCGCGCGCGGGGCGGGCTCTTAAAGGGCCCGAGCCTCGCGTCCGCGTAGAACGGTCGCCGGGGCTGCGTAAACTCCGCGCCCTCGGGAGTCCGCAGACCAAGTCCGAGGGGCCCTGGTGCCTGAGGCGGCCACAACCCAGGGCAATAATCAAGCCGAAAAGTTAAAGTGTTCTCCTCTCCAACTCCCGCCCCTGGGGCCCTCCGCCTAGGCTTTTGGGGGCTCCCGAAGACTGTGAGGCTTTAGGGTCGCCTTGGAAGAGTTCCATGCATGGAAATCAGAGCATGGAGAGCCGGGAGTAAAGACCTACCCATGGCAGTATTTCTCAGAAGACTGAGAATAGTCTGAGACAGACAGACAGACAGACAGACAGACAGACACACACACACACACACACACACACACACACACACACACACACACACACACACCGCTCCCCCGTGCGCGCCTCTTACTGTGCCTTTTGAATGGACGGGATTTCAGTAGTCATGCCCCGAGAAGCGCCCCCTGCTCCTTGCCTTGTAAATTAGTACCCAGGACTGGGAGTGTGTGTGTGTGTGTGTGTGCGTGTGTGTGTGTGTGTGTGTGTGTGTGTGTGTGTGTGTGTGTGTTGTCACTATTATGGGACATCTAAGCAGTTACTTACCCTCACCCCCTAACTGCCGCCCCAAAGGCCACCGACTGGGCTGTGTGGCTCAGAGTGTAAAAGGGGGTCATGGGAGTGTGCTTTTTGTTCATTAAGTTTTAATTAATTACTGGAGAGCTATGGGAACCCGTGCTCTGGCTTCAAAGATATTAAACTGTTACATAAGAGGCCTCACATCCCTAATGCAAAGCCAGCCTCAAATGTCAAGTGTGTCTCTTTGACCCATTCGTAAACTTCTAGTCCTGTGGTGTGCCTACTGTGTGCTAGAAACACACCAGATAGTAATGTCTTTCATAGCAAGTTGGGGAGACAAAATATTATTTGGCTTCATTTCACAGTCAGGGAAAGCGTTCCCTAAGCACGGGCTGAGGGCTCAGGAAGGTGGAACCTAAGTTCTGCCCAGCCTCGGGGAGTACCTATCCCTGCCCACACATGATCCTGCTTTAAGTCTCTTCAGGCCTATCCCTTGTCTTTAGAGAGGGGGGAAGCTTTTACGAGTTATTGTTACTTTGTTTTTAATAGACTGGAAGGAGAAAGTGAAGCTGAGAGAATAGTTTGCAGAGGAGCCCAGGAAGTAGGTCCCTCTGCCCAACCTTCCGGGACTTCCCTGGAGGAGTCATTCTGGAGCCCAGGGTCCTCCCAGAGGGAGATTCCGAGATGCTCTGGTCCATTCGTTTGAAATAGCAGCTCAATCTTGCTTTTTGTCTCTGATATTTATTTTTGGTATAAGTATGAATGCTTTGCCTTGATCTATGTCTGTGCACTGTGGGCAGAAAGCCGTTGATGGACCGGAGTTACAGATGGTTGTGAGCCACCCTGAGGGTTCTAGAAACTGAACACAGGTCCTCGGGAAGAAAGTAAAGTACCCTTAAAGGCTGAGCCATTGCACATGGTATAAGCTCAGTCTTAAAGCCACGACAGGACACGGCCATGTCTTCACCATGAGAGGCTGCCCCTATTCCAGCACCAGCATTTTCCCCAGCAAGTCTTTGGCCTGGGAAGGTCTGGCTGAGATTTGACGCCTGTAAAACCAAAGGAGAAACTCTAACTAATCTTGCTGGGAAGGGTGCTAAGGAGGTGGACTGCACGTGGGTGGTCAGCCCAGGCCTACTCACCTCAGATGCTGGAACTGAGTAACCTCCATGTTGCACAAAGAATCAAACTGAAAGAAACTCCCAAGGCAATTTTTTTCCCCAAAATGGTTGGGTCTTGAGCCAAACTAGGGCAGGGAATTCATCTGTTCTTATTCTAACCCAGGTGCTAACTGTGTCTTTTCCCCATGGGCCAGGGCCCAACCTCCCAGTCTTTCAAGACTGGCTAGTTTTAAAAGAATCTGGGCAAAGGAAAGGAAGTGGGTTCAGCTGCACCCGGGCTGGGCTGTACGGTTCTGGGAAGGGGGTTGGAGGGATGCTTTGCGAAAACAAAAGGTGGGGGAGATTTACAAAAATACTTTACAAGTTGGAGGGATTTAAAGATTTGAATTCCTTTGCATAAAAGTTTCTACAAGGTGCGTGTGGTTTTGGTTGGGAGGTGGCGGGTTGTGGAATATTGGCCCCTAGCAGGCTACCTTTTATAGAAAAATATTAAAAGAGCATTTTTTTTTCCATGGGGCCAATGGAGATCGCTATGGCTACGCCCTCCTTCCAGCAATTCATTCCATCAAGCTCTGTGAGAGCCGGGGACCTTGGCAAAGGAATCCAATGGTGTAGATCTTGTCTTGCAGAGGTCTTGCAGGAGATCTGGCTTGTCCACCCATGGGAAATATCTCGACCACTGGTTTTCTTGGAAATAATAAGGCAGCTTTTAATTTAGTTTGTGTGTGTGTGTGTGTGTGTGTACACATGTATGTACGCATGTATGTACGTGTGTTTCAGACTCGGGACAAGAGGCTGAGGTGCCTGTTTAACATTGCAAAATTCTCCTATCATCCCTCAGTCCCTACTGGGTATGGCGGGCATACCCCTGCCTTCTACCCTGAACTCTCCAACCCCTCCCCCAGAGGCTCTTCCGTATACAATGCACATACATTTTAGTTACCTGCTCTACCCTCCTTTTGTATCTTGGGCCTCTTGGCTGCTCCTTTTGGTTGCCCCTCCCCTCTCCCCAATAGTTCAAGGTCATGACCATTCTGGATTCTCCCTGATATGTCTGCCTCTGGCTATTTTTCTCCCACAGATCTATAATAAACGGTCTCCTACCTAGGAACATCTTGTTCTTTCTTTTCCTTTTTGTTTGCTTATTTTTCATTCAGGTCACATGCGCGTGAGGGTAGGTCAGAAGAAGACTTGCAAGAGTTGATTCTCCTTCTGTATGGGTCCCAGCATTAAACTGAGGTCCTCAGGCCTGATTGACAGCCAGTTCCTTAGGGCGGAGCCATCCCACAGGCCTTTGATGTATAATGCTAAGTATGAGTGGGGTTCCCGGGGAGGCCAGCAGGGGGCGTCAGATCTTCCGCAGTTGGAGTTGTCGGTGGTTCTAAGATGTTTCACGTGGGTGCTGGAAACCAAGCTCAGGTCCCCTGGAAGAGCAGTTCCTGCCCCTAACTACAGAACCATCTCTCCAGCCCATGAGGTAGCTTTTACACAGCGGAGGAGGTTAAACAGTAGCAATAAATTCAGTGAGTTGGAAAACAATCGACCTTCCCTTCGCCCTGATCTCCCATTGACCTGTCTGGGGTGACAACTACGACCACCGTTTACTGGGTGCTACAGTGTGACCTTACTGTGTTGACCCATCACAGTAAAAAAATGAGATGGGATTCCTTCTTGGAGTCTGGGCCTACCTGCAAGGCATACGGTTTAGTGCACGAGGCTGTGTGGTCTCAGTCGAATGTCTTCGCCTCAGTGTGGTTCGTCTGCAAAATGGGACCGCTGAGGGCAAGGTCATAACAGGGCCTCAAGGAGTTCAGAGCAGTTGAGCGTGTGTATGTGGGGGGAAGGAAGGGGAATCTTGCTCATTGGATTCTTGGGAGGGAGGGAGGAGTCTGTTATCATTAACGTCCATTTTGCAGCCCAACAGACTGATGGCTTGTCCGTGGACAGGCCCTTCTTGGCTAAGGCAGGTAGGAGAGGGAAGAGCTCTGGAAGGAACATGGGCTGCGCCATTAGCACTCACGGTGGCTTTCGGGTGACGGGGCTGCCGAGAGAATCGAGGACACATTATTAAATCTGAATTTCAGGTATCCCTTGTGCAGTACCAGTATCTCACTCCCGGTATTTGGGGCACACCTATACTAACTATGTCTTAGTTAAAGTTTAAAATTACCTGTGTGGCTGGTATTTGCCCGCCCTGGTACCTCTGCATGTGCTGAGAACTTGGCTGTGAGGTCAGAGCCACTGCCGGGATGGGCGCATTCTGTCCAGAGGGAGTGGGGCAGTGTCAAGATGGTGTTAAGTGAGGGTGGGAGAGGCCCTCTGCCAGGGGTGGTGTGCTCCTCGCCACCAGGGGACACAAATCGGAGAAAGCGCTGCCTCCCTCCTTCTCTTTGTCAGGTACCTGGTGTTGACACCTCTCTGTGCAGTACCCGAACCACATTCATAGCCTTTCTTTTCCCTTTTTCCTTTTTTTAAAAAAATGGGTCTGTGTTGCCCTGGATGGCCTGGAACGTGCAATCCTTCTGCCTCAGCCTCCCAAGTAACTATGCCATCAGGCCTGGCTAGTTCATTTGTTCGACAACAAAGTGCCCTCCCAGGCTATGCTGGGCTCCGTGTGGCCCACTGGGATCACAGATGTGGCAGCTGGGCTGGAGCCCAAGGGGTACAGACGTGGAGAGGTCCCCTTGCTCCAGAGGCCAGGTGGGAGCCAGGCGTACATATTCTCGGAGGTGAGGCAGGCCAGACCGTGCATGTATGAACACATACGTATCTGCTGATAACTCAGAGACAGATGCAAATGGGAGCTCAGACGGCAGAAGGGCTGTGGCCAGGAAGTCGGGGCAGACAGCCTTTCTGGGAAGGCAAGCCAGGTGCAAGTGACACAGAGGCAGGGAATGCCAGGGTTAAAGAGCTGTGGGTGGTATTGGAGCTAAGGGCACTCTTGGTCTCAGGAAGTCTGGACTTGGGGATCTATTTCCCAATCCAGCTACGGTCACGGGATTATGAAATGGTTTTGTGTCCCCAGGCAACTGCCGGGACAGGCCTTTCAGGGACTCCAGACAGCATGGCCCTGTGCCCTACCCCTGAGCTGGATCTGCTCCAGAGGAACATGCAGAGAGAAAAGGGCTTGTCCCAGCCGGCCATGAGGGGCTTTGCTTTCTTCTCAGCCAGCGTGAAACCAGCTTCAGGGGAGGCTCCTTCTCCGAGCTCTGAGCTCTACACACTCACAGGACCCCAGGTTCACCCCAAAGGTCTGGGATCAGCTCCCTGCTCCTCCCGCCATGTTGTCTCAAACTCTTGTGGTCGTTAATAATTTTTGAGCAAGGGCCCTCAGAAATCCTGCGGCCAGCCTTGTGCAGATGCCAGGCCCACACTGGCTGCCAGATGAGGGTGAGCAGTAGTCAGCATGGGTTTTGGCTGGGGCCGATGGAGGCTGGCAACGTCTTCACGGTGCCCACTGGCTGCCAGAGGCTGGGCTCTCTGTAAAGTCATGCATCGGTCAACAAAGGACTTGCTGTGAGAGGACTCACTGGGGCCAGTCCTCCCCCCTCACCTCTGGCCACCACCCCCTTCATGGGGACCAAGCTGCCTTTGGAGAAGCAGTCCCAGGCAGCCCTAGGTGGTTGGGTGACTCACCATCCCAGCTCTTCTGGCTTATAACCTTTGAAAGTCCTTCCAACTGAGGCATTTCCCCCAGGTCATTCCCAGCATGCCTTGAGCCCTGCTTAGTCTCTCTGGACTTAATCCAGGGCTGTTTTACTTAAGGTTTATCGGGGCTTGCCTGCCTCCCTCCTCACATTTTTCCTCGTAATCCCATGAATATGCCTGGGGTCCCACCGGGAGCTAGTTCTTACGGCACTGTGCCCCACAAAACCTGGACTCTACACTATTCTTGTTCTGCTTTGACAGTGGAGGGATACTGGGGTTTGAGGTATGTATGAGCGGGTTTGTGAAGAGACGTAAAGGCAGGACACATGGGTCTGAAACCACAGTGGGACAGGGTGGACTCAGTAATGGTGGCCTCTTCTGCATCCCCGCCCCGACCCGACCCTTCAACCTCGGTGGTGCTGGACATCTCAGGCCAGCCACTCCCTTGGACCCCAAGATCTCCATTCAGTTTTCTTCATGGTTCCCCTTTTACACAAGCTTATCTAGGAGCCGTAGTGGCTGGGTCTACAGAAAGGCCAGAGCATCCGGGGAGGGGAGAGACAGACACTTCTGGATGCCCTGTGAGTGACCTGGCCCAGTGACCTCACCTAGCCCAACCTGGGTGAATTTCACAAGGAGGGTGAAGAAGAGTAGCCCTGCAGAAGCAGCCTATGCGTGCTTGTGAGGTCCTGACTGCTGGCCATCCCAGGAAGACAGGCTCATTTAGCTTCCTCCCTCTGGATCCCCTTGGCTTTGACTGAGCTCTGTGGACCAGTAGAGGCTCTGTGGTTCTCTGAGGAGGAGTCTGAGGACAGCCGGTCACATAAGCATGTGGACCACACTGGAGACAACTTCAGTCCTTGCTAATGATTCTTTTTTCCCCTGTTTACTCATCTCCATGTTCTAGTTACTGTGTACCCAGTACCTAGAAGCCTGTTCGAGTACTTGCCTGGTTATTAGAAAGAGCCATAGAGTGTCTATGTGCATGTGTGTGTACGTGTACATGTGTGATGAGCTTGTGCATACATGTTGCTCTCATGTGTGTACGTGTGCATGTATAGTAAGCTTGTGAATACATGTTGCTCTCATGTGCAGGTATGTGCATGTGTGGTGAGCTTGTAGACACATGTTACTCTCATGTGCAGGTATGTGCATGTGTAGTGAGCTTGTAGACACGTGTTGCTTTCATGAGTATACATGCGCATGTGTGGTGAGCTTGTGGACACATGTTGCTCTCATGTGCATGTGTGTGTACCTGTGCATGTGTGGAAAGTTTGTGCATTCATGTTGCTCTCATGTGTGTACATGTGCATGTGTAGTAAGCTTGTGAATACATGTTGCTCTCATGTGCAGGTATGTGCATGTGTGGTGAGCTTGTGAATACATGTTGCTCTCAGGTGTGTACCTATGCATGTGTGGTGAGTTTGTGCATACATGTCGCTTTCATGCGTGTATGTGTGCATGTGTGGTGAGCTTGTAGACACATGTTGCTCTCATGTGCATGTGTGTGCACATGTGGTGAGCTTGTGAATACATGTCGCTCTAGGTGTGCATCTGCAGATTCATGCAGTGTGTTCCCTGTGTGTCTAGAGTGTGGAGTTTTCTTGCTTGTGTATTACACACTAGTTGCAAATACGGGGACTTAGCTGTAGGACGAATGTCACCATGGCTGAAGGTCCCAACAGTAAGCCAAAGAGGCTGGGCCCAACAGCCATGATGGCCATGCCCAAGACAGTGCCATCTGTCTGTCCTCGTCCTTCCCAGCTTCCCCACTCTAGAGGAGAGCTGATTCCATGAGAAGATGGGCTTTGGAGCGGCAGCAGGAGACAGAAAGGAGAGAGGAGGAGAAGGAAACCTTTCAGACAGTCCTGTCATCTCGTGAGTAAACCTTGGCCCAGAAAGGACACCGTAGCTTTGTCAAGGTGTATCTGAAAACCAGAGCTGAGCCCAGGCTCCCTCTCTAGACCCAAACCCTCAGGCTCCCTGTTGGTTTTCAGTAGCCTAGTGTCTGCACCGTTATACCTCAGGTTGAGCCTCAGACCACCTAACAAAAAGTCCAGATGTTCAACCCGCGTCTAAAACTCTCCCCAAAGGAACTACCTTCAAGTTGACTTCATGGGGCAGAAGTACTTGCAAAAACTACAGTGTCTGTTGCCAAGAATAATACATGTTACTGGTTAATACCGTAAAGCGGTTCTCACCTATGTGAATGGCCTCCCTCTCTTCCTTGTCCCCCTTACCTCTCTCCCTCCCCCTCGCTGCCTCCCACCCTTATTTTGTTTGAGGCAGGGTCTCCAGATTGATTTCAAAGTTTTAATCCTGCCTCAGTCTCACCTATGCATGCAGGGCGCCAGGGCCTCGCTGGGGCCGGGCATCCGTGGATGGGTGTTGAAGAAAGTTGGCAGAAAGTGCTCAAGTATGCAAAGGCATCCAGCTACAAGCCGTGAGGTGAGGCTCTGCGTCAGGCTTAGGGGTCGGGGCACAGTACAGTGACTGGAGCTATCTCTCAGTCTCTGCCTCTGCAGAGCTCGCCCTTTGAGAGGTTCACACTTTCATGGGCTCCTTTCCCAGACGTAGATTCTGACTTTCCAGAATTGTGAGGTTACATAAGGATCTGTTACTACGACTAACAGTGTGGCCTTATTTGGAGATCTCGGGCCTCAGTTTCCTCTTTCAACATGAGCTCTGAAACGTGTCACTTACTGACAGGGCCACCGTTAGGACCCAGTGGGGACTGACATAGGATGGCCAGGCCTGCCTAGGAGACGCTTTGGAGGAAAGTCTCTCCAAGGCTCATAGCCCCTTCCCTACAAGACACACTTCCCTCTCCCTTTCAAAGCATCTTTCCTGTATGTGTTATGAGCTTTGTTCTGTGTCTTTAGCCCCAGCTGGCTGTCCCTGCCTGTCCTTAGTGTCTGTCCCAGGAATAGCAGCTTAGATGTTCCCAGTGCCTCCCGAATTCCAGAGGAATCTGGCACCACAGAACCCCAACAACTCCTTCCTCCCCAGAGCATGCTGCCAGGTCAACACGCCAGCCACGGCAGCTGCAGCAGGAGCTTCCTGTGAAGGGACACTGCCCTCAGTCATCGCAGGGTTTGGGAAAGAATATCGGGCTCTCCTGTCACAAAGAAATAGAAGCAGGAAGCTTCTGCTCTGTCCTCTGCTGCCCACGCTGCTCCTCGAAGGGCCTAGCACAAGGCAGGGCTCAGTGAAGCAACGGAAGGAAGCTCTGTGGACAGGCCTGCCCCAACACGCCGGCAATCCGAGTTCTCCGCAGAAGGAGGCAGGAGAATTTTCACAGGTCTGACGTAAGCTAGGGTAGAAAGTTCTAGGCCAATGGGGGACACCACATGAATTCCTGTTTTGAACCACTCCTCTCCTCCAGAAAAGCGACGTAGACAAGGCCCTGACAAAAGCTTTCTATCTACCTCAAAAGACAAGAATGTTGGTTCTATTCACATGTAGAAGAAAAACGTCAAGATAAAGGGTGTGGGGCTGGCAGTAGTTGAATAGCTGAGTAAGGAAAACCAGAGATAAAGTCCTGGCTGGGTGTGGTGACGCACACCTGTCACCCAGTGCTCCATGGCTGGAGGGAGCAGGGGGCTCAACAGTTCAGGGTCAGCCTTCACTACACGGCAAGTTCCAGGCCAGCCTGGTCTATCCAAGACCCTGTCTTAAGCAAAACAAAACAAATTTTGAAAGAAAAAAAATTTGACTAATGAGCATTAAGCCTCTCAAATGTTGCCTGTGTTCTGCTTTCTACAACAATTTAAAAGGTTAATTTAAAAGGTGGTAAAGGGTAGGCCCCCTCTCTAACCCAGGCCCTCTAGAGGCAGAGGCAGGAGGAGCTCTGTGAGTTAGGCCCAGCCTAGTCCGAAAAACAAGCTCCAGGCCAGCCTGGGCTACACAGTAACGTCCTGTCAAATAAATACGTGGGAGAGTGTTGGCCGACCATGTACAAAGGCCCCGTTCCAGCCTGAGCTACATAGCAAGTTCCAGGCGGGCCAAGGGTGGAAAGAGGGTCATCACCACCACCATCATCATCGCCCACCGCCACCACCACTGCCGCCGCCGCCACCACCACCACCAACTGTCTTTATAAATATTAGTAAGTAAACAAACGTGGGAGAGAGTTTGCAGCTCAAAGCCCTGGATTCAACCCTCAGTAATGCATACAATCGGCACATGGTATATAACTGTAATTCTAATCCTGGGAGGGCAGAAGGAGGTGACGGAGAATTCCAGGACACCACCAACAAAAACTTAACTATGCTAAAGCAAGACTCTTCTTCCCGTGGCTCCTTTAACAAACGTGAAGACACTTTTAAAAAACTAGGGTGCTAGACACTGATGACATCACAGGCAGCCCGGACCAATCCCAAGTTCGGATTCTGAGAGATGCCAGTTCGATTGGACATAATTGCCGGTAGTCTGGACCAATGGAGGAAGAGAGCCAGGAGTGATGGCGGAGGCAGCCCAAGGCAGTTCGGGGCTTTGTTACTTCTTGTGGATGCCACCTCCCCCAGCAAGACTTAGGATCCCAGCCAGGCGACTCAGCCTGGCTGAGCCTGTTTCTATCAGCAAGGACCCAGGAACGGCTTTTGACCCTCACCGAGCCCCTTCTTCTGTGTAGTTCCAGGAGCCTTGAACTTGTGACCCTCCTGAGTGCCAGTATGACGAGCTTGTGCCGCGACATTGCTTTACATTTTTAGGGCATCAGGAAAAGTCCTAATGAGGCAGCCTGAGCTACTACGACACACGAGAAAGCAGCTGCTTGGAACTGCCAGGTTCTGCTGGGCCGTGATGGTCAGGGGAATGCGAGCGGACTGGCTGCCGCTGGGCAGCTTCCCTCAGATTCAGACCTTCCACAGACTGTGCCGGGCTACGCTATGCTGGACACATGACCGACACACAGTCTGTCCTCACCAGGGGAGTGTTAGTTGGCAGTCACCAGCTGGTGGCTGGGGACAATCTGCACACGTACTTTGCATGTTGCCTGCATGACTTAAAAAAAAATTTTTCCCCCATGCTGGGTATGGTGGTTGCACAACTTTAATCCTAGAATTTAGGAGGCAGGGGCAGGTGGATCTCTGTGAGTTTGAGGCCAGCCTGGTCTACATACTGAATTTCCAGGCTAACCAGGGCTACTTTTTCCAATAAGCTGCCACTGCCCGACTTTTCCTATTATGTCTACCCATCTCCACGCCTCCATCTTGAGTGCCTCTGTGCCTTAGTGTGTGTCTGTCCCTTCTTGTACCTAGGGGAAAAAAAGCCTGCAGGAGGTACAGACACCTCTGCAGGGGCACGCTGGGACTGCGTTCAGTTTGTCGCCTTGTCCTGTCTGGACCTGCAATCCCAGAATGTCTGCTGGTCCTGCGGTCACATGGGCGGCAGCTTGAACATGTAGGAGCCATAACGGGCTACAGAAACCCTGCGTCTGTGCATTGGGGTGACACTCTGCTGAACCTTGATTTCTCCTCTGCTAAGTAAGCGTTTTCGGTTTTTTCTGGAGGCAGCCGGTTTTGAACAGGGAAGCAGACGCTCAAAACCAATGTTTTCCTAACATGGAGTGAGCTCGGCCTGCTTCATAGCTTCTGCAAACTTTGAACTCCCAGAGGCACGAATGGGTCATTCTTCCAAAGAGCAGTCTAAAAACCGAGGGCTTGGCTCAGCATTACAGGTGTGGAGCTCTCTGTCAACTAAAAACAATCTGGGCTCTCTCTAGACACCACGGGAAGAGCACTCACCTGGCATACACAAGGCCCTGGGTTCCTCCTCAGAACAATATCAACCGGACATGGTGGGCTCACACCGCTTATCCCAGGAGAATCAGGAGTATGAGGCCGTTCCCCAATACACAGTGAGTGTGATGTCAGTCTGGAGGACAGGAGACCCTGTCTAGAAAGGAAGGAAGCACAAGGAAGGACTTCAAGCTGGTGACAGCAATGACCAGAGTCCTGCTGAGGGCAGAGCCCTGTGTGGCAGAGTCCGCACTGCCCCACGCTTGGGCAAAATCTTTAAGAAAAATAGATTGCATGGGGCTAGGGTGAGGGCTGTCTCTCTGGGCTCAGAGAGACCCCCCAGAGCACCATGTTTGATTCCTGTGACTGTAGTTTGGCAGGAACCCTGGTTCGCAGGAGCACCCCCTAGTGCCATCTATGTCTGTAGTTGTTCCCCACAAACACAGTGACTTTAGAGTGTGTGGTGCAGTGCCACCTGAATCCAGGACATGTCCTCTTGAGATTTCTAGAAAGTTCTGGTGACTCCTGATGTTGAGAATCTGGAATCCATAGTGGTTGGGATTCCGAGTTCTTCCCTGTGGGTGAATTCACGGACAGTTCCCTGAAGGCATAATTTTTTTTTTCCCAACCTACTTTTAATAAGGGTTTAACCGCTCCTCTAGCCCATCCCTGAGCAGAGGTCGTGGAAGAGAAAAGTTACTAGGATGTGGGGGAAGTGGACCTGTTCAGTGATAGTTCTTTGGGGATGAGCTCGATCTTCTTGGGCAGCAGTTCAGTTCCGTAGCAAACGCCAAATATGAACCAGCAGCTGCAGTCCAGTCCTCTAGGCAGACAGACATCAGGCAAGAACCAGCAGCTGTAGTTCAATCCCGAAGAAACCACCAGACCCGTCAACTGACCTGAAGTGACGCCAAGGAAGCATCAAGCTGCCTCAGGGGCCTCACGAGCAGTCCTTAGGCAAGCGTCTCTCAGTGGCAGCATCACCACAAGTTGAGCTCAACAACGCTATGTAAGGAGAACCGGCCTGTGTCTTTAGTGAAGAATAGGGAGGTGGAGCAAACCAAACCAAGGCTCAGTGCTCGTCTCCCACTGTCTGTGGGCTCATGTTTAGACTCCTCCATCAAGTGTCCTCTCACGCGTCTGCTATCTCCAAACATCCTCTCACCTGGGTGTGCTTCAGGAAAACGTTCTTTCATGTGCCTGTCCCCAGCAAGACCTCATTAGACACTGACTTTCCAGAGACTTGAAGTTCCCACTTCAGTTCCCTGTGTGTTCTCTTGGGTTCACCCGCCATCAGTGAGGGTCCTGTTGCTGCACTGGTATGTGTGGCCTCTTCACTGTCAGGCCTCTGCTGGGCTTCAGTGAATACTTTTGGTTTTACAATATCCAGGCTCCGGGTCCCCGGTTTGGGAGAGGAACAGCCATGAACTAATAGTGAAGCTTATGTCCTCAGATCAGAAGGGACTTCTCAGTGTGCGTGGACACACACTAACACCCATATACACAAACACACAGACACTCATATACACACACAAACACAGATATGACCTTCATCCTTCTGAGAACAGAACAGGAAACAAAGCTAAAACTGCCCGCTCCTGACTCAGTAGAAACCCTGCCTCTCTTTCTCCTTACCCTAAACATGACCAAGCAGCTAGCATTCCATACCTCTTGACCATAAATGAGGAGGTCACATTTCCCCTGCTGAGCAACAAATCAGGGGTTACTGACATCTGGGAGGCAGACGGGCCTCCTTTCAACAAAACACCTCCAGGTGACCCAGAGAGAGCCCTTAAGGTTAAAATGATGTCCCCTTCCCATGCCTGGGGCTCAAGGTGCCAGCACCCAGTCATTACCTGGACAACCTGATCTCTTCTTCTTCTTTTTTCTTTTTTCTTTTTTTTCGGAGCTGGGGACCGAACCCAGGGCCTTGCGCTTGCTAGGCAAGTGCTCTACCACTGAGCTAAATCCCCAACCCCAACCTGATCTCTTCTTGTCTTCCCTCTTAAGTAATGAGAATTCTGCATGGCCTTGAGTGTGGCCTGCTTCCTCTCCAAGACCTGCACTTCCGTTCTGAAGTAAGTGCCTGGAACGTTCTCATTCAAGTAGCCTTTCTAGAGTCACCAGCTTGGAACCCCTTCGTCTTCCTTTTTCCATGGGGGTACAAGAAGAGGGTTGTTGTTCCCCCTTGTTCAGGGTTTTCCTTCACCCGACTTGCCCCTTATGGAGACAAGAACCTGTCTGGTTCACTTGTAACCCCAACTTCCAGCCCAGGGCAGAGAAAGCCCAGTGGAGGTTTTGTGGGGGTCGCTCCAATGAGAGCAGCCAGCCGCCCCAGAGGGCATTTCCATGTGCGGTCATCTCCCAGAGAGGAGACCTTCACACCCCACATTTACAACACCATTTGCCTCAGCTCCTTTTGGTGAGGTCCCAGGTTCAAAAAGTGACCAGGGCAGCCTGTGTGGGGAGATGAGAGACAGCTGTCTGACCCAGGTCGGCAGGGCTTGCAAGTGTCTCTGTGGTAGGAAACACCCTCTGTCTTTAGAGGACGCAAGTCTGGGCTGGTAGCACGGGCCTGTGGTTGCAGCTGCAATGGCAGTGAGGCAGGAGAATCAAAAGTTCAAGGCCCATGTGGGCCATTTAATGAGATCCTGTCTCAAATAAAATTTAAAGAAAAATAAATAAATAAAAGGTAGGCCGGGGGGCAGTGTAGGGGAGGTGGGTAGCTGGGTGTCTGAGCACTTACCTGGGATACTCATTGCCCTGTTCCTCCCTCGGTCCCACAAAAGTTATAAAAGGAAGGCACCACTGTCACCGGGCAGCCAACAGCAAGGCTTTCGTGGTCCATTGTGGACAGTGTTTCCCCAGCATTGCAGGGACAGGCAGACAGACCTCCCTTCGCGGCATGAGGCATGCTGAGCTCTTTCTAGGAAGTTCTATGTGTAGCAGCAACATTGTGTCATTACACACATGCATTACACACATTACACAGCCATGCAACCTCTCTCCATGTTCATGGCCAAGGACATCTAAGGCTCCTGACACCATTCAGTTCACAAGCTTGGGAAGGAAACAGTGGCTCCCACGTAGACTGACACCCGGGTGCACCACGCGTCTGCCTGTGTCAGCAGCAATACAAAGGCATCAGAGACCCAGCCTCTGTACCTACTGTGTACCGTGTGCTGTCCTAATACCTTCCCCTGCACGTCCATCTAGACCTCCCCAGGTCCCTGTGGCTCTGACGACTGTCCCTGGGGGAGTGAACTCAGGATTTGAACTCAAGCAGCTGGTTGAAAACACGGAGGGAGCTGGGGAGACATTCCAGTGGCGGAGTCACGGAATAAGCACCGGGAAAAGGGATACATACACGAATATGTACACACAGTGGATGTGGACGCCCTGATCCGTTAGTAGAGAATGTAGCTTTGGAACCAGGGCACAGCAGCATGCAGTGATGGTGGCTGTGGTGTTTCAATTGGGCACGGGTCCCTGTAGACTGCAGAGTTTCAATGCTTGGCCGTAGGGAGTGGCACTATTGGGAGGTGTGGCCTTGTTGGGGGAAGTGAGTCACTGTAGGGGCGGGCTTCAAGATCTCCTAATATGCTCAAACTCGGCCCTGTGTGACTCAGTCTCCTCCGGCTGCCTGAGGTTCAAGATGTAGAACTCTCAGCTCCTTCTCCGGTCCCACGAGCTGCCCTGTCAGCCCCCCCACCCCGTCCTTCCTGGTCGCAGCAGCAGCACCCCACCCCCACCCCTGCTACTCAAAGTCACCCAAGGCAGTATGCCAACAGAAAGGCAATGCCTGCAACAGAAACTCAGGTAGAGAATGAGGCGCAGACGTGGGAAGGGTGGCCAATTGTCCCAGAACGTTCTTCCCTGCACTCTTAGCTGACGGGTCTTACCAAGACAAGGACGCATTAGATTTGTCCCTGAGCTCTGTTTTCTGTCTTTAGATTTAGAGAAGTTATCTTCAGTGTGTGTGATAATTGCTTCTCTTTAAAAAGATATTCATGTGTGTGCGCAGGGGTGTGCCTGAGTGTGTGTGTGTGTGTGTGTGTTGTGAACCACCTGCCATGGGTTCATGGGTGCTGGGAACCTTTTTTTTTTTTTTTTTTCTTTTCAAGATGGAGTCTTATTATTACGGAGCATTGGCTGTCCCGGAACACACAGAGATCCACCTGCCTCTGCCTCCCAAGTGCTGGGATCAAAGATGTGGTCCCCACAGCCAGCTTGCGGTAGCCCGCAAAGCGATTGATTGTTAGTTACAAATA
Organism: Rattus rattus; assembly: GCF_011064425.1. Lineage (NCBI taxonomy): Eukaryota > Metazoa > Chordata > Mammalia > Rodentia > Muridae > Rattus > Rattus rattus. The sequence continues at coordinate 144,700,868 of NC_046158.1, read as the reverse complement.
TGTAACAAAAGCAACTCACCGAGGAAGGCTGTGCTTGGCTGGTGGTTAGAGGGGGCGCTCAGTTCTGGTTGCAGGAGCTTGGGGCACCCACAGTCAGGGGAGAGAATGTGGGGCTCAGCTCACATTTTCTTTTTTTCTATTGTCCCGGACCCAGCCAATGAGGTTCTGGTGTCTCCGTTTAGGACGGATTCTCCCATCTCAGCTAACCCATCTGGAAATTCTCTCACAGACATGTCCTGATTTTTGTCTCTGGTGTGCTGGCTAGTTTTTATGTCAACTTGACACAAACTAGAGTCGTTTGAGAAGGGGCAATCTCACTGGAGAAAACACCCCCATGAGACTGGCCAGTGGAGAGCCTGTGTCTGTGGGGAGCCTGTGTCATGTTTGTGTGGAGCCCGTGTCTATGGGGAGCCCATGTCTGTGGGGAGACCATGTCATCCCCACCCCAACATTAGCTTCTAGGTGGTGGAGAGGAACATTGTGATAAAGACACTTCAGCACACAGAACTTAAAACGGTTTTATTCTCTGGCCCTTTAAAGAAAGCTTGCCGGTTCTCAGGCTCGACCCATAGGTCACATGTGGTTACTCACAGGAGTCACCACACATGGTGTCCAGGGGCTGGTAGCAGAAAGTCTTACTTGGTTGATTAAGGGTGCAGCCTGCCCCTGGGATGTCAAGGGCTTCCAGAAGACTCTAGTGGGCATCTGGGGAGTTAGACACTGCTTCGGAAGCTGCTGGAAGCTACGGCTCTTTGCCGTGGGTGCTGTAAGAGTGCATGTAGGGCACTGGTGTCACATTGAACCCTGACTGATGCCTGGGCTGTGGGGTTGCTGGAGGAACAGACACAGGTGTAGTGGGAAGGTGGGCAGGTGCACAGGTGATCAAGCACACAGGTGGGCAGGTGCACAGGTGGGCAGGCTCACAGGTGGGCAGGCTCACAGGTGGGCAGGCTCACAGGTGGGCAGGCTCACAGATGGGCAGGTACACAGGTGGGCAGGCTCACAGGTGGGCAGGCTCACAGGTGAGCAGGTGCACAGATGGGCAGGTTCACAGGTGGACAGACACACACAGGTGGGCAGGCTCACAGGTGGGCAGGCACACAGGCGGGCAGCCACACAGGTGGATAGACATACACAGGTGGGCAGCCACACAGGTGGGCAGCCACACAGGTGGGCAGGCACAGTTGTCTCAGGCCTCACATCTCCTCAGCACACACACAGCCAGCATGAACACTTTGCCTCCATGTGGGCTGCAGCTGCTATGTGCTGACCACCCAGGCCTGCAGCTACTCTGCACTGATCATGGGCCTGCTTGCTGACCATGGTTAAAGTGGCTCCTGTGTCCAGTCCTGGAGGCTTGCTCTGTGCTCACCTCCAGGGTCCTTTCTGGGTGACTTTCCCCTTTTGCTAAGCACAGAAGGCCACCTTCTGAGACCCAAGGTGGCTAAGTAACCTGCTCCCTGCCACCGGCCACCTCAGACAGGGATCCTCAACCTGGATTTTGACAGCCCCAGGCTGGACCATGCATTCATGACCCCAGGGCTCCTTGCATCTGCACTTGGTGCCCAGAGAAGAGACTGGTCTGCTTTGCAGATGACAAATGCTTCAGCAGTGGCCACAGCAACGTCCTGTGGCTTCTTTCACACAAATCTTTTATTTTTGGCCCAAGACAGCTAACGTGTGGCCAATATCTCCAAGGAAACCTGGACGCTCAGAGCAAGCTGTACCCAATCTCCATGCTAAAACCATCCATCCCACAGCTAATTCTGGCCTTGCTGGTATTTATTTCATTGTTTTTAGACCCCGAGTGTCATTTCACACACTTTTGTGACAAATGTTACCGCCAGACACACATGTGCAGACCTGAAATCGTGTGCCTGTTTCTGCATATGTGGTGTGAGCTATGCGTGATTTATATGCATGTGAGTGTTATATGCATGCGCTTTTGGATACAGACATATAAGTTATGTCCCTGACTATATGCGGTGCATATGTTGTGCTTATCTCTGTGTGCTTATATGTGGTTATGTAATGTGCTGTGTGTTTTCATGTTGTATACTGTGTGTCTGTATATAGTAGCATGATTTTTGTAGGTATATGCTTTTGTATTTTATGTGTTGCATGTGTATACGTTGTTGACATTGTATATGTATGGTATGTATGTGAGTTTTGCATACACTGAGTAGTATGTCATATGTGTGGTATACAGGCATTTATTGTATGTATATGTTGTGTATCGTTGGCACTGTGCATGTATGTGTGTGCTATCTTGTGTGGTTTTGGATTGTTTTTTGTTCCATGTGTGCTACCTGTTGTGTGGAATAGATTGTGTGGGCTATGTTTGTGTGCATTTTTTGTATATGTGTGTTACATGTGTTACATGTCTGTTACATTTATGTGCTGTGTATGTTGTGCCTCTGAATGTGTCTCCCTGTTTCCATGTTTTATATGTGATATGTTTTGCACTGGGTATGTTGTGCCTGTATTTGTGTGTTTCTGCATTGGGCGTGTATGAGCTTTTAGACTTGTATTATGTTTATGTGTTGTGTATGTGTGCTTGTCATGACATATGAGTGCAGGACAAAGGGCAACCTATGGGAGTCATTTCTCTCTCCATCATGAAGGGTCTGGGAATCCAACTCTGGGTGTCAGGCTTGGAGGCACGTGCCTCGACCGTCTGAGCTATCTGTGTGTGAGCTCTTCGTATGTCGTGTGTATTGCTGTGGTCTGCGTGTGTTACAGTATGCCTGCATGGGATCTCTATGTTGTCCAGGTGTCTGTTCCATCACAGCCTGGGTGTTGTATATTATCTCATGGTGTTTGCATGTGCGGTATATCAGTGTGGTGTATGTATATGGCATATGTCTGTCATGTGTATTCTGCATGACATCACTGAACATTTCATATACTTTACCCCTCTGGGAGCTCCTATTGTGACTAACAAGTGAGACACCACAGCTCCCAGTTGCCTGACCGTTGGTCTCCATCTCTTCCTCTGGTTTTTCCTCCTTGCCTCATCTCCTTTCCCTTCTTCAACTCTTTTCTCTTTCTTTCTTTCTTCCCTTTCTTTTTTTCTCCCTTTTTTATTTATTTTATTTTTCTGAGACACTGTATTATGTGTCTCAGGCTGGCCTGGAACTTGCTGTGTAAGCAAAGATGACCTTGAATTCCTGATCCTCCTGCCTCTACCTCCCAAGACTAGGAATATTCACGTTCACTGCTGCAGTCTGTGAGATGACAGTGAACCTTGTGCTCTTGATACTGGGGACAAGCCTCCTCTCGGGTGAGCACTCTCCTGAGTGTCAAAGCCTGGTGTCTCCTATCCCTTCTCAGTTTGACAACCAAAGTGTCTTCCTACTGCACCCCTTGTCGTCTGGGATTAGAGCTGTGCGATAAAACACAAGAGCCCTCGTTACATCTGCATTTCAGGTGCTTTTTAGTGTTGATTAGAACAGCGCCAGTATATCCCACTCCCGTCTTACAAAGGCAAGGAGTTATTTGTCTGGAGTTCAGGTTTAACTGAGTACCCTGTATTTTTATTTGTTGGTATAAACTGGGCGCAAAGGGCTGCATGTGGCTGCTGGATAGGTTGGAGCCTGAATTCTTAACCGCAACATCATGACAGTGACTAAGTCACCCCCTCTTTCCCTACCCCTAGGTCCACAGATCTGGGGTCTCCTCGACACCTCCTTCTTTTCCCCTTGCTCCCACTCTGCTGCCTGTCTATATACCCTGGGTTCCACCTCTGTCTTAAGCAGCATTCCCGGGGCCCTGTTCACCTCTATGCTGTAGTTTGGTAAGTTCTGGTCTAGGTACACCACATGGACTCAACATCGCAAAATGTCTCCACACACAGATGTAACCTCCGGAAGGTTCCTCACGTCCTGACAGCCCTGCTCTCCCCTTACCTGACTCTCCCAGCAAGCACTGGTTTGCTCTTGTGACACTGTAGCTATAACTGACTTTATTCCCTAGAGTTCAGCAAAGTGGGTTTGTTCAGTACACACGGCTTGGGGTTTCTCTCTTCTCCATGATTGTTCTAAGCTTTGCTCGTGCTGGCGTGCACATAGTTGCTTTTATTTCAAAATAGCCTCCGGTTGCGAGGTTATACCACAGCCAGCTGCCATGCAGTTATCTGAGTCTAACATTCCTACGGGACAGTGTGCAGCACCCACGCAAGCAGGTGAGTGGGTTCCCTTCACGTGAACACCTGAGATAACTAATGCCCAGAGAAAGGGACACCAGGAGAGACTGGAAGATGGCTCAACAGGTAACAGTGCTTTGGGTGCAAGCACAAGGACCTGGATAAGGATCTGCAGCACCCACATTAGGAACTGGGACCATCCACGGGAGCCTGTAACACCGGTCGGTGTTGGGTGGAAGGTGGAAACACAGTCCCTGGTGCTCACTGGCCACCAGCCTAGCGCCAGCTTCCGTGGGAGACCCCGTCTCAAGGGGGAACGTGGGGAGCGGGGAAAGAGGATACTTGATGTCCTCCGCCTCTGCATGCACATGCATTGGTGTGCGTCCCCCATGTGTACACACATGTACACACGCATACACACGCACACAATTACAAAAAAAGAATTGGACCAGCAAGACGGGACAAGTGGGTAAAGGTATTGGCTGCTAAGTTTGCAGAGCTGAGTTAGGTCTCATGATGGAAATCCTCTGACTTGACTGTCATACAATGTGGTATATATACACGTAAGAACACGAACGCACGCACCCACGCACACACGTACCCACGCTCGTACCATGCACCCACGCACGCACGCACGCACGTACGCGCGCACACATGCACCCACGCACACCCGTACCCACGCTCGTACGCATGCACCCACGCACGCACGAACGCACTCGCGCACACATGCACCCACGCACACACGTACCCACGCTCGTACGCACGCACCCACGCACTCACGTACGAACGCACGCAGGCACGCAATACAGATATTTTAAAAGACAGAACCAACGGGCACAGCACCCTGCCATACCTCTGTCCCTTCTAGTCCCCACCTCCTGTTCCAAAGCACCTGTCATTTCACCTGCATACATCACACGGTTTTAGAATTGCTCTGAAGTCCAGACGTGAACCAACCTCATCAGCTTGGTCACCCAAGGCCACTCAACCCAGGGAGGAGCAGAGCCCAGCTGCCACCCTCGGATGTCAGAGTCCAGCCTCCCCACTCACTCACGTCCTCACCAAATGTCAGCTGGGTGAGCCGTGACAGACTGAGGAAGATGTGGCTCTGAGAAGTCATGGTCCTTGGGCTGCGAGATGTGAACACACAGACTGTGGTGACGCAGAACGAACACCTGTAAGGAGAACCAGCTTCTTACCACAGACGGGTGTCAGGAACAAGGGTAGCCCAGTATCCACGGAAACACCCCACAGCTCAGGAATGAAACCCAGGGCGCATGGGGTCTGGTCTGCCTGTATCACTTGTGGGCTGAGGGACTCTGAAAACACCCTGTCCATTTTATGGTCCAGAGTCAGGGCCAGTATGCACTGGCCTGAGTTGACTCACACACCCACTCCTGATGCAGTCACTCGCTGTGGGGAGGGAGTGTTCTGATTGGCCAAGCATAAGTCACACACCCCACCTCAAGGACTGAGCGTACTGGCGGTGGCTGGAGTCCCTGAGAAAAACGGGCACAGCAGACATGGTGCCAGTGCCTTTGTTGGTAGATGGATGACTCCCCTAAACTGCTCTGCACCCCAAATCCGCATTTGCACCTCAAACCCACCATCCCAGCTCTGCCTGGCAGAGTCTGTTTGGAAGTTCCACAGCGTCTCCCAACCAGCACTGTTCTTGTCCTCTCCGCGTAGGGAATCGCCGTGTCGTGTGGCCTCACGGTGCCCTGGCTGACCTGGAAACTCGCAGAGATCTGCGAGCCTCTGGAGTGTTGGGATTGAAGGCACGCACCACCACACTCTGCATATTTTCTGGTTCTTAAGCCTTGTAGAATCGCGGGTTGGGCCATAGGTGAAGCAGAGACCTATCATTCCCCTTGGTACCACCCCACCCAGCAAGTGTCCAGGCATAGCCTGTGGGTTTGAGTCCTCAGTGTTTGTGTGGCTTTGGGGTCTTGCTGAAAGGCTCTTGCCCATAGGGATCTATGGTCACTGGATCACTGGCCAGTCAACGGCGATGTTCCGTGTCTTCTTTAAGTGGACATCGTCCAGTAGTACCCATTCTACTAAACCTTGGGATCCAGCAAGTTCTAAGAACCACACGAATGGGACTGTCTGGTATATTGCTGCCCTTCCCCTGAATAAGAAGGCATCCGTTTAACCATCAGTGTCTGCTCATCTCCCAGGCTGGACATGTGCAGTTCCCATGATGCCCCGAGAGAAGCGGAAGGATGCGCCAGCCTCCTTCTCCTTCCCTTTCTTTTTCTGTCCTTCCTGCCTTCTGTTCTGTTCTTTCCTTCTCTCCCTCCCTGTCCTCTGCGGGGTCCTACGCCTGCGATGTGTAACTGTATCTTACTCACCCAGACCTGGAGCTGCAGGCCTCCAGCAGCTATGTGGCTGTGTGTGGCTGGCTTATTCCCAGAGGACAGAAGAGGGTTGGGTGGGAAGTGGCTTCAGCCCTCTGCTGGGAAACGAAGATCCAACGTGCAGGGAATCATCCACACAAAGGTACAGATATGGCACACTTTCCCAAAGTGGCCTACACAATTATCTTTAGGGTCCCTGGAAGTACTCACGAGACCGTGTGGGTAGAGATATCCTATATTCAGCTTTCTAATCTCTTGGGCATCTTTATCAAGAGGACTAGTGGTGGGGTTATTAAATACCAGACACCAAGTTACATTTGACTTTCAGTTAGGCAATGAGTAATGCATTTGCATAACTATGTGCCAAATATCATATAGGAAATGTTTACATTGAGAACAGCTCTTTGTTCACTAAAACCAATAACTAACCGGACATCACCTATTCTGATTGGCTGGCTCTAGTAGCCCTACCCAAATTAGATAAATCTTTAAGTATAATTTTGTATAAGCTATCTCCTGCTGTATAACAAATTACCATGAATGCTGCAACTTATAGAACATGCTCTCCTGGTCTTAGAGCTCTTGAAGTGCGGGGTCAGGGTCAGGGGCCAAGATGATGAAGGTCCTTCTGCCTACCAGGTAGAGCAAGATGGTACCGGGACTGTGGGATTCCCTGATACCGAACTGTAGGATAGAAAAGAATCAGTCTCCAGCTTCCCTGGGTTCTTGGTAAGATGTTGTCTCTGTGGCTGTTGGTTCATCCAAGGCCACCGAGGGAAGGGTTGTGCTGGGAACGTGTGCAGCAGACGACCTCACAGACCGGCAGTGTAGACTCATCTCTAACATTGCCGTATTCGGCTGCTGAGTAGCAAGCCCAGGTCACTTGACCACGGTGGAGAGGAGTCTGACCAGCAGGAGACAGGGCCTTGGTGTCTGTCCTGCCCAGAGCTGTGCCCCGTCTCCTCAGCTTTGTCACTTGGGACAGAAGCATTGTTCTCCTTTTCCTCTCAGCAGAGCCTGAAGCAGTTGCACACCCCGTACAGCTGCTGAGAGAGCTTGGGCTTCTAGCTGTGCTCCCTCTCTAACTCAGACCCTGTCTGTCCCGCCTCCTCCTCCACCCTTTCTCTGCCACCATGTTACCGTCAGGAACTTCTGAGTCACAGGGTCTTGCCAGTGGAATGCTAGGCTTCAGGGGCCACTCTGCTTTAGACCCTTCAACATCTGTGTTTATTGTCAACCTGACTGTGTTTGGAGCTACCTAGGAGACACAGCTCTGGGGGCGTCTGCAAGGAAGTTTCCAGAGATGCTTCACTGATGAGGGTGGACTTTCACCCTGGATGTGGGTAGCACTGTACAGGGTTGTGGGGTTCTGGGCTGAATACAAAGTGAGATTTCAAAGTGAGTGGAACACCAGCATTTCCTGCACTCTACCTCCCAGTCTGTCCAGATAGAGGAGCACCAAGCTTCATCTTTCTGAGGCTGTGAATCCTGCCACACCTTTCTCACCATGGAGGACTGTGTGCTCAAACCCATTAACCAAAACAAAACCCTTCCCTTAAGCGGGTTTCTGTCAGATACTCGGACACTCTGATGAGAAAAGTAACCAATACAGAAACTTGCTACCAGGAGTGGGGCTGTTTCAGCAATTAACCTGATCAACTGGTTTACGGGTCTTTGGGACTGGCTTATAGGAGGAATGTGGAAAAGTTTGGAGATTCAGACAGAGATGCCATTAAATATCATCATGGCTGTTCTGGTGGGAGCCTGGAAGATGGGAATGCCAAGAGAAATGTGGGCAGAGGAGAGGGTACTTGGGAGGTTTTGGGCCAGGGCAGACAACATGAACGCAGAATCCGGGATGAGGGCCACTCACTTCTGTCTGGTGAAGAGCACAGCTGCCTTCCAATACATCCTGAAGATCTGGTTGAAGCTAAGGTCAGAAGTAGTGAGCTAGATTGTATGACAGAGGGAACATAAGGACAGCATTGCATTCGGGCTGCGGCATGGCTGCAGGTCACTGTTTATCAAGACTTACATTGACAATTTGAAGCAGAGAGATTCGAAGAATGTGCAGTTTGGTAAGGAGGTAGGCATGAATGATATTAAAATCTTCGCAGGGCAGACCGACGGGGTGCGGATGAGGTAGTGACAATTGTTTAAAAAAGAAATAAAGGGGCTGGAGAGATGGCTCAGTGGTTAAGAGCACTGACTGCTCTTCCTAAGGTCCTGAGTTCAAATCCCAGCAACCACATGGTGGCTTGCAACCATCTGTAATGGGATCTGATGCCCTCTTCCGGTGTTTCTGAAGACAGCTACAGTGTACTTATATACAATAAATAAATAAATCTTAAAAAAAAAGAAATAAAGCAGATACCATGTACTCTGCATGAAGATAGACATTGTACTATTCTCCCCATAGAAGGTCTCCACTTGAACAGAGAGAGCCAGAAATGAGAATAATACCATAGAGACTCTCTGCTCCAGAATGGCATGTAGGGAGGTGTTTCCCTTGTTCTGGTGGCAAAGATATTCGGAGAGTATCATAGTCACAGTTGTGATCCAAGGGGACAAAGCTATATCTCAGACAGAAAGCAGAGTCTTGCACCTCTCACAGGCATTGGTTTCACAGGCACACAAAAATCCAAGGGTCATGGAAACCTGCACCAAGGTTCTGGAAAGTGTCTGGGAGCAGGACACATATGGAGTCCCCACAGGGGGTCCTAAGAGGTCACTGTGCGAGATGGTAAAGGTGAAGTTCAGGTGACAGTGGAGACCCTACGATGTCAGAGATGCCAGGATCACGTGCTATCCATGGAGAAAAAGCTGCAAGCATGGAGGAGAGGTGGTGGGCGAGGGAGAGTAGGTGTGCTGCAGGTGACTGCACCGAGGTAGGGAGAGTCCTGGGCAAGCTTGCTGGTGCCCAGACGCTGCCTCTGCAGTCCTCAGGACACTGGCACAGAGCGGCAGGGTTTGGTGCTTGCTCTGCTGGGTTTTGTTTTGTTCTGCTCTCTCCTTGCTCTGCCCCCATTCCTCTCTCGCGCGATGGAAATGCTCATTCTATTTCGCCGTGTACTAGAAGGAGGTAACCTACTTTTCCGTTTTACAAGGGCTCACAGTTAAGAGGATGCCTCGGGTCTTTTAAGACACTTTGAACTTTGGTGTAGTGTGCGTGTAGCTGCAGCCCATCTGCCACCAAAGCCAGAAGAAGCCCTGAGCTCGCACCGTTTAGCTACACCACCCTGAGTACCCAGACCACAGAAGCCATGTGAACAATGACTGCTGGTTGAACTGGCTGTTTGGGGAGGTAATACCTGCGTCCTAGAGTTCATCCTTGAAGAGAATGGCTTTAACGGAAGACAGTGGCTGTCCTGCCCCGGCAGTCTAAGAATGGCCTGCTGGACTTGCAGAGAATGTGCGCTTCTGTGGATGGGCAAGAACCACCAGCCTGAGCCTCCTCCTCGGGCCTTGCTTGGCACATTCGGCCCCACAGTCAGGCCTACGCCTCCCACCCGCCCATCTGCTCCCTCTCTGCCCACTCTTCGCCCCCAGTCACCCTCTTTAGATGGGGGAGCATCTCACAGCTCCTCCACTGCCCCCACAACTCTGGCCATCAGTTGCTTAAGCGCAGAACAGCAGAGGTCAGGGGCCTTGCCCGCACCCCGTGGCTCTAGGGAGCCATGATTTGTCCTAAGTACGGAAAGTGAATTGCACATTTCTGAAAATGAAAATATCTAAGTTGGTGGGTTTTTTTTAAAATCCCCACCCGCCCCCAAATATAAAAGCAGTACATGCGCGTGGCAAAAAATAGACAAAACAGAAAATTATAAGGAGAAAGAGAGTGGAAAGAATCCAGAATCTCACTGCCCAGCGATGCTACTTTTAACATTCTGCTGTATTTTTTTTTTTAAACCCAGGCTCATTTCTCTGCAGCTTTGCACACACGGGTATCTCTCTCTGTGTGTTTAAATATATATTGAAGCGAAAATAGAACCATACTACGAATGCTGGTTAGCGGATTGCTTTTTCCCCCACTTAACTATCACAGCTTTCCACGCCAGCGAACACAGGTAGATAGTCATCTTTCAGGGCTGGGGCATGCGCATTTGGCAGCAGGGGTTCTTGGGGTACTTGGCTGTCTGAGTCAGGGCCCAACTCCCTCTAGGTGGGATTGCTGCTTCGAAGGACATGCTCAGATCACGTGAACCGGGAAGCTAAGGATTCTAATTGAGGTTCTAGCGCCCAGGTCATGGAGTGGGTCTGCTCGGGTCTTAACAACCATCTTGTCTAAGGCAGGTTTCTCCTGTGGTCTCCGAGCTTCAGTTCTAGTTTGTCCAGTGCTTGGGTTGGGTTGGGGGAACGGAACAGAGCTCAGATTCTCAAAACCTATGTAAATACAGGGTGAGTGTGGTGTAATTCCAGTCTTGGAAGGTGAAGATAGGGGATCCTCCGAGCAGGCTGGCCAGTAAGATTAGCCACGTCAGCAAGCTTTGGGGAGAGACTGTGCGTCAGTGAATAAGGCTGAAGATCGATTAAGTAAAGCTCCTAACATCAAACTCGGGCTTCCACATATGCTCGCGCCATGCCACGCCCCACACCTCCACATGCACGTACCTAGTCCCGTGCAAACATGAACACACACACACACACACACACACACACACACACACACACACACACACCATCCCACGTACACACATGAAAATGGAAAAATAAACTAAATGGGTGGGTTGATTGAGTTGCACCGAAGAGTCCACAGATGGGAATGATTTTAGGATTCCGCAGGCTGAAGCCGGTCAACCTCTCGAAGAATCGGAGGTCGCAACAGGCTTTCCTGCTCGGAAGGTGTTTCGGAGACTTTGGTACCTGCCAAGAGATGGATCGTCACAGTAGCGTAATGGGGGCCAACGTGTCAGCACTCATCAGAGAGTTATTTGGGACTTGGTACGGCTACTTGATTCTTATTCATACGCTTCTTGCATGAGCCTAGGCCTCAAGGCCTGTGTTCAGATGAGGGGCAGGTAACCCACCTCTGGCGTTGAGGGAACTGTGAGCTACGCCTAGCATCGAGGCTGTTCAGTTCGGTCTCCACCACAGTGGGAGAAAAGACCCGTGGAGCCAGAGTGATGTAGGGTCAAATCCTGACTCCTCTTCTTCAAAGGCTGTGGTGAAGGAGTCAAGTGAGCGTTCAGGGACATGGAACAAACAATATATAAGCAAAGAGGAAGCGATGCGGCCATGGATCATGGTCTTGTCGGGATAGTCTGGCGGAGCAGAGGGGAGGGGCCTCGCTTTTTGTTGGTCGGTCTGGGAGGATCTCCCTGAGGCCAAGGCTCTCAGCTGAGACCAAAGCCTCCTACAGAAAGTGTCTCTTAGGGAGTTGACTAAAAGGAGGCATACACTCTGTCACGGACAAAGGCCAGGCAGGGGGTGAGGCCTTGGTGAAGCAGCCACAGATGGAGGAAATACACCATCTTGGCATCCTCATGTCACCTCAGGAGGAGCTGAGGCACAGTGCTCTGTCCATGGGCCTGGGTAGCACAGAGCAGGGCTTCCAGTGGAGGCCTTCGTGGTTGTCTGCGTCCTTCACGGGGATGTGAGCCACACTTCTCAGCTTTCTGGATATGTAAAAGGAGACAGAATCCTGATTTATATGTGAAATGTCCTGATATTTCAATTTTGGCAACCAGTTTAAAGGAAGTTAAAATAAATCAAGTGTGGAGAGCCAGTTCTGTGGGCCAGATGCAGCCCTGGTCTATGATTTTGGGGAGTTCAGTGGGGCCTCTCTGTTCCTCCACCCCTGTGGGAATACAGCCAGATGGTTGTAGTTAATTAAGGCAGGGTACTGGAGACAACTTGGATCCCTCCTTATTCTACCGTGAAGCATGGGCTCTGAGTTGGTTACTTTGCTATTGCTGTGACAAAAGACACTAACAAGAACATCCCAAGGAAATGCAGGTTTAATCCGGCTCACAGTTCCAGGGTACAGCCTATCATGGTGGGGAAGTTGAGGCAGTTGGAGCCTGAAGCGACAACACATCCAGAGTCAGGAAGCAGAGAGCAATGGACATATGCTGATACCCAATTCCCTTTCTTTAATTAACAGTCCAGGATCCCAGCTAGGGAATGGCACCGCCCACAGTGGGCAGGTCTTCCCAGTTCAATTAAACACAATAATCTCCAGCAGGTGCAGATGTCTCCCAAGGGATTCTAGGCTCTGTGAAGCTGACAGTTAACACTAACTCTATAGCTTGTTTCCTTACTACATACCACATCTCGAGGGGACCTTGAGAAGACCACATTTCTGGAATGGCCTCTGCTCTTGTCCAAGCAGATGGGATTTCTTCCTGTCCCCCTCATCTTCTGTGCTGGGACATCTACCTTCACACCACCATCCACAACCCACGGCGACATCGCTGCCCTACCATTACCCAGCATGCAAGTGGGAGGACCACATCTACCTGGCACAAGTCCAGACACCAGGACCAGTGTTCTGGAAACCCATTTGAAAACTCAGGCTCGGAAAACAACTTGAAGGTCCACCACCAGGTTGTAGGGATGCTAAATGCCAGTATGAGGTAATGGTGGACACTAGAATCTGTCTACAAGAGGAGGAGGAATAGAACTGCCCCTGTTTGCTGAGACTCTCAGTTCTGTATTCTAATGAGTTTTCTCAACATACTGATATTTCACAGTGCAAAATCTCGGGCTGGCTGCTAGCGCAACTCTAATGGCGGTAAGGTGATTAGGCGCGACAGACAACAGCGTGCTCATGGAAGGTGTTAAGAACCTCTAAGTGCCTTAACATTCCCACCCATTGCAGACTCTTCCTAGTTAGGCTGCTTTGCCCAAGAAAAGAAAGCAGAATCGATTAGAAGGTGGATGGAGTGTTCTAGAACATACAAAGAGCAGTTTGGGCCGATTGCAAGGCCAGGAAAAGTGCGCATGCTCCCTGCAGAGTCCCCTTCTCAGAGATAGAACACTAGGTAGAGGCTGAGGTGGGGAGGGGAGGAGCTGTGAGGAAGGGGAGGGGCTGTGGGAAGTGGGCGGAGTCTGAACTCCAGCCCTGCAGACTCCTCTGGGGATGCTGATGACTAACGATCTCTCTGCACAGGCCTAGAAACGGTGCAAAGTTTCACTGTGGTACCCCCTGGAGCTGCCTCCTGTCCTTATCCACGCTCTGTGCCCTCAGTGTCCTTGTTTATAAAATGGCCCGAGACACATTTGCATTCAAAAATTTCCAGTGGCCGTGTTTAAAAAAGTAACGCAGGTGGAACTGATTAAAAATAATTTTTTTTAAAATTATGCTTTAATAGATAAAAGCAAAACAACAGACAAAGGCAGTGCTAGGCACAAGGAACTTACTTTTGACTTGTTGGTCAGAGTAGCCCAAAAAATATCCCCCCACCCCCGCAATCGTATAGGCTACCTTTGTTGCCCCTGGCGGCCTCCCTGTGGTAGAAGGTAAGCCCCTGTTGCGGAAGACACGATGCATTTCAGATCCAGCACTCAGATGAAGATGGATGTGGCGTTGGTATCTTACTAAAAACTCATCGGACGGGCGGGAATCACGCACGGTACTGGAGCCTAAGGCAGCTGCCTGTGGGTTAGTTAGGGCGTGGATCTTAGAGAGCCTGCCACCGACATGCTACTAAACCAGCATACTTCCCTAACCACATTCTAAAGCTTACACATATGCGTAACTCTCAGCCCTGATCAAAGAAACTCCTCTTTGCAACAGAGACCATTCCAGAGGGCCATGTCTGGTCGAAAGGCGTAGCTCAGTTGATTGTTATAAGACTGGCCCCAATGGATCCGACTGCAGCACAGCGCCCGTACTTAAGGCTCAGGGAAAGAGATATTGGAAGAGTCAGAGGACCGGGAAGTCTGCTGTAGACTGCGTCTCACAGAAGAGAATCTCTACAAGCAGTAAATTTAAAAAAATAAAATAAAGTTATGCTTCAGAACTGGGTGAGGTAGCACACATCTACAATTCTACAATCCCAGCACTAGGGAAGCAGAGGCAGGAAGTTAGCAATTTCGAGGCCAGCCTGAGTTATTTACTGGGACGTTGTCTCTATTAAAACAAAGCAATACAAACAAAACGAAATTAAAAAAAAAAAAAACCCCAAGGGTTATATTTAACTTAGTCTATATTTCAACACGCAGTCAATATCTTACAGGGCCTGGGAGACGGTTCAGCGGCTAAGCGTTCGAACATGCGGCACTTATGTAAGAAGCTGGGTGTGGCTGAGGGTGCCCATGACTCCAGCGCTGCTGGAAGACCAGCCGATCCAGTCAATTCGCTCAGTGAGGTTCTCCGAGTGAGGTCATCCTCCTGGGGGCTAGGCTCTGGGTGGACAAGGAAGCCTGAGTTCCCCCCACAGAAAAACCAGCAGGCTGGTCTGTGAAGGATGTGGGCTCGAGGCCTGCTTGTCCTCATGTGTTTGGAATGTGAGGTGGGAAGCACGTGGGCCGGACCGCTCTTTGATGAAATCACCAAAAGAAGACAGAAGGGCGCGCGCTTCCCTTCCCACCCTGCTCTTGAAGCCCCACAGGGATCGCAGCAGACAGACCAGGGTCACACGGCATGCTGTGTGGGACCAGTTAGGGTCCCGACCTGATTCCTCTGCCCACCTAGGTCATACCCCAACCCGTCAGCTGCATTTTACGCACACTGTCACAGCCACTGTCCTCTGACGTATTCCTCACAAATCTTTGCTTTACGACAATTTTAAAACATTTTTGTGTAGCACTAGAAGACGTTTTAGGAGTGCTGGGCTTGGAGCCAGTTATAGAGTGCTTGCCTAGGAGACACACGCGAGGGCCTGGGTTCCACCCGCAAAACCCCCAGAGTCATTACAAAACATGGCCGAAAGCGACACACGCGAGGACTGTAATGATGCAGATATGTCGTGTGGAAGGGAGATCTCTGCTTATTTCACGGATATATTAACTCTTCAAGGTTTCCTTTCTGTGGTTGACATCACTTCCTCTGCACCTTGCCCATCTCCCCCAACCCGCTCGTGATCATTCCAAAGCAAATCCCGGACGTAGCATGGCTCTATACACAGGTATTTCTGTGATGTCGGTGATGCAAAATTCGAACTCTGCATCACTAAGTGAAGCTGCCCACGGGAAAATGAGACACAGAGAACGGCGTGGGGCGGTGCTGGCCAGGCTCGGACTCAGGACTCCCGGAGGATTCTGGGAGTGATAAGAAAGCTGATACCCAGAGCTGCTCTCTGGGCAGTAGGGGAGAGCGAGAGGAGGAACTTTTTGTCTGTGGGGTGTGCAGTGGTTTGGTGTGTCCCACGGGGCTCACGCCAGCCTGCCAATGTGTGGGCAAAGGCGCTGAGGAGTGGGGCTTTGTATAGAATGGATAACAGAGGCTTTTTTGATTGAGATCTGGGCCGTGTGTGCGTTCAACACAGCTATCTCACGACAGAAACACTGAGGCTCCTGTAACCGTCTGGCCCACGAGGTTCGGCGTCTCAGCCATTCCAGCCTGGTTGAGGAGTCAGGAGGATTCTTGAAGAGCTGCTTGACTTCAGTCTGAATCCTGAAGAAACTGAATTTAGTATTGGCTGCGGCGACAGGATCGATGGACTTGCTAGCAAAGAGTTGTGGGCCAAAACGCGAAGTTTCAGTCTTCCGTGTCCTCTTCTGTGGGCTGCCACCGGAAGGTGTGATCCAGACTGGGATTTGTCTTCCTGCTTCAAATAATCTGATTTTTAAAATCCCCCCACCACAGGGATGCTTAACACCTTGGGGTGGGGGACGACACCACATTCCAGATGTGGTCAAGTCGACAACCAAGATTACCCATCACAGGCTTAGAGGCCAGCCTATTGGTGGTCCAGAAGCGGCTGTACCTCAGCCCGAGTAGGAACTTGAGCCTAGGCTTCAGTTTCTTCACAGTAGAGTAAGAACACAGGGCACACTTTGAGACTGAGACAAAATATTCACAGGAAAGTACCACGCACGGTGCTTGGCAGGGTGAACTTGCGGAAAAACATAGCCTCAAGATTAGTATTGCTTTCGAAGTGCTGCATGCATGTGTACACATATGTGTGCACGTTTGAAGAGGGCTTCTTGTAACCCAGACTGGCCTCAAACTTGATGTGTAGCAGAGGATTACCTTAAAATTCTGATCCTCCTCCCTCAACCTCCAGAGTGCTGGGGTTACAGGCATGTGTCACCTCTCCCAAATCTCCACGAGACTGATATTTGACCCAATTTTGGTTCTGGAGACAGGGTCTCATACAGTCTAAAAGCTGGCCTCAAAGCTGGCCATAAGTAACCCAGGCTGGCCTCGAACTTAGCTATGTAGCTGAGCCTCTAACCTTGGGCCTCTAATCTCTTGCCTCCGCCTCCCGCCTGCTGGGGTTACAGGCTTGCCTACTGCGCCTGCGCAGTGTGGTGTTGCGGGGGGGAAAAAACAAAAAAACAAACAAACAAACAAAAAAAAAACAAAAAAACAAAAAAAAAAAATAGGGCTTCCTGAGACTGGACAAGCACTTCATATCCCCAGTCCTGTAATGTTATCAGCAGCGAAGAGTACTTTCAATTACTCCTAGCGTCCCTGAACCGTGCTCGCTCTTTCTTTTCCCTCTGCACATCCTAGTGGGGTGGGATCTCCTGGTGTCCGAGCTCCAACCCATTTTTAGAAGCCTTTAGGCTTCTGAGTTCTGGGAACTTTGAGCTACATCTGGGGCTGTCAGGCACCCCTGAGCCCCGCCCACAACCCCATGACTCACCTCTGTTGTCTGGGGAAACCAATCAGCCCAGGAGACAGTCCCGACTCCGCCGGGATCCCCAGCTGCTGCCCCTGGCATGAACAGTGCCACCCGCCACCCCATCCCTGCCAGACACTTGGGCAGGCTGCCAGACCTGACTGCCAGTCCCTCCCGGATGGCAGCAGACAGCCCCCCGCCCCCGTGTGTGTGTGTGTGTGTGTGTGTGTGTGCTTGCGTGTATGTGTGTGTGTGTGTGTGTGTGTGTGTGTGTGTGTGTGTGTGTGTGTACTTTTGCATGCAGCTTATTCTCCCTTCTCGGGGCTGGGTTGTTTTGCTCTGGGCTTCAAATTCATTTTTAGATTCCAGCCTCCTCCCTCCCCTCCATCTCCTGATTCTATTCTTAGAAAGGGAATGGGGCTCTGCAGTGAAGTAGACAGAAGTTTGCCCACGTGCTCCGGCCGCCTGAGATAGACTTAATTAAAAAAGAGACGTTGAGCGGCAGGTTCATTGGCCGGAAACGCAGCTGGCTGCGGAGGCTGCCGCTGCCCGGGGTGCCCACTACGAGAGCCAGCTCAGCGGGTGGACGCAGGCTCTGGTCGCCCCACCCCTCAAGGCCCACGCGGGATGCTCCTGGACTCGGCAGCCCGCCTGATGGGTTATTGGTTAAATATGAATTCTCTAAGCATGTTGGCTGCTGAAAGATTTTTTTTAATTAGATAAATAAATTTTAAAGGTTCTGGGAGCAGGGCTTCCTCCAGAAACCAGAGTCAGTGAAATAAACCTTGTGTCTGCTCAAAGGAAGCTGACCTTCCTCAAGGCCAGTCTAGGAGCTCTCGGGAGGAGAGGCAGGGAGAGGAGAGAAGGAAGGAGGGGCAGGGAGCAAGAGGAAGGAGAAGGGGGGGGTTGAGAGCCTGGGGGTCCCAGAGTGAGTGGTTATCTGGAAAGAAAGGCAGCTAGTAAGAGGACCAGGACCTGACAGAGGAACCAGACCAGTAGGTTAAAAATCCTAGCTCCATTCATTCCAGCTGTGTGACCTTAGGCAAGGGGCATGACATCTCTGAGCTCCTTTC
Organism: Rattus rattus; assembly: GCF_011064425.1. Taxonomy (NCBI): domain Eukaryota; kingdom Metazoa; phylum Chordata; class Mammalia; order Rodentia; family Muridae; genus Rattus; species Rattus rattus. The sequence goes on along the minus strand of NC_046158.1, from coordinate 144,682,558 downwards.
TTTCTTATGTATAAAGTAATACCTTCCATCTTTTAGTTCACACAAAGTGCACAAGACAGGAAATATTAATTAATGTAAATTCATTGTGATAATAAAAGTCACGGATGCCCACTACGGAGAAAAGAGGAAACCGAGAGGCAAGGACTTAGTGTGTGGAAGGATGGGCCTGGCAGAGAGAGGCCAGCCAGCTGCATTGTGGGCTTTTGGTGGCCATAGAGCTTCTGCCTGGACACTTGGGCACTCCGGGGTCACCATGCCAAAAGAAACAGGAGCTGGAGTTGTATCTGGGCAGGCATTTGGGCACCCAGACCCAGCTGGGTCCTGTCCATGTGACCCGGCCCAGGAGCCAGGTATGCGATTGAATAACTTTCTGGAAGATTCTTGCCCGGTGTCGGGTTTCTGACCCGTAGAACTGTTACGGAATGAAATCGCTGTTGGATATTAGTACCCAGCAATAAATAGTGGAGGAAACAGGTGTGATGGTCAGCGCTACGTTGCTGTGACGAAACACTTGAGATAAATACTTTAAAAGCAGGAAAGGTTTGTGCGGTTTGTAGTTTCAGAGAACCCAGTCTTGGGTGCTCGGTTTCATTGGTTTGTCTCTGGGATGTCATGGCGCACCTCAGAAGTGGGAGTGTGAGCAGCCAAAGTCCTGAAAGCTAGGCCCCCTGGTGACGTCACTTCCTGTTAGGTCCCGCCTAACGAAAGGGCCCAGCGTGCCGGTCCCAGCGGCCCCACAGGCTGGGGGCCATGCTATAGAGATGAGCCTAGGCAGGTCTGTATCCTCACAGAGCTGATAACCTCCTTTTCATTCTCAGGATAGCCGTTCAGTCTTAGAGTGCAACTAGCATAGTAAAGGAAGAATTTCAAGTTCACGGTTCAATAGCATTCAGCCGCTCCACTTGGTTACATCCATGGTTACATTCCGAGAAACCATCACATTCCAGGACATTACATTTCCAGGACTCTCCAGCTGCTTCCAAAACCGCTGGTCTGCTTTAGACGCTTGCCTGTGTGGAACAGTGAACCAACGTCTTCATGCTCACCAGTCTTTACCGTTCATTTTCAAAAGAACTCTAGGCTGGGTCTTCTGGCGCACGCCTGTAAGCCCAGCACTCAGGAGCCAGGGGTGAGAGGATCCTGAGGTCTTGCTGGGTAGCTAACCCACCCTTCCTGGCAAGCTCCAGGCCAGTGAGAGACAAGGTGACCTTTATTCTACTCTATAAGCTTAGCTCTCGCCCCTCAGCAAGGACACTTCTCTTTGCAACATACAGACACCATTCCGGAAGCCGACAGCCAATCAAAATGCAGAGCTGTGGAGCGCAGTCCCAACTGATACATCTACAATAGAACTCCCTCATGGAAGCGTCGAGGAGAACTGCAGTAAAGAGGGTGGGAAGATCGTAAGAGCCCGAGTAACAGGGAGTTTGTTAGCACCAGCATGAGAGCCTGTCTCCTGGGAGTGCTGGATGCTAAACCCTTGAGGTTTCACCAACACGGCTGTCTTAGCATGACCTGAATAAGGACAGCACCACTAGACATGTTCATGTGAGTTGGGGAAAGCCCAGGGGCCCTCAGCTACTCAGAAAGGACAACTAAGACGACTAAGGAATGATTCGAGGGAGAGAAACAGGCTTCCCCTACGGAGGGGCACACCAACGGGCTCCCAAATACCAAATAGTCAGCTCTGAAAACATGCATACAAGTAACAGTATATGGACTGAGCAGGTTGTATGTATGCATTTAGAAAACACACACACACGTACACACACACTCACACTATCACCCACACATGCACACATACACACTCAAATGCGTACACACACACTAAGACATACTATGATACACATGCATACATATATACACAATACTAATATACATACATACACATTCCTACACATATACACAAACACACATATAGACACATGTTCACACACATACTCAAATGTACACACGTACACATTAACATACATACATACACACGCTCAAACATACAATGCACACTCATACATACACACATGCACACACACACACGTAGCAACAATTAGAGATAAAAACGCTTTGAATTTGAGAGAGAGCAAGGACGAAGGGGGAGGACCTGTAGGAGGAATTGGAGGGAGAAAAGGGACAGGAGAAGTGAAATAATTAATTCTGTTATAACCTCAAAAATTATTTTTTAAAAGGCCATCCAAGGTGAACAACGCCTGAGGTTTTCCTCTGCCCCAACACACACACACACACACACACACACACACACACACACACACACACACACACACACACACACTTCTGGCTTGCCTGAGGGTTCTGTTTAGAGTTTCTCTTCTGACCTCATGACCGAGGGTCTTCTCTCAGGCTTACTGTCTGTCTATACTGACCCTGGTGGTGTGTGTGTGTGTGTGTGTGTGTGTGCCCCCAAAGGCTCCTGCCTTTGAACACTTGGTCTCTAGCTAGTGGCTGGTGGAAGGTTGAGGAACCTCTGGGTCCGCAGCCTAGCTAGAGCGGCTCACCACAGGCAGGCCTTAAAGGCAATGCTGCTTGCTGGTTCACATTCCAGTTCTCTGGTGTTCAGATGCATCACCGTGACTGCCCCACAGGGTCCCAGACCCTCAGGTGGAGCATCTCCAGCGTCTTCCCCACCACACAAACATTGTCCCACCTGAGCTGCATTTTGTAGGTGTTTCGAAAGGGTGACAGAAAAGTTACTGAGACCAGATACAACCACGACAGAAAGAGAACTTCAAGTAGAAACAGCTTGAGGGAAAGGGACTTACTTTGTTTATTTTGTCTCAGGGTTCAGGAGTGTCAAGTGTCCTCCTGTAACCTGCTCTGGACTGGGGCTAAATGTCTTGATTGGAGGGTGCTATAAAGCCAGCCTGTTCACCTCAGAGAGAGAGAGAGAGAGAGAGAGAGAGAGAGAGAGAGAGAGAGAGAGACAGAGAGAGAGAGAGAGAGAGAGAGAGACAGAGAGAGACAGAGAGAGAGGCAGAGAGACAGAGACACACAGACAGAGGCACACAGACAGAGACAGGGTCACAGAGAGACACAGAGACAGAGACCAAGAGACAGAGACAGCAGAGACAGAGACATAGAGAGATACAGAGACAGAGAAACAGAAACAGAGAGACAGAGAGAGATACAAAGAAACACAAAGAGAAAGCACTCACCAGGGAGAGGCTGTTGATACCAACAAAGATCCAGCCCCAGGCCTCCTTCCCTGTAATAAGGTTTCAGCATTGCCCAACAATGCTGTCAGATTACAGATCCACCAGCAAATCTAGCCATGGATAAACTAGAACCCTTCTAGTCTAATCGTATCCTCAAGTCCTGACAGCTGGCCACCAATTAGCATTTGGGGGCATCCCAGATAGAGACCCTAGTAGAACCTGGGGTTCCTGCAGGGTCTGATATGGTTCACCCAGCCCTCCATCTTCTGGAAGGCTCTTCACTGGTGTCTGGCTCCTGGGCTGGGCTAACCTGCAGACTCTCCTGAGGAGGCCTGCACAGAAGCGTCCAGCAATCCCAGTCTCCTCACGGTACAGCTACCTCCGAATTATGTGGCTCAGCTGAGGGTAGAACAGAGGTTGATCAGGCCTTCCCTCGGTGACGAGCACAGAACAGGACTAAGCTGGAGGCAGTATGTGGCCGTCTCGGCTGTGGAGGGAGAAGAGGGGTTTGGGGGAAGGCAGCTGTCAGTGACTGACACGACTCACCTTTACCAGAGGCTCCTTGGGAGTAGAGGAGCCTCAGGTGTGTGGGCAGCGGTGTCTTCTCTCTGGCATGCTCTGATCTAGATCTTGCTGAACTAGAGCAAAACCAACAACTGAGTTGGTGTGGTCGTGTGTGTGTGTGGTCGTGTGTGTGTGTGTGTGTGTGTTGTGTGTGTGTGTGTGTGTGGTGTGTTCACACGTGCATGTGTGTGTGTGCACACGCATGCATGCGTGTGTTCATGCATACCTGGGTAACCATCTTGCAGACTTGGTGTGTACCCTTCCAGGCAGTGCAATGCCCACCCAGGAGAAGCACAGTTCCACTGACATCGTGGCCAGGGAGGCTTCTGCTCCAGCGTCTCCTGCTGTCAGTACATCTAGGTTCTTAGCCCCTACAGCTTAGAGTGGTGATGTGAGATCCCTTCCTCTTTCTCTCCCTTCCTCCCTCTCTCCTTTTCTCCCTCTCTTTCCCTCTCTGCCTCCTGCCCTCTCATCTTTCTTCTTGCCTCATCTTTCTCTTCTTCCTCCTCTCTTTCTCTTATTGACTCACAGCCCTGGCTCTCCGCTGGGGTGATTCTGGCCCTGAGACAGCTTCTCTTCTGTGACTATGGCGGTGCTCTGGCTACAGCTTCAGAGCAGGGCGCTGGCCATCCTCCACGACCAGGATGCCCTTCCAAGACGCCCATCTACACCAGCAGAGCTGCGTGAGGAGCTGCTTTGGTGATGGTGGTGGTGGTGGTGGTGGTGGTGGTGGTGGTGGTGGTGGTGGTTTTGTTTTGTTTGCTGCTGTTCTTTGCCACCTGCAGTTTGCCATCCTCGTCATAGCCTATGGTGTCTCCAAAAGTCCCGTGTCTTGGGGCAGGAGTCATAGAAGGCACATTCTGCTTAGCCATTTCCCCAGCACTAGCGCAAATCTCACCTCCACATCGTCCTTGGTGCTTGGCATCCTCACGGTACACAACAAAACCTTGTAAACCGGAGAAGTCTAGACCTAGTACAATACACGAGGATTCAGAGCGAGTTCAAGGCCAGCCTGGGTGACTTAGTAAGACTCAGACTCGGAATAAAAACTTCGAATAAAAGGAGGCTGGTAGTTCTGTGGTGGAGGAAGTGGGGTCACCCAGGAGGTCCGTGTGCTTGCAGCCAAGCCCAATGACCCGAGTTCAATCCCCGTAGAAGGGAGGAACCAGGACACTGTCCTCTGACTTCTTTGTGTGTGCTACTCACCGGCACACCCGCTCCCCTACAGAATGAGTGGGAGAAAGAAAGAAAAAGGGGCAGGCAGGAAAGAAGGAAGAGGGACACCTGGCTCTTTGAATCTCTGTTCCTCAGTAGCACCTAGAGTTCCCTCCAGGTCCAGGTGCTTCCTCAGCTCCAATATCGCAAGGAGAATCAAGGTGACGGCTGAGAATGGTGCCCAGGTCTTGGTTCCAGGTGTGGGTGGTGTCCCATCTTTTCTTGGAGGGAGGGAAGGAGAGGCAGGTCTGCTTGGCGGGCACTTGTAGCTGAGGTTGACAGTGTGTAGGGGATGGAAACACAACGGCAAGCAGGACAGACTGGGTCCTGCTCTTAAAGAGTGAGCGGACATGAGAAACAGGGGCCCATGTCTGTTATTTCGGCACACCGGTAGCAGGCACAGGGGAATCAGACGTTCAAGATCAGCCTCAGCTACAGCTGTAGAGAGTTCAAGGCCAACTTGGGGATATTCAGACTCCATCACAGCAGCAAGCAGATAGGAGATACAGGGTGTGGGTGCTGGTGTGCCCCTGTGACCCCCAACACTTGGGATGTTGTAGTTGATCCAATTTAAGCTTATCCCCATTAGCTTACAAATAAATAAGACTCAGACTATGGTTATTGTATTTGGCTTTGACAATTACTGGGAGTCACCCCTAATCTATTTTTCTAACTGCTAGCCTGGCTACTTCCCCAGTGGTGTACCCCAAATGCTGGCTGTGTCTTCTGACCACGTGCTCATGGTCCATCTCCCCTCATGGCGGCTTCCTCCTCTCTCTGTGTCCTTTTTTCTCTCCCCCTCCTCTGCAACCCCAACTAGGTAACTCAACCCTCCCCACCCCAAACCTCAAATCCCTCCAGTAATTGGCTGTAACCATTCCCATTTGACCAATAGTTTTCAATTTAAGGAGGTGGAGGCCAGTGGATCAAGAACCCTAGATTACTCTAGGCTGCATGAGATCTTGTCTCAAAAAACCAAAAAAAAGTAGAACTGTGATCTGTGAGCTGGACTTGAGCTCCTGATCACTTCACACCTGAGGGTAGAAGTGGGGGTGTGTGTGCATGTGTGTATATGTGTGTGTGTATGTGTATGTCTGTGTGTATACATGTGTGTATACATGTGTGTATACATGTGTATATGTCTGTGTGTATACATGTGTATATGTCTGTGTGTATGTCTGTGTGTATACATGTGTATATGTCTGTGTGTATACTTGTGTGTATGTATGTATACATGTGTGTATGTAGGTCTGTATATGTCTGTGAATACATGTGCCTATGTATATGTGTTTGTGTATGTATGTTTGTATGTATGTATATGTTTGTATGTTTGTATGTATGTATATGTATATGTGTGTATGTGTATGCTTGTGTTTATGTATATGTGTGTATGTTTGTGTGTGTATATGTACATGTGTGTATGTTTATGTATGCGTGTTTTTATATGTGTGCCTGTGTTTGTGTATATGTATGTATATGTGGGCATGTTTGAGTGTGTATATGTGTGTGTGTATGTTTGTGTATATATGTGTGTGTGTTTGTGTGTATGTATGTTTGAGTGTGTATATATATGTGTGCGCATGTTTGTGTGTATGTATATATGTTGTGTGTTTACATGTGTGCATGCTTGTGTATATGCATATGTGTGTATATGTGTGAATGTTTGTGTGTGTGTATATGCGTGTGTGCATGTATATGTGTGCATATTTGTGTGTGGGTAAGTGTGTTAGAACAGGAGAGTGATGTTCCTGGGAGGTGAGGGATGATGGTGAGACCTGCTGGGGTGGTCATGAAGGGACTAGAGGAGATCCATGGAGCCGGTGCACAGCTCTGCAGTGGAAGAAGGATGGTACGTTCTAGAAGGTAAGGAAAAGTCATGGGGGCCGGAACACAGTTGGGAGGGATAGCTGAGAAGATTGAAGTAGAAGGTGGCTGGTGGGATCTGAAGCCAAATCCAGGCTTCCTGTGGGGTCTGACTTTCGGGTAAGCACCAGACACTGCTTTGAAGTCACATGTCAGTTTTGCCTGGGATGCGCTGAGCTCATGGGTAACTGAAAGATGACTGCTTGTTTATTGAGATTCCAATTTCCCCAGGCGGCTGGATTGGAGCTGGTAAAATGTGTGAGACCTCACTCACCTGGCTAAAGATGCAGTGGAGACAGCCCGGCAGGCCCTGAGGTTGTGTAGCTGTTCCCAGGAGGCAGCCAGCTCCGGGCAGTCAAGGTGCTGAGGCTGGGTTAGGGTGGGTCAGGAGCACCTGCTGTCCCCCCCTCAGGGCCACAGATGTCAGTGACTAGGCCCTTTGATTTGGGTGCCTTGGACATGCCTCTCCCTACCCTCATGTGAGAGCTGCCGGGCCAGACAGGCTTCTGACCCTGGGTTTGTTCTTGTGGTTCAAAAGCGAGTCATCTCTGGGCCGAGAGTTTCTGGATGGGAATGGTGGCTCCTTCTCAGGCTCCAGGGTTTAAGGTCAGCTGTCTGCAGAAAGGCTCTGGGACCAGAGGGCTCTGTGTGAGAATCCTGCCTGGCTCCTTCGGGGAAACCATTTTACCTTTAGGGCACAATTTCCTTGCCAGTAAAATGGGACTGCAGCCAGCACATCTGGAGGGGGCTGTATGTTGGGGTTGAGGGGGAGTGCAGTGTGCCTGAGAACTAATGGAGACTTTACAATGCCCTGGGAGGTAGCAGGGGTTAATCAGTGTCACCTGCTCCTTCCCTCCTTCCCCGTCTCCAGAAGACTCAAAAGGCAGGGAGAACAGGATGAACCCACACACACCCTGCAGGATCTCAGAGTGGTTTGTGTATGGGCTCTGTGTGGGGAGAGCCTGGGTCCCAGTCCCAGTTCTACTAGGACAGAGCCTAAGAGCAGACATTAGTGTGTGGTACCAATTGGGTATGGCAGTGAGCCACGAAACTTGATGTCTAGACTGTGAAATCCGAGCTCCAAGTGATTTCCACACAGCTGGACGTCAGAGGTCACTAGAGTTGCTCCCAACCATTCAGAAATGTGGACTCCAGTCTAGGCACATGGGCTGGACAAAGACGGATGGCAGGCATGTGTCAGGCGGGTGGCAGGTAGTTCAGCTTGAAGCTGTGGTTCATTCCCACTCGCTTTCGGTGAAGACGCTTCCTTGCTGCTTGCTGCCATGCTGGCCCATTCTTGCAAACACTCCTGCCCCATCTTGCCTGGCCTTGAGGGCTCCACCCAGGCCCTGGGAGCTTGGACTGCCTTCCACTGATTCCCAGAGAGGACTGAACATTTGCCCAGTTGCCTTTGCTGGGTCTGTATCCACGTAAGACGGGAGATGAGGATCCAGGCCTTGACTACTGGAGTGCTTGCTCTTCATGTCTTCACTGTAGTAGATGTCACACAAGTGGGACCCTGACTCTGAACCCTGTCCTCAGGCATCCAGCTGATCTTACCAGGAACATACAGGATAGCTTAGGGCCTTTGGGAGATGAATTGAAATGTGGCGGAGTAGGGCGTATACGTGTGCGTGTATGTGCATGTGCGTGTATGTACGTGTGTATGTGTGAGAGTGTGTGTGTGTGAGAGAGAGTGTGTGTGTGTGAGAGAGATTGTGTGTGTGAGAGTGTGTATGTGCATGTGTGTGTAGTGTGTGTGTGCATGTGCGTGTATATGTGTAGTGTGTGTGTGCGTGTGTGTGTAGTATGTAGTGTGTGTGTGTGTGAGAGTGTGTGTGAGTATGTGTGTGAGTGTGTGTGTGTGAGGGTGTGTGTGTGTGAGAGCGTGTGTGTGTGTGTATGGGTGTGAGTGTGTGTATGTGAGCGGGGGTGGGGGGGGGTGAGTAGGTGATAGTGTGGTGTGTGGGAGGGAGGGGGTAGAGTATGTGTGTGAGAGAGTGTGTGTGTGTGTGTGTGTGTGTGTGTGTGTGTGTGTGTGTGTGTGTGTGTGTGTGTGTGTGTGTGTGTACAGGTTAAATGATCAGGGGTGCAGGAGACTCCTTGTTCTCTTTGGTTCTAGCTTTTGTGGAGAAGAGGGACAACTTCCAGGTGCCTGGGGACACTGTCAGGCCGCACCGTTGTCCTTCCTGGTCTATGGCCCCATCTTGGGTTATTCCCCACCATAGACAACCTTCTGACACATGTCCTCTTTTCTTCTCTCATGTATGCTCAGCATGCTCCCACCCCAGGGCCTTTACACTTCCTGCTTGGTCTTCCTGGAAGACCGGCTCCTCTCTTCTCAGAGAGGGCCCCTGGGCCTGGCTGGGCACGGGAGAATGGATGGGTTATGAGGTAGTGCACTTGGAATTTCCCCCAGAGGCCGCCATACTCCCCACATGTCCACACACATTCATGTTTCCCGAGAACATGCGAGGGCCTTCCTGGCTTCCCATCCCTCCTTATCAGTACATTTATCATTTCTCCTTTGGATAAAGGCCATTGTGGTGGTTTGAATATGCTTGGCCCAAGGAGTGGCACTATTAGGAGGTGTGGCCTTGCTGCCGTAGGTGTGCCACTGTGGGTGTGGCATTTTATAAAAAAGAAGAAGAAGCCAGGGATATGTTTGGTGGAGACATGGTATGATGTGGGGGAAGAGGGGTGCCTCTGTGGGTCCACGCTGAGGCATCCCTTCCCCTTGAGGTACCAGCCATGCGGTATAGAATCGTCTCTTTAGGGCATGGGAAGGAAGTTGGGGGTTGGGAGAGAGAGAGAGAGAGAGAGAGAGAGAGAGAGAGAGAGGAGAGGAGAGGAGAGGAGAGGGATAGAGGCTGGCTGTGAGTATGTGGGGAGAGAGACGGGGGAGACGGTAAGGGGCAGAGAGGGAAGAAGGGAAAAGAGGAAGAGAAGAAAAAGAGAGAGAGAGAGGAGGGGGGCAAGCAGCCCCTTTTAAATTGAGTTAGGACCACCTGGCTGTTGCCCCAAGAAACTGTGGGGCAGAGCCTAGACTGAATGCCAACAGTGGGAGTTGGCAATGATACTCTCCTCCTTACCACATGGGAGCCAGTCTTCTACTGGCTTCAGATGAAGATGTGGAACTCTGAGCTCCTCCAGCACCATGCCTGCCTGGATGCTGCCCTGCTCCTGCCTTGATGATAATGGACTGAACCTCTGAACCTGTAAGCCGGCCCCAATTAAATGTTGTCCTTATAAGAGCTGCCTTGGTCATGGTGTCTGTTCACAGCTGTAAAACCCTAGCTAAGACAGCCACCGTGACAGGTAGGAGGCTGGCTATCATGTTGGCTCTAACCTGTATTTCCCTGGGAACTGGAGGTGCTGTGAGCATTCTACCCTGGTTGTTGGCCATGCTTGCCTCTCCTTGGACCCAGAAGTGGACCCATGCCTGTCACCTTCCAGGCTGAGGCCGAGAGGAAAGGACAGTTTCTCCAGTCAATGATATTGGGAATAATGAATGTCTACGTGCAGAAGAGTGAAAGTTACCAACTCAGAATGGCTCAGAGACCCAACATAAAGAAACTACTAGAAGAAAACACACACCCTAGGCCGAGTAGCCCAGGATGACTCCAACTTGCAGTCCTCCTGCGTCAGCCTCCCAAATGCGGTGATTACAGGTCTGCACCACCATGATGATCCTGTACCTATCTTTGTTTTCTCCCTCCTGGTTCTGGCTGCATCAGGAGCCAACAGCTATTGGTTCTGTGGAGAAGCCAAGTCAACATCTCCTCTGGAGTTGGAGTTCCTGGAGATTTGGCATAACGGCACCTTCTATTTTCTCCTGTGTTACAAGACTGCTAGACCTAATTAAACAATCCTTAGAGCACCTCCTCCTCCTCCCATTTGAATACAAATGAACCCCCACCACCACAGACATTAGCATTCAGGTCAGTGACTCTGAAGGAAAGCAAAGGCCAAAGTGACTTCAAAGTCAGTTGGGAGCTGCTCATCTGCAGGGTCACTTTCAATGAGTTCCCTCAGAGCAGCTCCAGGGGTTTGCAAAGGCCTAGTGGGACAGTGGCAGCCACTAGGTTTGCCTCAGAGGGTGGTGAGAGACTCTGTGGGTGCAGCTTAGCTGTTTCTCTCTTGGCTTATCCAGTTAGATCTGTATGGAATCACTCCACCAGCACACCTACCGTCCAGGAGCCTTTTCCTTTTGGTGTCATGTCAGGGTTGTAGTTTCTTCAAATTAAGCCCTTACTCCTGTAGGTTGATTTTTTTGTCACAGGGTACTGGATGAGGTTAAAAAAATGAACTAACCCAGTTCTCAGGAGGCAGAGGCAGGGGGATCCCTGTGAGTTGGAGGCTAGCTTGGTCTACATAGTGAGTTCCGGGACAGCCAGAGCTACACAGTGAGACCCTAAAAATAACTAGTCCAACGGGTAACAATCATTAATTGAATATTTTGAAACAGTGAGTGAAGGAATTTCAGGTTTTCAACCCGCCCTCCTCCCCCATCAAATATGATAAATGCTGAGGGGATCCTGAGCTGACTTCAAAACAAGCAAATAAAAAGCTATACCAGTGCTCGTATGAATTAAAGACCCACTTTAAAAATCTAACCTTTGATTGCGGTATGAGGTTATGTGTTACCACACTTCCCTCACCCATTCCATTCGATGTATGTAGGTAACAGGCTCTGTGTTTCTGGGCTCATGAGTGCCTCACTCCGCCATGACCGAGGAGTGGGGACGCTGCAGCTCTTGTCTTCTGATGGTACTTCCCCTCAGCCCAAATCCTGAAGCTGAGCTGCAGGCCGGACTCCCAAGGGAGAGCCCCTGAGCTCTGAGAGCTCCACTTCCCTTCCCCCTTCAGTGCAGGAGGAAGTAGCAGGCTAAACCAGTCAATCATCTTTCTCCAGGCCACTCCTGGGTCAAGGACAGGCTAGGATGTTGACCCCACTTAAAAAATTTAATTATGTTGGCCATTGTGGCACATGACTTTAATCCCACCACTCAGTAGGCAGAGGCCTACTCTGTGAGTTCGAGACCAGCCTGTGCTCTTTAAGAAATTTTCTGTCTGCCTGCCTGCCTGCCTGCCTGCCTGCCTGCCTGCCTGCCTGCCTGCCTGCCTGCCTGCCTGCCTGCCTATCTATCTATCTATCTATCTATCTATCTATCTATCTATCTATCTATCATATCATCCATCCATCCATCCATCCATCCATCCATCCATCCATCCATCCATCCATCCATCCATCTATCTATCTATCTATCTATCTATCTATCTATCTATCTATCTATCTATCTATCTATCTATCTATCTATCTATCCATCTATCTATCCATCTTTCTATATTTATCTATCATCCATCTATGTATCTATGTATCTATGTATCTATCTATGTATCTATCTATCTATCTTTCCATCCTTCTATATTTATCTATTATCTATGTATGTATGTATGTATCTATCTATCTATCTATCTATGTATGTATCTATGTATCTATGTATCTATCTATCTATCTATCTTTCCATCCTTCTATATTTATCTATTATCTATGTATGTATGTATGTATGTATGTATGTATCTATCTATCTTTCCATCCTTCTATATTTATGTAGTATGTATGTATGTATGTATGTATGTATGTATGTATCTATCTATCTATCTATCTATCAATCATCCGGGCTACCCTGAATTCACTGTGTGGCTGAGGATGACTTTGAACTCTTGATCTTCCTGCCTCCACATCCCTAGTACTGGAATCATAGCTCTGTACCCTCACGCCTGGTTTAGGCAGCACTGGGCACAACCAAGGGTGTCATGCAATCGAGGCGAGCAGTTCACCAGCTGAGCCACACCCCTGACCTATTTATTTTGTTTTTGAGCCTAGAATCTAACAGCTTCTTTACACTGCACTTACCCTCAGGCCGCTGAGCTTCTTGAAATCTGGGATGTCCCTTCCTACCCAGGACATCAACTTTGGATAATGGTGAGACAGGATCTTACATGAGAGCCAGTCTGTCCTCAAACTTGACAACCTCCTGCCTCAGCCTCTCAGGTGCTGGGACCACAGGCCTGGGCCATTATACAGGAGGCTGACTTTTTGAAGCAACCAAAAGCAGTTGTGCTGTTACAGACCCTGCACGGGGGCTGTCTTGTCCTTTGTCCTCTGTTTTGATGCCTGGGTCAGCTCCTATCTAGGAAACACCCCTTGAGGGCCCAGATAACACCATCGTCCTTACTGGGTGACCCCTCCCACTACACACACCATGTGTTCTGCTCTGGGAGGTGGAAAATCTTCAAAAGCTGTTTCCTGAAAAGTTTTTGGGAACCTCCCCATCATCTCCACAACAAGAAAACCATTAGATTTTCCTGCAGCTCCTCTCAGGGACAAGCAAGTGGTAATTTGTCAACAGGCATGGCTCCACTGAGGACTGCAGGAGGCATGGCTGCAGCTCAGCTTTCCTCAGGGCCCCTGCGGCTCTCTGTCAGCTGCGGCTCTCTCTCCTGGTGGTAGGCCGGTAGCTGCCAGAACATTCCTGTTTCCTGTTGCTGCATCTTGGTGTGAGTGAACAGGAAGGTGCCTCTTGGGCTGGGAAATAGCTCCGTGGGTAAAGCCCTTGTGCAAGCCTGAGGAAGGCATGTGAATGGCCAGCATCCACAGGAAAGCCAGAGGGACATGGCAACCCACTTGAAGACAGAGGTGGGACACCTGGGCCGGGACTAGCTGAGTCTGTAAGCTCCCGCCGCTTCGGGGAGAGGCCCTGACTTTGTCAGTAAAGAGGATAGCAACTGGACAAGACATGCAGCACCAACCTTAGGTCTCTACATGTGCACACATGCATCTTGCTCCCCCACATACATATACACACACATACACATACACATACACATACACATACACATACACATACACATACACATACACATACACATACACATACACATACAAAGAAGAAGAGGAGAAAGAGGAGGAGGAGGGGGAGGAGGAGAAGGAGGAGAAGAGGAGGGGGGGGGAGAGGGAAAGAGGAGGAGGGGGAGGAGGAGAGGGGGAAGAAGAAGAGGAGGAGGAAGGAAGGGAAGAAGAGGAGGAGGAGGAGGAAAGAGGAGGAGGGGAGGAGGAGAGGGGGGGAAGAAAAAGAAGAAGAAGGGAGGAGGAGAGAGAGAAGGAGGAGGGAGGAGGAGAAAGAGAGAAAGGGAGGGAGAAGAGGGAGAGGGGAAGAGAGAAAGGAGGAAGGAGGAGGAGGAGGAGAGGAGAAGGAGGAGGAAGCCATGGAGAGTATTAACATTTTTCTTTTTTTTTTTTTTCTTTTTTTTGGAGCTGGGGACCGAACCCAGGGCCTTGCGCTTGCTAGGCAAGCGCTCTACCACTGAGCTAAATCCCCAACTCCATATTAACATTTTTCTTATCCCAGCTAAAATTTCCGAGACACTCACTGTTCCGTGTGGGGTGATGGGCGTGTTCCTGAACCAGTCATCATCTCCGGACAGATCTGATGCCCTGATTTGCTACAGCAAGGTCGAGGTCAGATGTTGGGTCAGCTCCTAGAAAGAGCTCTGGGACACTGTTCCCAGAGGGCAGAAGAGGGATGCTGGCCAGACCCGGAGACTGCAAGGGGTCCTGGCTCGGGTGAGGGGCATCTATGTGCTTGGCCAGCAAGACAGACGAGCAGGACCCCAGGTGATTCTTGGTGAGTCCCACTAGGTCATGTGCAACTCTCAGCAGAAAACCTGACTTAATGAGCACTGAGCTCCAAACCTGTTCAATATGCTAGACGGTGCCCGGGAGGAGAGCGCAGGCCTGATGTGCCAAAGGGGCGTTAGAAAGAAACGAGAGTCTGGAGCTGTCCGAGCTCTGTTCTGTGTTTGATCTGCCCGCACGCCACGCCGTCTACGGCTCAGGGAGCCACTCTGCAGCGGGCACCCAGTCACTCTTGACCACTCTGCAGCCCTGAGATTGGGGATGAGGGTGTGTCTTTCCCTTCCTGGCCTCACAGTCTCCTCTCAGTTCCTTGGGGGTACATCTAAAGGTGCTGACATGTGCCTGTCCCTCGCTGGGGGCTATCAGAGCCAGACCCTGTTGTGGGTTTGCCTGCAGCCCCATGGGTGTTATGCTGGATCCCAGGGCACAGACCCTGTCAGACCTGTGGGCCTCAGTTTTATTCTCCCCATTAGGCCTGACCTCTCTCAGTGACACCAGTCAGGTGCCAGAAGGGGATAGGCCCCGCCCCTCCTGGGTCTGATAGTGTCCAACCCCAGGCACTTCACAAAAGCCAGTTAGAATGTCAGCCTCAGATCTGGAAGAGGCACAGACCCAGAGGTGCCCTCACCACGCCATCTTCCTGCCTAAGTTGCTTTGGACTTGTCATGGGACCCAGGACAGGGTCTTCAGAGTCCCCCACCCCAGACTATCTCCTCCACCCCAGACTATGGCCCTGCCCCACATCCTTATTTTTTCTTTTTTCTTTTTTTTTTTTTTTCTTTTTTCGGAGCTGGGGACCGAACCCAGGGCCTTACGGATGCTAGGCAAGCACTCTACCACTGAACTAAATTCCCAACCCCGCCCCACATCCTTATTATGCTTGCTCCTGGGGGTGAACTATTCCTGGCTATGTCTGAACTTACTCCTGTCATTAAATTTTGGGGTCTAGAACATGCAGCCTGAGGTCTTATGAATTGGTGGCTTCCTATGACTTGGAGCCATGACATTGACTAGTATGCAGAGTAGTCCCGTGTGTGTGTGTGTGTGTGTGTGTGTGCGTGTGTGTGTGTGTATGTGCAGGTATGTATGTATGTGTGTGTATAGGTGTGTGTGTAGGTGTGTGTGTAGGTGTATGTATGTGTGTGTATATGTGTGTGCATGTGTATATGTGTGTATGTGTACATATGTGTATGTGTACATGTGTGCATATGAATATGTGTACACATGTGTATTCAAATATGTTACATGTGTGTATGTGTACATGTGTGCATGTGTGTATGTGTGTGTATGTATGTATATGTGTGCATGTGTGTATGTGTGTATATGTGTGTATGTGTGCATGTGTGTATATGTGTGTATGTGCATGTGTGTATATGTGTGTGTGTGTGTGTGTGCGTGTGGGTGTGTGTGTGCGTGTGTGTGTGTGTGTGTGTGTGTGTGTGTGTCTTGTTTCAAAGCATCTCTCAGCATGGGCCAGGTGTCCTGTGAAAGCATCTGAGTCTGCCCCCAGATGACCCTCCTGTGGTCTCCCCGCCACCCATCCCCGCCCGCAAAGTAACACCACAGAAAGAGAGAGAGAGACACACACACACACACACAGATAGAGACACAGAGACACAGTGACAGAGATAGAGAGACAGAGACACAGACTAGTCTGCACCTGGTTGCCTCGGTTCTCCCAGCAGTGCTTGTGAATGAAGACGCTTGCTTGATTGTAATTTTAGAATACGTTAATAAACGGCAAAAGATGAAAGCTTCTATTTTCTACAGTTTCATTGTGCATGTGTGTGTTTTAGCACAGGCAAGCCCTGCCTGTGTTAAATCTCTATACCAAAAACAATAAACAAGAACGGTGTGAACTGTGAGCCTTTTGCACTGTGTCCTCCCACCCCCAACTTGGTGTGAACTGTGAGCTCTTTGCCTTGTGTGCCCCCAACATGGTGTGAACTGTGAGTCCCAAGCCTCGTGTCTCCAGTGGAAACTTTCCACACAGCTGCACTTTGGTGTGACAGTTAAGACAGGGCATCAACAGCACCTTCACATATTCCTTGGCTTCTTTAGGAGTCCTTGGACTAATTATGGGCGTGGCTTCTAGTCACGTGACCGCCTTGCAGGCTTCTTTCCCTACCACCCCAGCCGAGACACTGAGGATCTGGGACACCACCGGAAGCCAAGTCCTCTACAGGTGGTAAAGCCACACAGCGGCTCCTACCAGTCAGGTGGATTACCTTAGCTGGATTTCTATCGCTGTGGTAAATACATGACCAAAAGCAGGTAGGGGAGGAAAGGTTTAGTTCAGCTTCCAGCTCTCAGGTCACTACTGAGGGAAGTCAGGCAGGAGCTCAAGGGAGGAGCAGAGAGCAGAGATCTTTGAGGAATGACGCTCACTGACTTGCTCCTCATGTCATGCTCAGCCCCCTTTCTTATATAACCCAGGACCACCAGCCCCACCCAGGGTGGCATTGCCCTCCCACATCAATCTCTGACTAAGAAAATGTACCACAGGCTGACCTTGGGGCCAGTCCTATGGAGGCATATCCCTAATACTGATTCTGTCTTCTCAGATAATCTAACTTGTGCTGAGCTACAGAAGTGCTACCCAGCACACTGACCCCTGGACCATGTGCGTGGCCATTCTCCGGCACCAGACTCTGCTGTCCACTGCCTACCTGGACCTGGGGTAGAGCTGGGAGCACAGGCCACTGGGATTTAGAGTAGGTGGGGGTACAGATGGCTCAGTGTCCTGCCCCAGAGACCCCTAGCCCAGCACAGCCTCACAGGTTTGTGCTGCATGTCTGAGACCCATGCCCTAACTGAGAAATAAACAAGACACAAGCTTGGAGCTGTGGCCAGAATGTGACCTGAGGGGTCCCATGCACTGTAATCCACTAAAGGGCCCTGGTGTGACCCCAGTGGCCAGGTGCAAGGTTGTGACCTGAGGAGCCCTGACCTGGTGCTGGTGGCCACGGCTATTGGGTAAGCATTTGCCTCACAGCCAGATTCCGTTCTGTCCCACCGCATTTCAGCTTAGCTCTTACCCCTACACAGAGGCTCTGGAAGATCTGTAGCCCCACTGTGTGTCTCCAACCCCAACTTATTCCCCTGCCTCAGCTCAATGTCTTTCCAATTGCTTCTGGTCTCCCAGACCCTAGAAAGGACAGCACACAGACACTTCCCCTGTGACAGCAGGAACAGCAGGGGACTTCCCAGAGATGTTTGCCCTTGCTCTTGGATACTTGTTAATGAGACTGGGGTACAGAGAAAGGAGGAGACCTGCTTCCATGCGCGGTTAAAAGGTGGCAATTTCATGATTAATCCACAGGGTCTGTCGCCAGCCCATTCCCTCTGGTTTTGACTTCAGACGCCAGCCAGGCCTCCCCTTCAAAGCCTCTGCTGTTGCGTGTCATTTGACCCTCACCTGGACAGGACCACTTTCTCCTACACCCCCCATTTCCTTCAGGGGTGCCTGCCTCATTTGGCACCCAGGGCTCTGATGACTTCTGTGGATCCACAATGTTTCCAAAACATCCCTTTCTTTTCCTACCCCTGGGGAGAAGACTGGAATTTGGGATATTCATCTTGCCCGGTGAGCAAAAGCTTAAATGAAATCCGCTTTATCTGCCGGAAGCTGTCAGCTGATAAAAAGGGCAGGGAATTAACGGGAGGGTAAGCCAGGAGCTCCAGACAGCAGCGCCTAGCTTTCTACTCAGTTCCTGCAGAAGCCGCCGCCGCCGGGGGACTTCAGCGTCTGACCCCCAAAACCTGTCTAGACGGTTCAGACATTTGGTAAACAAATGAATTGCTGCATAGGCAGCTGGAGCAGCGCAGGGGGTGTCTGCCACCTCGGGGCGACTGCAGGAAGATTCACACTCGGCTGGAAATGCTCTCCCGAGGGAGGACAACAAACACAGCAGCTTCCCTACTCCGGGAAAGTTCTTTTCTGGGCCAGAACCTCACGAAGGAGCCTCTACCCCACCCCCCACCCCCGGGAAGCGCACTCTTGATTTCTGAAGAAGGCTTTCCGATTTCCACAGCCATATGGGAGGTGCGCGTTCTCCAGAGTGTGTCTGTCAGCCCCACGGTGATAGGAACAGCTGTCGGCTGTCTTTCTAGGGCATGCCCTGTCCTTTATGTTCCAATGAACTCAGAACCCTGGTCCAGTGAGGTGGAGGCTGGAGATAAAGGCGGAGGCGGGCGCAGACGCTACTGTGTGCTACTTAGCTTTGGGGCTCCATGGTCCCACATCCGGAGATGCCCCTTTGCAATGGGTGGGAAGTAGGTTGCGAGGTGCTGAGAAAAAGCCTCCTGCTTTTAATGCATGTGGAATTCAAGGCCACATTTCCATGGGAGCATGTCTGAGGCCCTGCAGCTGCTATCTGGGAAACCCCAGGAGGGTTTCTTACCTGGAGCTTGTCCTACCTGAGACCACACAGAGCTCACCCTGGGAAGCAATGCAAAGGAATCTTGCATGCTCTGAGCTCTGTATTCAAATCCTTCGGATAATAACAGTGGGGGGTGGGGTAGGAGAGGTAAGTGTCTCCTGCAAAGGGCCTGACTGTACTCCCCACCCCCATTCCCGTGGGGAAGGAAAAGGGACTGTAGAGGGCAGGCCTCCTGGACCCTGTGCAGCTGGTCAAGGGATGCAGGGAGGAGCGTGGTGATGTGTCCCTAGCCTGCTTCCCCTCACAGCATTTGCCTTTTCAGGAGGCTGACTGACAGCCAGGTCACGGCCGCACCCACGGGTGCTGGGACAGTGGATGTCATGGGGCCACCACAGGGGCTAGAGGCGTTCTGACCAGGATGAGAAGGGCAGCTGCAAGCTATCACTTACAAAAGGATATCCCAGCAGCTCTCCCCAGCCCTCAGGACACTGGGTTTGCTGGCCTCTGCCTTCCTTCTCGCCCCACCTGCTCATGGCAGCGGGGAAGTGGAAAGAGAAGGGAGCTGGCTGCCCTGCTGGCCTCTTTCTCCTGGCGGCCAGAGAGCAGTCCCGTGAGTGGAGTGACCTTGGTCCAGACACCTCTGCCAGCTGGCAGGAAGACAAGTAGGCTGTCTGGCTGCAGAGCCTCCGGTGCGGTAAGGAGGCAGGAGCTGAGCCACAGAGGAAGGAAACCGGAGGCTGAGTGAAGTCGTCGGGACTGAGATTCAGGAACAATTTTTTTATTGTTCTGTCCTGCAGGCAGCTTGGGAAAGTGCCCCAGTCTCTGCACAAGTGGGTCTCCAGTCTCAATTCACCGCTAAATAACACTTTCCATGCTTCTGACTCTGGAAGGATGTGACAGTCTCCATCACAGTCAGGGTGCAGGCCTGTGTGTGTGTGTGTGTGTGTGTGTGTGTGTGTGTGTGTGTGTGTGTGTGTGTGTGTGTGTGTGTGTGTGCAGGTTGTGTGTGTATATACAGCCTGTGTGTATATGTGTGTATGTGCAGGCTGTGTGTGTGTGTGTGTGTGTGTGTGTGTGTGTGTGTGGTGTGTATGTGCAGGCTCTGTGTATATGTTTTGTGTGTAGGCTGTATGTATGTGCATGTGTGTGTATACAACAGAAGTGGTGTTGACACATCCAGATGAGACTGGAACAGGGCTTCAGGCTGAGCAGGGACCATAGGCGCTCTACCCACCCCATGCATGAATACTCCTCACTCCAAAGTTCCCAATCTACTGTCCCTTAACCTAACGTCCTCAGCCCAGAGTCTGGGAAGTTTGACAATTCCACACCTACCTTGGGCAAAGAGCAATTGAACGAGCTGAACGAACCAGAGACCACGCACTTCAGAATTTTCCTTCAGAACATACTGTCTGCCCTAGGCTAGTCTCAAACACTGGACAATCCTCCTGTCTCAGCCTCCCAAGTGCTCAGATTACAGATTTACACCACTAGGCCTGGATTTCTGAGTCGATTTTGAAGTAGTTTTATTAAAAACTGCCCAGGATGGTGGGCCAGGTCCATACCCAGGATTCCCAAAAAATAGCTGTGAATTCTGGGTTTTTAAAGGCAAAACCCCTCAAGACTACACATTTCCTACCTTCGCCCAATCTGTGGCAAGCATACATCCTGGTGCACTTCCTGCCTACATACCTCCCACTTCTGGGTGATCAAGTACCTCCTGGGCTGTTGGGGCAGCCACCCTCATTTACAGAAGTGAAAACACACGTTTTACGTGAGCAAGAGCATTCCAGAATTTCAGGAAGTCACTTGGCTTTGGGCAATGGGGCTTAGAGGCCAGAGCTATTTTTGTTTTCTAGATCTCTTAAGCACAGTGATTTCAATTTAAAACATGACTTTAGCTGGGCTTGTGGTTTCAGAGGGTCAGGGTCCATGGTGGTGAAGCAAAGGCATCTGAGAGCTCACATAACTAAATGCAAGACAGACAGAGAGAGACAGAGACAGAGAGACAGAGACAGAGACACAGAGAGAGACAGAGACAGAGAGATGGAGAGAGACAGAGAGTCAGAGACAGAGACACAGAGAGAGACAGAGACAGAGAGACAGAGAGAGACAGAGAGTCAGAGATAGAGACACAGAGAGAGACAGAGGGACAGAGAGACAGAGAGACAGAATTTCACTGTTGTTGTTTTGGGACAAGGTTTCATGTAGCCCAGGCTGGCTTCAAACTTGCTATATAGCTGAGGATGACCTTGAACTCATGCCCCTGCCCCCTCTGCCTCCCTAATGCTGGGATTACGGGTGTGCAGCACCACTCGGTTTGAGTGATTTACTTGGACAATGTTAAACTAGGATAGTAAGCGGCCCAGACAGAGTTCTCTGTGTGTTGGCCCTCAGGAGCCAGGAGAGGGCCCAGAGATACCACATCAAAAGCACAGGACTCTGTCAGCTCTGAGTATCAAGTTTTCCTGAGGTGTCCTCAGCGGTGTTTCCTACCCCAGGAATGGCTTTTTACTCATGCAGCAGGCTCTGTCAGGATGCTCAGAAAGAGTTGTTTTTCTCCTTTGTGCCTGGAAGCCAGTTCAGACCTGAGACCCAGCCAAAAGCGTGACATCAGAGAGGCAAACGACCCCAGAGAAGCCTGGAAGGCTGTTGCTGTGGTTGGATTTATGAACACATCACTGAAAGACAAGCCTCCCCTCTAGCCAACTTGTAGCTGGGGCCAGGGAGGCCATTACGCTCTCTGCCCTGTGGTTGAACTCCCTAGGAATTCCTGACACGAGAATTTGCGCCCCACCTCAGGCTCAGACCTCTGGACTGCTTCCTCCTGCCCAGCCACCCCTGCGGCCTGGGCTGTGGCTGATAGGCAGGTGAGGTTGAGCGCTTACCTGGGAGAAACAGTATTGTAACAGACAAGGAAGCCAGAGTGGACTTCAGGGGTCTCTCGAGTGCACATTCAGGCTTCCAAGTGCAGACTGACCCCAGGATTCACTCAGCCCCATTAAGACAGCTGAGATCCTCAGACCTTTGGGGCAGATGTCTGATTGATGGAGAGGCCTGTGGGATACTTGGGGGTAGAAATCTTCCTTATCCATTTTATCAGGAAGGTTGTGCTGCGGTTCTGGCCTTACTACTGCAACTCCTCCAAGAGGCTTTGTTAGTAAGGCTTCATGGAGACCTGCTGTCCCTGGGAAATTCAAGACCTGTGGCAGGGTTGGGTGGGATCTTCCCCCTCCCATCCACATCCAGTGTTGACCTCTACCTCAGCAGGTGCCCTGTCACAGAGTGACACCTCTAACTGCTTGTTACCACCACAGCTCAAGTCAGCAGGAGGAAAGTGTGCTCTTACAGGTCCTTGAGACCTCGGCTGGGATGGAAACTTGCTGGCTCCCATGGGCCTGCCTTGGCTCTGGGCTGAACCCCTATAGAATCAGTCACGGGAGCTGGGCCCATCGGGGTGCCTGGCATTGGTTAGGCTCACTCCCAAAGAGGGCACTGTCGTGGTCAGCTAGGATGGCTGGTGTCGGCAGATTGAAATCAGGGTTCCCGGGGAGCTTCAGGGTTCTGAGAAGCCATGAGCGTCTCTGCTGTCTGGTTCTTAACATGTCCCACATCTACATGAGAAACACATACCTATCTATTAAAACACGTGTAACGCAGGCTGGGTGGGGTGTCCAGCTTTTAATCTCGGGAGGCAGAAACAGACGAATCTCTGTGGTTCTGAGGCCCAGGTTGATCCACACAGGAAATTCCAGGGTAACCAGGCTTACACAGTGAGATCCTGTCTCAGAGCAAAAATCTCAAAACGTGTGTAACTTATTATGGTTCATTGCCGCGCTGTGTCATGACTACTGGGGCAGTGACACTGCCAGACAGGGTCAGGGCTCTGTTGGGACAGTGGACAAAGGAGACAGACCTACCCAGGCTCTCACATAGCCTGCAAGAACACTTGAATGCAGACAAGCCTCCTGCTACGTGCTGGGCAGGGTGTGATCAGAGGGCCCAGGAAGTGGCTGCCATCCACCCACCTCCCAGTGAAGCCAATGCATTCTTCCACCTGACATCCTGGATGTTGGGGAGGAGGGAGGAGGGTGTGCTGTCACCCCAGGAGGCGCTCTTTCGCCCCTCCCCCAGCCTTTGCGAATGCCTCTGGTTCTTCTGCAGAGCTCCCAATTCAGTCCCAGTCTTTTGGTTCTGGCCGAGTCATCCAGACCTCAGTTCCCAGGCCCTTCTACATCTTCCCTCACCACAGGCTGCTGCTTCCAGAAGGCGTCTCTGGTGTCTTGTCCACTCCTGGCTTGTAGGACTAAGCACGCAGTAGGCACTCCATTAGTGTCTGAGGAAGAGGCCTGGATGAAGGGTTGTGACGGACAACAAAACCCAGAAAGACAGAACTCTACTGAAGCAGGACATCGGGTGGAAGTGAGCAGACTCAGGCCTCCGGGAGGAAGGGCAGGTCAGGCTGTGATAGAACTGAGTGTCTCAGCTGGAGTGGACCGTGCTTCCTCAACCATGGCCACACAATGCCTGGGCTACTGCCAGCTGAGTCTCCTGCTCAGGTGGCCAGGCCGCCTCCCAGATCCTGCAGAACTGTTTTTGTTAGGTGCAAAGGGTCATAGGAACGTCATTGTTTTACTGGGATTGTTGAATCTCCCAGGGTCACGGAATAAGACTCTACAATTTATGACTTAACTAACTCCAGAGGCCAGACGTCTGAAGCCAGATGTTGGGAGGGCACTGCCCTCTGGAGGTTCTAAAGGAGTGTCCTTGAGGGCCTGCAGGTGACTGGGCAGGTCCAGACTCAAGGCCCTTGCCTCCTGTCTCTGCCTTTACATGACATCCCCATGATGTGTGTCTCTTCCCCCAGCTTCCCTGAGCACTGGCTCCTCCTTAAGGACACCTGCTGTACTGCACGAGGGTGTTCCACCCTAGGTCAACCACCTTGTAAGGCAGCCTCTCCTAAAGTAACACTTAAAACGCTTTGGTTTGAGGACACGATATGGTCTGACACAGCATCTGTTCGGTCACTGCCTCCCTCTCTCCCTCCTCCCTCTCTACTTCTCTACCTCTCCCCTCTACCCCCTCTCTTTCTTTCTCGGACCTTGTGAGCTCAGTATATCATAACCATTTCCTGGATAGGGAAACTGAGGCCCATAGAATTGCCAGGGGAGAGCTACCGATGTAACCCTTTATCCTTAGAGCCCAGGACACTATAGCAGACAGGAGAGACAAGCCACAGTGCCTCCCTGACAAGGACAATTGCACTCTAAGCCTTGAAGAATAGAAGACAGAATTCTAACCAGCCTCGGTAGAACAGAGCGCGGCAGTTTAGTATGTTGGGCCGCCGGGCGCCTTGTCTAGACAGGGCGAGCATTCAGATAGAACTGGATTTCCAGGCTGCAGCCGGCACAGCAGCCCCTGGCGCGGCTCCCAGCTCGGGGGATTCATTTACTTTGCGTTCGTGAGCAGACGCCGCAGAGGTCCCAGTTGTGGGCATATCACCACGTCGCAGGGAGCCCCAGAGGCACTGGCTGGTGCGCTGCCTTTTCCCAGACAATTTAGCTGCTTACAAGTCAATAAAAACAAGGTTGCTTGGGATGGGGGCTTCATCTTCTTCCAGCCGCACCGCTGTCAGAACGCGTGACTGCGCAACTGGGACCATTAAACTCCTAATTAGCTTTCAGAGTCGGCGGGCTGGGAGTGGAGAGGGAGCAAGGGACGGGTCCTGGCTGGCATCTCACCGAGTGTCTTGTTTTATTTCTCTCTCGACTGGAAGTGGAGAAGGTTCGGCTGTCACTTATGGGTCAGTGAAGGAGACTGCAGCTTCACCCATCCCTGACTGTTTTTAAGCTGTGTGCCCTGTAGCCAGTTCCTCGCCTCTTTGCGCCTCAGGTTGGCTGCGGAGGGGGGTGGGGGCATTAGAGAAGTGTCAGATTATTTTAGAAGGCCATCGCCTTTTACCGTGTAGAGGGAGCTACAGGGCAACCCCATCAGGTGCTGCCTGCTTTATTTTTTGAGGAACAGTCTCTCACTGGGACCTGGGGCTTGTCTTTTTTGATTAAGCTTGCTGGTCAGTGAAATTCAGGGACCCGCCTGCCTGCCCGTTTTAGGGTTTCTGTTGCTGGGACAAAACGCTATGACCAGAAAGCAGGTTAGGGAGGAAAGGGTTTATTCGGTTGGCATTTCTGTTCATCATGGTGCAGATGCCATGGAGGGATGGTGCTAACTGGCTTATTCCCCCTGGCTTACTCAGCTTGGGAACCCAAGACCACCAGCCCAGGAGGGAACCATCCACAAAGGGCTGGGCACTACCCATTGATCAATGATTAAGAAAATGCCTTACAGCTGTGTCTTATGGAGACATTTTCTCAATTGAGGCTCCATCGTCCCTGAGGACTCAAGCTTGTGTCAAGGTGACAAAAACCCAACAAGAACACCCTCCAGCACTGGGGCTCCAAGCACGAGCTCTACTGCCCAGATTAAATGTATTTTTAAAAGTGATTTGAGGTTATAATATAGTTAGATCATTTCTCCTTTTTCTTTACTCCCTCCAAACCTCCGATGTACCCCCCGCCCCCAAAGCTCTCTCTCAAATTCATGGCATCTTTTTCTTTAACCGTCGTTAGTTTATTTAAACGTCGTTACATACCTGAATACAAATACACAGTTACAACCCGCCCGGTTTCTATGATGTCCTTGTATGTGTGTGTTCAGGGTTGATCCGTTGGCGTTGAATTACCAATCGCTGTGCTTCTCCCTGGGGAAGTCTATTTCCTCTGCTCTCCGTACTCCTTGGCTGCCTGAGTTCTTTGTCTAGGGTTGATGTCTCCTGCTCCTTATCCTCACGGTCTGGTCCATGTTATAGGTTTATCGCTACTGTTCTTTTTCAGCTCAGGTTAGGCAGTCACGGCGGTGGGACTGTAGGTGTAGACTCTGGCATTTCTAGGAGACAGAATCTCGCAGCAGCAAACTTTCTGTTCCTTTGGCTCTTAAATCTTTCTACTCTCTTCTGCAGTGTTCCCAGAGCCTTGAGTGCAGGAGCCGTGCGGTTGACGTCTTTACTGCGACTGGGCTCCACAGCTCTGCCTCTTGACCAGTCATGGTTTTCTGTAGTCTTCTTGATGAGGGCGAGGGCATCACTTATCTGTGGGTATAAGGGCAGTTATATAGAGTGTAGTTGGGGATTCTGCTGGTAAAAACGGTGCCTGCAGGTTCTCCGGGATCCAAGACTTCCCCACCCCTGGAGAGTTGACTAGGTTTCCGGTAACCAGGCATGATTTGCTTTTTGTTGAATGGGTCAGATTAGTGACTTAAGTCCAATTAGAAAGATGTTGGTTACCACCAAGATATGCGTGCCACCACGGCACCCTTTAAGGTTGTGTGGTTCAGAAGTGTCCTATCTAGGTAAGGTGTTGTATCTCCTTCTGTATCCTGGCCTAGGCCAAGGTGACTAGGAGCATCCCATGGCCCTAGAACTGTGAGTTCAGGGAAAGAGACAGACTTGAACAGAGCTGGGAAGTGGGGGGAGAGAGGGAGAAGGGGAGAGGGAGAGAGAGAGAGAGAGAGAGAGAGAGAGAGAGAGAGAGAGAGAGAGAGAGAGGAGAGGGAGGAGAGAGGAGAGAGGGGAAAGGGAGAGAGGGAGGGAGGAGGAGGAGAGAGAGAGAAGAGACTGGGGGGTGGGGTTGGGGAGGGACAGAAAAGGAGGAGAGAAGGAAAGAGAGAATAGCTTGTTGGCAT
This sequence comes from Rattus rattus, assembly GCF_011064425.1. NCBI lineage: Eukaryota > Metazoa > Chordata > Mammalia > Rodentia > Muridae > Rattus > Rattus rattus. The sequence continues at coordinate 144,655,928 of NC_046158.1, read as the reverse complement.
TAGAGTTCAACCCCTGTCCAATAGCCATTGTTCAGGGGAGGGGGCAAGAGAACCCTGACTTGAGGCCTGCCACAGTACCCTGGTAAGAACTAGTGAGGAGGGAACTCTGTCATCCCGTCATCAGAGGGGAAGCCTGTGGGTTATGGTGTGTCCCCCCCCCCCGGGCCCAAGCAAGTCAGACTGGCAAGGTGCCGCTATAGGACTTGCGGCTGAAGGCGGTGGCTCCCCGTGGACTCCACAGAAGGAGGGAACTTGCCAGCATCTCAGCTTTGCCTTGTATCAGCATGGCTCTGCCTCTCCTATTCCCAGCCAAACACGTTGGAAAGAGTGGAGGCATCAGCCCATACAGCCTCTGAGCTGCTTGTGCACAGCAAGGGGAGCGTGCGCTGCCAGCTCTCCTCAGGCTCGAGCTGCTCCACTGGCTTCCGGATGGGCCTGGAAACCTGCTCCCCCAGTGTGGGCTTTGCAGAGTCTGAACAACAGTGTTCCACGGGAGGGGCTGCTTTGGAAGAGTGTGAATACCCACCCGGCGGGGGGCGGCTGGCAGGAAATGACACCCGTGGAGGGTGGTGAGCTCAGGAGTTTCCCTGCTGGAGCCACATAACCATGGTTTCTGGGAGCTGCATCTGAGGCTGCACACACTGATGTCCTTGGCTCAGGTAGGACAGGCTCCAGCCCTACAAAGACAGGACTGCTGGTGGCAGGGACAGCCAACATGGCCTGCAGAGGGTCTGTTCCCTCATTTGTAAATGTCTCTTGATCCATCTTGGGCTGGAGCCTGTCTCTAGCCCTGGATGCGACTACCGACAAAGTTGAAGACATATTTTCTTGCGAAGCTCATCTCGTGAAGAGTTTCACGTTATAAAATGCCAAGCCTGACGAGCCGCTGGGGATGGGGTTGTACATGGCGCCGGCGGCTTTGAGTGGGACAAGAGGATCCACGTTGGCCATTTGAAGCTCAGGGAAGGGCCAGATGGCACAGGGCCTGGGGATACAACTCGATTGTCTTTGTCATAAGCCAAAGAGAGACGCGTGTGAGTCCCAGCTAGTGCACACAGTGTCAGCCCCTCGTCAGTCATTTGGGAAGTTGCCACTGGCAGGCACCGGTGGGAACATACAGGAAAGACCGAATGCTTGGCAAGGCTGTGAGGCTGCTCTCTGCAGGGCAGCCATGTCTGCAGAAGACCGTGAGATGTTTCCTGGGGAAGCATGGCTATGGTGGGGACCCAGGCTTACTGCAGACCAGTGGGCCCAGGAGCTTGGGGGACCTTGTCTACATGCAAAGCTCACCTGTGTACCTTCGGCTCTATGACTCTGGGTTGGTGGCTTAGCTTCTCTGTGCTTCAGTGTCCTGGTCTGTGATATGAACCCCAGTGAGTGCACAGCCAGAGCCACGGATCTTGAGGAAGATCTCCAACCCCGGAGCATGTCCTCTGTAGCAAATAAGGTTTCTGTGAGCGACCCCTCCCCCGGCATAGTTCCTCCACACACTGTGGAACGGTGCCATGTTGGTTAGGAAGGCTTCCTTGCAAGCCGAGTGAGTGCCGACCCAAAAGGGCCTCCAAAAGAAGGGGTTCATTTCTCCCTCATGGTGAGAAATCCAGCAAGCAGGCTGGGTTCTTCTGGAGGGATAAACCCTGGCTCTCTTAGTCTTTCCTGCGTAGTCCCAGGATGAATGGGCACCATGTGCATATAGCACCTCAGAATCCACGAGAAGGCTTTGGATCCCCAGAATTGGAGTCATAGGCAATTGTGAGATGACTGATAGGTGCCAGGAACCAATTCCAGGTCCTCTGTGAGAGCAGCAAGTGCTCTTAACCACCGACCTCTATGAGATTGGGCAAGCCTTTAGGAAATTTTCTTTCTTCCTTTCTTTCTTTCTTCTTTCTTCCTTCCTTCCTTCCTTCCTTTCTTTCTTTCTTCCTTTCTTTCTCCTTTCTTTCTTTCTTTCTTTCTTTCTTTCTTTCTTTCTTTCTTTCTTTCTTTCCTTCTTCCTTTCTTTCTGATTTTACCCCAATGACACTTGTCTCCTTCTTCTTTTATTTATTTATTTTATGCATATGAGTACACTGTCGCTGTCTTCAGACACACCAGAAGAGGGCATTGGATCTCCCTTACAGATGGTTGTGAGCAACCATGTGGTTGATGGGAATTGAACTCAGGACCTCTGGAAGAGCAGTCAGTGTTCTTAACTGCTGAGCTATCTCTCCAAACCCTAGGGAGTTTTCTTAATCTGTGATCGACTGGAGAGGGGCCAGCTCACTGTGGGTGGGGCCACACCTGGTTTGGCGGTCCTGGATTCTGTGAGAAGCTATGAGGAGCAAGCCAAATAGGCAGCCCTTCTCCGTGGCCTCTGCACCCATCCAGGTTCCTGTTTAAGTTGCTACTCTGACTTCTTTCCTTGATGAACATTGATAAGGGACCGTAAGCCAAACAAACTCTTTCCTCTCCAACTTGCTTTGGCCATGGTGTCTCCTTACAGCAATAGTAACTCTAAGACATCTACTGAGCCACCTAATTAAAAATGGAGAGAGTTCACTCTGTCTGTGTTGAGAGCCAGGTTCTGGTGGTATCTGGGGTGTGTGGATGCGACCAGTGGGCTATACCAACCCTTGTAGAGAGGTGGCTCATGTCCTGCCTCTGGGCAGATGGATCTGGGTGATTGTGAGCTTTTGGGGTGACCCAGCGTCTACGCTCACCACAGGAAGCAGTCTGTGCCGAGACAGGGGAACCAGGCTGCTTTCTGTCCCCAGTCCCTGTGGATGGTGTGTCTCTTGGTTGGACATGGAATTAGGTGTTTCCCTGAGGGAGATCTGATGCAGGTGACATACAAGGTAGTGTTTTGAGGGTTAGGGTTTGGAATGCTATAAAATGACTCCATAGGCTGTAGCTTGTATGGACATGGAGCTGAGGGACACTCCACAAACACTTGAGTATATTTTTCTTTCTTTTCTTTTTTTCTCTCTTTTTTGTCTTTTTTTAAAAAAATATTTATCTATTTCATGTATGTGAGCACACTGTCACTGTCTACAGACATAACAGAAGGAGGCATTGGATCCCATTACAGATGGTTGTGAGCCACTGTGTGGCTGCTGGGAATTGAACTCAGGTCCTCTGGAAGAGCAGTCAGTGCTCTTAACCACTGAGTCATCTCTCCAGCCTTCTTTTTTTGTCTTTTTCCCTTTTCTGTCTTTCTCTCTCTCTCTTTTTTCTTTTCTACTCTTTGGTTTGGTTTGGTTTTGGTTTTTCAAGACAGGGTCTCTCTATGTAGCCCAGGCTATCCTGGAATATGCTTTGTAGACCAGGCTGGCCTTGAACTCACAGAGAGCTGCCTCCCTCTGTCTTGTGAATACTAGGATAAAAGGCGTGAGCCACCACTGCTTGGTGAGAATATTTTGGTGGTTCCAGGCTCCTGGTAAATCCCACAAGTGCCTTTTCTGTCTATGGGAGGTGAGGAGAGGGAGGAAGAGTGTTTGGATTTGGGGGAAATGACCTCAAATGAGGTCATTTAGTGCTAGCTACTAGACAGACATAGGCAGTTGAGGGGCAGAATCAGCTCGTGGCCAAGGATTTAGCTCTACAGTGGCCCTTGCCCAGCTCTCTCAGTGCCAGACTGGCCCCATGACACCCCTGAGATGGTTCCCCAGGGATGTGACACATCCCAGAGAATCAGGACAGGGCAACCCTTGTGGGACCACTTGGCCCTGAGGCTAGCTCTCTCTCATCTTTATCTCTGACAGCTGTCTGCAGAGGAGGCTTTGCTGCGGGTTGAGAGATGGCCCACACTGGGCGTCTTAGAGTAGCCGAGGGGTGGCATTTACCATAGCTCCAGGGACCAGGACTCAAACTGAGGTGTCCTGGGGGCCGTGGACACACTGGAGGCTGCTCCCTCCTGCTCCATCACAGCAAGGAAGGCCCCAGCTCCCACCCCTATCTTCTTACATTCTCTCCTATGAAGAGGATTGTCTTCCATGGTCCCAGGTCACACAGGAGGACCATGTGCACATGCACTCTCCAAATACCACTAGCTTCCCGGGTTCCAGGGCCTGTGACCTCCCAGGCTCTGCTCAGTGGCTTTAGAAAGTCCTCAGATTTCTCTCTTTAATTATTTAAGCTGATAATTATTTGTTTATATGTTTGCATATGCGTGTGCATGTGTGTGCAGTGTGTGCGCGTGTGTGTGTGTGCGTGTGTGTGTGTGCGTGTGTGTGTGTGTGTGTGGGTGTGCGTGTGCCGGTGGAGGCCAGAAGAAGGTGTCATATCCCCTGGAGCTGGAATTAAAGGCAGTTATGAGCCACCTGTTGTGGGTGCTGGAAACTGAACACGGAAGTGGAAAACAGTTCAGATGTCTCCTAACTGCTGAGCCATGGCTCCAGCCCCCTTGTCTTAATCCATAATCATCAAGGGAGGAATTCTAATAAGATGTCTTTTGGGGGCTGGTTAAATAAGCCCAGGATTTCGCTCAGACCCCGCCCTGGGCAAAATGGTGTTAATGGCTGCTGATGTGGTTATTTTAAGAGAAGGTTACACCTCAGCCCCTTTCCATCACCTTATTTCCTCACAATTCCCTTCCCCCCCCCCCGGCTCCCTCCTTCGGGACCCCACCCCCTTCGGGACCCCACCCCCTTCTAGGGATGCCTGCATCTCCAGGTACCCCAACCCCTCCATGGGAGGACCGGGCGGTGGGGAAAACCACGTGCCCCTGGTGTCAATGGGGCAGAACACCACTTCGAAAGCGCAGAGCCAAACTTCTCTTGCGGGTGAGCGCTGGCGCGTGGGAGTGACTCTTAATTCCCAAGTCTCCACACAGTTTCCTAACTGTATCTTTTTGTGTCACCGTCTCAGAATAGACGCGCTTGTGGGCTTTCCTGGGCTCAAAATAGTCGTGAGCTAGGCTTGCCATCCACATCCGAGTTTGAGTTACAGCAAATCGCTTACGACTTCTGATTGGAAGGTTCCCTTGGCAAATGGGCCTCCTTTTATGGAAGAACGAAATCTCCCCGCAGGCTGGGTGGGCTGTGAATGGTAGCCCTCAGCAGGTCGGTTGGGCGGGGCCCTGCTTTGAGGATCACGTGCATCTGCTTTGGACAGGGTTCCAGGAGTTTGGTGGGGGAGGAGGAGTTGTTACTTACTGCCCTGGGAAGGAGTTGTCACTTGCTGCTCTAGGTCGCCTTGAGATTATGATTCCTGCTTGGGTCCGTCCCAGTCTGTCGGGGTGAGCAGGATTCTGGCTTAGGCGGAGAAATGAATTTGAATCTCATCTTTCCCACTAGGACCCTCATGACCCGGGGTGCAACCCCTTCCCCGGGCGTCCCTCCTCCCGCCTTCTCCCCTCCCTCCCCCTCCCCGCGGTCACTGTCCTTTACATCCCAATACAAGGTGTTCTCCAGGGTGGTAGGGTCTGTCGGAGCTGTCGAAGAAAAGGCTATGGGGAAGAGACATCCTCACAGTCACAGCTCAGCCAACGCCAGAGGGAAAGGGGAAAAAGCGCCCCTCCATTAGTCACAAGAATGAACCTCAAAGACCTTTTGCCTGATCATATGCAAGATGGGGTTCCAGGGTGCTGTCCCAGGGCAGGGGTCTGTTGTAAGGGAAAGAGTGAACTTAACTGTGTGTGCGAGTGTGTGTACGTGTGTATGTATGTGTGGAAGCTAGAGTTTGGCATTCAGTGTTTTCTCTCTCTCTCTACCTTACTTTTTGAGGCAGGACCTCTCAGTGAACCTGGAATTCAGTAAGTAGGTGGCTAGGCTGGGTGGCCAGTGAGACCCAAGGATACCCTTGTCACTTCCTGCCAGGGCTGGTTGTCACTTTCTGCCCAGGGCTGAAGTCACAGGCATGTGTCACAAGACTGGCTTTTTGTGTAGATTGTGAAGATCCAAACTCAGGCCTCATGCTTGGGCAGTAAATGCTTTCCTGATTGAGCCATCTGCCCTGACTTTTAACTTTGCTTTAAGATAGTATTTTGGAAATTTAACTGAAGGCATCCAATGGCGAGGAATCCCTCCTGGATTTTGAGAGCACTCATGTGGAGTGGAGAGGCCATCTCTACCTCACCGACTGTTTCTAGATATGGTGAGGAAGATCCAGCACTCTGAGGTGGGACAGGCAGGAGAGAAGGCCTGGGACCAACCCCATGTCCAGTGTGGGTGCTGTCACGGCCCTGCGAGGTCATTGCAGTGTGTTGCGTGGAGGCTGTCATCATCTCGTCAAAGGGAGAAGTGTTCCGACCACACCCTAAGAGAGGCCTCACCGCAGAGGCCTTTACAGAGCTCCTCCGTGCAGACATGAGTGGATGAGAAACAGATGGCAGCGGGTTGCTGGGCGGCACCTGGCTCTGAGTGGCAGGTGTGGAGGTTGTCTTTGTCACAACTGAGGACCGTATCTTCCGGAGAGGAGCCGGTTCCTTTGATGGCGGCAGCATAGAAGTCTGGTGAGGCGCGGCTCCACTTCCATCATGGGAATCTGGGATTGCAGGAGGAATAAATACAGATGTAGACAGAAAAGGGGCCGCTTCTCCTCAAGGCCCCTTTGAAGTCACCTCCCCTTCTGCTACGGCTCTTGAGTTTCCCGCTTGGAGCAGCAGATCTGATTCTCTTTCCAGAGTCTCCCCACTCTTGGGTGAGACTCACTCGGTAGAGGTAGACGGCAAGCTGTCGGCAGGGAAAGTGACTCTGAGACGTGGGTGGGCGCAGACTCGGGCTGACTCTGCAATGTGTCTCTCAGTTAACAGGGCACCAGGCTAACCACCTCTGACTGAAGGCGTTCCAGGGAGACTGGGGGCGAGGATGCAGGTGAGGCATGGCATGCGTCTCACAGGGCCTTTGGTCCACTGGGGCCGGAGGACCTTCCTGAGGGGAGTTACCCTAAGGCCTCTGTAACTGGCTAATGTTCATTCCTGGTATTTTTCTAGTCTGACATCTTCCAGTTGATCTCAGCCTGAAGCAAGACTGCTTTGCTACATACATGGCCTCTCCTCTCCCACTGACATGGAGGAAAATGACGGCCAGTGGCCAAGCAGGAAGGCAGCTGGGCACTGTCCTCGGATGCTGCATTCTAGAGAGCCTTACCAAATCTCCTTCCTGGCCCCACTGGAGAAGGAATCTTCCATCCCTGGTGGACCATAAGCCTGCCAGGGGAATGCTGCTGCTGCGTGTTCTGAGGCCAGAACCCCTGCACCTATTCCTGCGCCTTCTCTGTAGCCTTCCCCATGTGTAGAGGTCTCTATTTTGGGCTGGGAGTGCTTGGATCTCTCTGACTCCAGAGTGAGCCTGGCTGACCCCAAGCCTGCCTCCACATCAAAGACACATGTACCAGCCACTGAGCTGATGCCAAGGACGAGGGAGAGAGGATGAAGCTATAGGAATCGTGGCAGTGCATGCTGGGTGGGACAGACAGACAGGCAGGGTGTGACTAATCAGTGCACCACAGAGCTTTCAACAACAGGCTGGGCTCTCTCTCCTGCCTTTGAGATGCTGTGTCTGTGGTTCACTGGTCCTAGGGAAACTTGTACACATCCCTCAGCAACCCACTGTCCATGTTCCAGCTTCTGTGAAAGTCCTAAGTCTGTCAGTCAACAATGCCGCAGGCTTCCCTCCTCCATGGTTCTCTCTCTCTCTCTCTCTCTCTCTCTCTCTCTCTCTCTCTCTCTCTCTCCCCGTGTGTGATGTGGTATGTGTGTTTAAATTGGAGTTTAATTTTTGTGAGTACATGTGTGTATTTAGGTGCACATGTGTGTATGTGTGTGTGATACGATGTTTGTGTGTATGGTATGTATGGATGTGTATATGATATAGTGTATATGATGTGGTGTGTGTGATGTGGTGTGTATGGGTATGGGTATATGTGTGTGTATGATGTAGTATGTATATGTGATATAGTATGTGTATGTGTGTATGAGTATGTGATGTGATGTGTGCGTATGGATGTGTGTGTGTATGTATGTGTGATGTGGTGTGTGTGTGATGTGGTGTGTGCATGTGATATGGTATATGTGTATGTGTGTGTGGTGTGGTGTGTGTGCATATGATGTAGTATGTATATGTGATATAGTGTGTGTGTGGTATGTGTTTGTGTGTATGAGTATATGATGTGATATGTGTGTGTGTGTGTATGTGTGGTATGTGGTGTGTGTGTGATGTGGTGAATGTGATGTAGTATATGTGTATGTATGTGTGATGTGTTGTGTGTATGTGATATGTATATGATGTGTGTGTATGTGATATGTGTGTATATGTGTGATATGGTGTGTGTATGTGTGATATGGTGTGTGTGTGTGATATGCTGTGTGTGTGTGATGTGCTGTGTGTGTGATGTGGTGTGTGTGTGGTGTGTGTGTGTATATATGGTATGTGTGATGTGGTATGTGTGTGTGATGTGGTGTGTGTGTGATGTAATATATGTGTATGTGTGTGTGTGTGTGTGTGTGTGTGTGTGTGTGATGTGGGTGTGTGTGTGTGTGTGATGTAATATATGTGTATGTGTGTGTGTGATGTGGTATATGTGTGTGTGTGATGTGTGTGTGTGTGATGTAATATATGTGTATGTGTGTGTATGTGATGTGGTATATGTGTGTGTGTGTGTGTGATGTGCTGTGTGTGTGATGTGGTGTGTGTGGTGTGTGTGTGATATGTATGGGTATGTGTGATGTGGTATGTGTGTGTGATGTGGTGTGTGTGTGATGTAATATATGTGTATGTGTGTGTGTGTGTGATGTAGTGTGTGTGTGTGATGTGGTGTGTATGTGTACCTGTGATATGATCAATGTATGTGGACACCTGAGGTCCACATGAGGGGTCTTCAGGGGCTCTCCACTTTCTTTTTTGAGACAGTGTCTCTCCCTTAGCTAAGACACTGGAGCTCATTCGCTGGCTCAGGCTGGCTGGCCACTGAGCCCCAAGGACCCCCCGACCTCCCACCCCAGCACTGGGGTTGCACACTCGCAGCAAGAGCAGCTTTTACATGGCTTCTGGAGACCGAACTCAGGACCTCAGTCTTCTCTGGCAAAAGCTTCGCCCACTGAGCCAGCTCCCAGACCTGACTTTACCGTTTCGGTCTCTTGGGTAGGAATGCCAGTCAAACTGCCTTCTGAACTCAGCCCTCATCCACCTGGGGCCTCCTCCTCTTCTTTGCTGACTTACACCCTGTCTGAGCTGACCGTGCGTCTGTTTCCTCCACCCACGCAGCCCGCACCCTGGACTTGAACTTTATGGGCGTGGCCACTGTGAGAACACAGAACCTCATAGAACTCCAGTCCTCTGGCCTCCTCCCCACCCTGCCGTGCCTTCTGCCAAGCTTGGATTTTATCACCACAGATCCTTCGGGGCCCCATAGGTCAGCGGACAGGGGCCGCGGCTGCAGGGCTCTGATTCTACATCTGGCCCAGCCTCTTTGGGTTTTACCGCACACAGCCCCCCAACCCCTGTTCCCCCATCCCCACCCCTGCTCCCAGCATGCTGGATTCCAGTTCACAGAGTCTGGGATGAAGTTACAGAGAGGGACCCAGAGCCTTTCAAAACTGGAGATCCAGTCTAAGCAGCCGTCTCTCCGGGATCAACCAGGGTCTGGCCATGGCGAGAGGTTGCATCTTAAATTATTTTTATGGAGGGTTGGAGTTTTGAGCGAATGTTTGGACCGCAGCTCGCAAACACTTCCCTCTTTGGGAGGAAAGGAGGCTGGCTCTCATTTGGCAGTTTTTGCCTCTGTCAGCGTTCCCAGTGGCAGGAACCGTGAGCGCTGCCTGAGAAGGGCCGGGGCCACAGCTGGCTTTTATTAGTGAATATTTCTGGTGGGGATGTTGGCCCCGGCTCTGTTTATGTTGCTTGTAAGATTTCACGCAAGACTCCGAGAGGACCCGGGCTTGAGCCCGAGCGTCTGATCTTCAGGGTAATTCGTTCCATCCCTTCATTCCTGAGCCCTCTCCTTCTGATTTTTTGCCAAGTTCATACTTGAGCATTGCCAGGAAATGGAGTGTGGGCAGGGTGTGCAGACTCTGGGGCCCTGCAGCTTTGGTTTATCCCTCTTCATCCTCCCGGGCAGAGGGGTCCATCTTGCTCGGATGGCCGTGTGTGTGTGTGTGTGTGTGTGTGTGTGTGTGTGTGTGTGTGTGTGTGTGTGAGGTATCTGTTTCTTTAAGAGAGCCGCCGACCCCAAGGTCAGACAGAATGTGAGTCTGTCCTGCCTTGAGGCTCTGGGTGCCTGGTGCTCTCCCTGAGCCTGGTAGAAAGCAGAAATCCATGGCTCTGGGCTCTTCCTGCAGCTGCCGATTGCTCACAAATGTCTTGCTTTGCTCATGGCCAGCCAGGCTGCCTTAGAGCCCTAGACCTCGTTCTGAAGATGTGACTACCTCTGTGCAGGGTAGAGTGACCCTTTTCCATTCTCCCTTCTGGATATGAAAAGAAATCCGAAGAACACACAAGGGAGAGGCTGCGCCCCGCTTCCCAGCTTGTTTATTTTCTTTGTTAACAGGTTTTCCAACAGTTCTTGGGGTGTGCGTTTGTGGACCAAGAGTGTGTGTGCACATGCACCTGTGTAGTGTGCGTGTGTGCCCACGTAACTATATGTGCTCACATGATGTGACAGTGTAAATGCTTGTGTGTGCATCTTTGTATATATGTACTTATGCATGTACACATACAAATGTGTCTGTATATGTGTGCCCCCATTTGTACATATATGTGGTATATGTGTGTGCACATGTGTGCTCATGAGCCCGTGTCAGAGTGTGCACAGACGCATAAATGGGCATTGCTGTCAGCTGCATGGTTCCTGCCCACTAAGAGGAGAGAGCAGATGGCCTGTGTACCTAGTGGACGTCAGAATCTGAGGTGTTGTGGAGTTTTGGGATGGGCTCACAGTCCCCACTGGAGTCTCCTGGGATAGACTCCAACTGGACTTGCTCAACAGTGTGGTGGAATAACACAGTGGCAGGGCATTTCTGGACCACAAGAGAACCCCGTGAGGACTGGGCGAGCCCACCTTGGCTGTTCTTCCAGTGAGTCTCAGGGCATTTATGGTCCATGGTCGTGGTCTGTGGCTTGTGGTACTGGCCCCATCAGCCCGTGGAAGGCACTGTGAAGCCTGAGGTCAGAGGCATGGGGACTGAGAACACCCTACAAAGAGACACCTAAATTGCAAGGCGACATCAGACGGTCAGGGGCAAGGAAGGCTATGGCCACCCATCCCCAGTGTCTGTGTGACACCTTGACTGTAGTACTGCCCAGCACCCATTAGGACACGGTGCAAGCCGGTGAGTCACACAGAAAACGATTACGGTTGGAGAGCTGAGAGCCAGCTTCCCACAGGGCCCCTGTTTACCCAGAGAGTCTCTCTTTACGGCCAAGCCATAAAACCATGGAAATGGAGATTTTAATGGAAAAGCTGCCGCCCTGGCTTCATGGGAGAAGGAGTCAGCTGACCGCAATAGTGGCCAGAGGATGAGTTTGAGTCACTACCTCCACAGACACCTTGCACTGTGTATTCCCTCCCTTGGCTTCTCTGCCTTCGACTCTGCCGCCTTAACAACAAGCAAAACTTGGTTCTGTGTGTCTCTCTCCAGCTCCTATGGAACCAGCAGGTGATGGCCAGTTCCATCTTAGACACTGAAGGGTGTGCAGCACGGCCCCTTCTTTAGGCCACTGGTCACCATGGACAGCAAGGTCCCAAGGGCCCCGAAAGTTTCCCCACTGATCCTTCGTCCCCTAGCAGATTAGAATGGGGCCCAGAAACTCATGGATTGTGACCCAAGTGCACAGGCATCGCTGTGTCCCTCCTGGCTCCCCAGGGGCCGTTTGTCCCAGAAAGATACCTGCAGCAGAGGCTCCTTCAGTCTGACGTTCCAAACCCAGTTTTGGCCTGAGTTTCTGAATATGGCGGAGACACACCTACCTCTGAGAATGTGCTGTGCGTGAGCATATGTAAACTCACGTGAGGGTCAAAAGAGGAGGTGGCGCTATATATAAGTCCTTATTAGGGCACACACACACACACGCGCGTGCACACACACATGCACACACTACACACACCACACACGCATACCACACACATGTACACACTACACACACCACACATGCATACCACACACATACCACATACACACAATACACACATCACATACAAACACAGGCACACACACACACGCGCACACATGCACACACAGGCACACACACTCACACACATATGCACACACACACACACACATGCACACATGCTTTTCTAGATCAGGGTATGAAAGAATATATAATTTAAGACTGTGGGTGTGAGTTAGCTTAGGTTGTAAAAGCTGATTAGATTGGAAATACAACTCAAGTAAGGTTGGTTGTTATGATGTCAGGTTAAACAAACATGCTAAGCACACAGTGGGACAGAAGCTAAATACATAGCCTTAAATCATCTCAGGCCACATTATTAATCTGGCTACAAGATCCAGCAAAAGTTTGGGCTCTTCAAAGGCAAGAGATAGTTTCGGAAAGTAGAGGACCAAATCTCTGGAGGGTTCTGAAAGATTCTGGAGTCAGGGTTTATTTTGCTCACGGAGCCCCACGCATGTCTTACCAGGAGACAAATGCAGAAGGTTGGCATGTGGACGGGCACTCCAGGTAATGTGTGGCAGAGTGTGGAGAACACTGTAGGAACCAGTGCAGTAGTGGTCATGGCTGTGACTCTGAGTGCTGGCTTACCCTGCACTGACAAGGGACAAACGTCTGTTCATTGGCTCTTTCTTGAGGGGACATCAGGAGTTCCAGAAGCAGCCTACGGATGCATCTAGGATCCCTAGCAAATGAAAGAATTGGAAATTCATTGATTTCTGTGGTGGTTCACCCTGACCACCAACTTGATGGAATTTAGAGCCACTATGGGAACACATCTCTAGGCATGTCTGGGAGGGATCACCCCAGTTAGTTAATTGAGGTGGGAGGACTCTTCCTAAATGTGGATGGTACCACCCTTTAGACTGGGTGAACGCTGAGTAAAAAGGAGAAGGCGTTCCCAAGGAGCATGGCCTTCCTCTTTCTTCCTGAGGCAGAGTCAGCTTGACCAGCGGTCTCCTGCTGGGGCACTCCCGCCTAACAACATGAGCCCCAAGCTCCCTTCTTCCCTTAGGTGGCTTTGTCAGGTTTCCTGGAGTACCAACAGGACAAGCAGTTGCAATTACCTTTGGTTGTTTAGTCTCACGTCTCTAACTAGCAGGGCCTGGAGCTTACGTGGTCTACAAGCTACTTGGATTTTCACTGAAAGCCACAGTTTGGTTCTGAGAAACTCTGAGGGATTGGAAAGGAAACAGAAAGTAGAGAGGGCCCTGTTGTAGCATTATGTTCCTTCAACTCCCCCCTCTCATTTGGAAATAATCCAGGGGGATCATTCAACAGGGGTTGTGAGAGAGACTATAGAGTCCAAAGCCTGATAATCAAAAACCCTGAAGACATTGTTGAGGGACACCAGCAGGGCCTCAGAGCTGGCTCCAAAGCTGAGAGGACAAATGGGCAGTGTACGTAAAAGGTTGGGGGGGGTGTGGAAAGGACACTGAGGTGAATCACCCCTAAGAAACTTTGTTTAGAGAATTTTGGCCTGGATGGGAAAGTGAGTGTTCAGGTTCCAGGAAGAGCTTCACCAGGAGAGACAGCTGTAAGGGAGGGCATGTCAAGAGTTTCCCAAAGGGAACATGGCCTCGGGTCCCTTCAGTTTCTGAAGGTTAGAAGAATCCTAACGCCATCCATATGATGGGGTAGCCTTAAAATATTTATTTCTATGACTATGAGTGTTTTGCCTGCATGTGTGTGTGTATGTACCACGTACGTACAAGTTATCTGTAAAGGTCAGAAGGCTTTGCACCCCTAGAACTGGAGTTATGGGTGGTTGTGAGCCACCGTGTCAGTGCTGAGACCCAAACCTGGATCTTCTGCAAGAGCAATAAGTGGACTTCACTGCTGAGTCACCTCTCCAGTCTTAAGACACCCAAGCATTGGCTTTTCCTGGGCACACATCATCAGTATATATCATCATGGGCATACATCATTGTGGGCACACATCATCGTGGGCACACATCAACATGGGCACACATACATCATCATGGGCACACACCATCACTATGTGTCAGTCTTGTACGTACTGACACCTAACTTTGTAGAGCCCAAACTCTATTGACAATGAGAGGTCATACAAGCACATGAGGCTGTTTTTTTTTTTCTCCTTTATGCAGGCTCTATGGATTGAGCTCTGGTTACATTCTGGAAAAGCAGCGGGCATCTTTCTCCTAATCACCAAACTTGAGTAGTTTCTCTGAATTTCATAAAACGGGAAACACGCGGGTTGTACTCTGAAGTGTATCAACCACTGAGGTCTCACCCTTCACCCTTTGCTGTTCCTTGTGTGACCTTTGCCAGGAAGACAGGAACAAACATGCATTTCCCCCAGGGAGGGCACTGAGGACAGCAGAGAACAGGTTCCAGGCAAGTCTAGCTTCTTGAACAAGTGACTTTACTGGTGTCACCTATTGGAGCACGGATGAATCAGAGGCAGCTTCATCCCTCAAAAGCCCACCCCAGCACAGGTGACACCCTGGAGCTCCCTGCCTGGCTTGCACGCTGTTGGCTGCCCTGAGGATCTCCTCTCATTGCAATTGTTACATGGAGGAGATGAGAACCCAAGGAAACCTTGAGAGAATGTGTATGTAATGTTAACGTGTATGAATGTGTATGTTGACATGGGCATCGCCGTGTCAAGGATCAATGCTTCATGCCTATGGGAATGGCAAAGCCTTCCTCTGGTCTGAGTTTGAATGTTGGCAGTGTGTTCGAAAACTAGCCACTGTGGTTTCCTCCTCCTGGATGTTCACAGCCAGAAAAAAAGAAAAAAAAAACTGCTTCCTACAGGCACCTCCTACCTTGGCTAGTTAGATCCTCCCTTAGTGCTGTACATAATAAACACTCAGAGGTGCCAGACTGCTTCTGTAGTTGGTAGGGCTCCCTCAGAGAGAGTACAACACATCTGACTCCAATTTATCTGTCTGTGTGTCTGTGTGACTGTCCTTTCCTCAGCATAACCCATTTGCCTCCAAGTTATCTGTCCATGTGGCTGTCCTTTCCTCATCCCCTTGCTGTCCCAGTCAGGTCTCTCAGACCCAAGTTGCTGGACAATCTCCGGTGGCCTTGTTCAACATTGTCATCTAATGATAAATAACTCCGTAGATGTGGGAGGGGAGAGGCCCTGTGAATTTTGTAAAGTTTCAGGGACTTCCTAAGACTTGTGGATTTTCTTCCTGACTCTCATGATCCTCCCTCCAGGAGGGGATGCTTTCATGAGAGGCACAGCTGCCTAACACTAGTCAGTGTGGCTGCCATCTTCTGTCCATGCACATGAGCATGTGCACACATACATACACATGCATTCACACACAGATTCATGGGTCATTTCCATGTGTTGGCCCTTCTGCCTTGCTCTGGCTTCTTGCCCTCATGTGAGCATTTCCTTTTGCAAATGTTTCTGCCTTTCTGGTACCACCCACTGCAAGGTAACATGGCCTCGGGGCCTTCCCAGAGTCAGTTTCATGCTCTGTAGATGTCCAGACAGACGGCTCTCTCTTTTGCTTCTAAACATCTAAGGCAGAGGATAGAAATTCCTCCTCTGTATTCTTTTGCCTTGCAAGGGCTGGGACTAGAGGCCTGTGCTACCATACCTAGCCTCTTTATCTGGTCAATCACATCTGAAAACTCATTATCAAAACCCCCAAATAAAGCACAGCCTCGTGGCACTCAACAGAGACTTCTGAGTGTTTTCTTAAGCCCTTCCCACTTAACAAGTGGTTTGGTCATCTCCTGGGTAGCGAGGCTGCAAGGGACCCTGAAGTGGAAACTTAAGGGTTCTTTGGAAAGTCAACTGTGTTAGATGGTGTTTTGCTGGGGCAAATACATGAAGGAGTTTTGGGGGTTTTTTTGTTTTTTTTCTTCCTGAAGTGGACACAGGTGAAAGACTGAGGCAGATTTCTGAAGGAATGTTTAGCTGAAGTAGACACAGGAAAGATGTTCTGCTAAAGCAAGCACATGAAAGGGCACGTGATGAAGGATTCTTTGCTAACAACACACGTGTATTGGTCTGACTTCCATGCATAGCTGAGCTGCCTTTGTCTGGACTCCATGGAGAGAAACCCTCTAAAACTTGTGGTGGTGTGCTGCAGTTTTGTGCTGCTGCCTCAGACTCGGGCTGATTGGCAGAGTGATGGCAGCTGAGACAGATGCACATGCTGAAGTAAGACATGTGGAGGACACGTGATGCTTGGAAAG
Source organism: Rattus rattus (assembly GCF_011064425.1). NCBI lineage: Eukaryota > Metazoa > Chordata > Mammalia > Rodentia > Muridae > Rattus > Rattus rattus. The sequence continues at coordinate 144,639,654 of NC_046158.1, read as the reverse complement.
CGTGTTAAGAGTTTGAGAGTGTCGTCAGACAATGGCAGAGGCTGAGCTAGGCTTGCTTATAGAGCTAGCTGTGCAATGCTTCTTGGTCTTGTGTCTTTTCTGATCTTTCCTTTGCTGAGAGAGGCACAGCAAAGAAATTCTCCTGGTGTCCCTCCTAGTCCCTCCTGCTGACATGCGCTGAGGCTGAGGCCCGGCTGCCTCTGCTAGGTAGTGCAATCCACTCTGTTTGCAGTCCATCTCTACTGAACTGGACCGCTGGTGTATCCATGAGGTGTTTGTGAGTGGATCGAGCTGCTGCTGCTGACCTGTGAACTGAACTTCCGACTTCCAGACAACACAGATGGGAGTTGCTCCAAAGGACCTCTCTAAACAGGTCCAGTTTACCTGTATCCTTTCTTTTCCACTCCCTCTGGTGGGTGATGGACTACAAGGGAGGTTAAACCGCTTAAGAATCATCATTAAAAATAAGGTTTGAAATATAATTAAACTTACAGGACACTCTGAGAGACAAGCATTGTGCAGCCTCCCATGAAGGACAAGAGAGCTTACCTCCAAACTTACCTATTTGAGAGTTCTCTAAGTCCTCTCTGCAGAGGGGACTTTGAAGACCTGGCCATATAGCTTGATTTCAGTTGCCATTTTGCCTGAGCCTGACCAGGAGCATAAAGTGCCCCTGGCTTGATGAATCAGGGAGAAATACCTCTCCTCTACGACTGTGAATCACTGCGCGTTCCCTCTCGCCCCAGGGCCACCTCCAAAATTTGTGATGCCTGCAGAACGAGGAGGGTGGGCTTTGGCGAGCACTTCTCTGCCCTCGGCAACTGTCCCTGAGATAACTCTCACCTGTCTTCTGGGGAGAGAGGCCTGTTACTCCAGCTGCACTCTGGAGTCACCAGGGCCCTGCCAGAGGCCAGGCCACAGCACAGCTCAGTGAGACATTCTAAGGGCAGCAGAGACCCTCACAGGTAAGCCCTGTGTCAGGCCAGGCTGTGTGAATCCTCAGTCCCGGACTGTTCCACAAGGATAGTGCTTTCCTCATGGTCATGCAGTACCGGAGCATTTCTCCTAAAGCACCTTGTTCAGTATGAGTTTCTTAAACAAACAAACAAATAAAACATCGTTCTAGGCCGATAAGACTTCATCAGGTAAAGGAGCCAACCTGAGTTTGGTCCCTGGAACTCAAATGGGGAAGGGAAGAAACAAGCCCCTCCCCCAAGCCGTTTTTTCTGACCTCTGCGCATGCGCTGCAGCTCATCTTGTCAATAAAGTTTAAAAGATTAATTAGTTAATTAATTTGAAGGGCCGGAAAACGGCTCAGGATGAACTGCCCGGCGTGCAAGCCGGAGGACGTAGGTTTGGATTCCCATCAGCTATATAACAAGTTGGGTGCCGTGGAGTGTAATTCCAAGGCTGGGGTTCGACGGTCAGTCAGTCTAGCCGTTTGGCGAACTCCATGTTCAGTGAGAGACTCTGTTCTCAAAAATGTAGGATCAAGAGTCCTAGAGAAGGCAGCCAGTGCCGGTCTCCGGCCCCCTCATGCACCAGTCCACACCCATATGCACACGCAGACGGAGTTTCAAAGGTGATTTAAATAAAGGTTTTAACTAGTTACCAGGATAATTCAATTGTTTTCAAACCAGCAAGTTCAAGTCTTAGGGACGTGGTCACTGCTTTGGGAGACCTAAAAGCCCAGCCCCGAATGTTTCTGTCCATCCTGCAGGCCATGTGAGCTGCAGGTGGCTCCGCCCCTTGCTTGGCAGTTTAAACCACTGGAGGTTGGACCAAGTGCTTCAGGGTGCACATGGCCAGGTTAGTGAGCTGAGTCTTTGAGTAAAGGCAATAGAGTCTGGGAAGATGATGGCTCAGTCTGCGAGCCACTGGGCAGATGGCTCAGTTAGAATAGCATTTGCCTCTCAAGCACAAGGTCCTTGACTCCATATCCAGATCCCACATAGAGAGCTGTGCACAGTGGCACCTGTCTCAGTGCCAGCCCTGGGGAGCTGGAGGTAGGTGTGGCCAGCCTCACCCAATCAGTGAACTCTGGGCTGGATGGGAGATCTGTCTCAAAAGAACAAGGTGGACGGCTGTTAAGGAATGACAGCCTGCGCTGACCTCTGGCTTTCACAGACATGTGCATGAGCGCACACGTTGCGTGCGTGTGGACACACACACACACACACACACACACACACACACACACACACACACAGAGTTAAAACTATATATCCATTAAAGAGAATTCACGAGAGGAGACTGACTGCTCTGCTCTGCAAAACTTTTCAGACTCCCATTAATGTACAAGTTCTTTTGTGAACTGAGAAGTCTAGATGTGTAAAAAATGCACAACAGGGACAATACAGCGTCAGTGAGCCACTGCTCTCCCCACGATGGAATAGCTGCAGAGACACTGCGAGGCTGCCACGGGAGACGCTTAGTCGGTGTGAGAGCTCTGGGGTGCGGCATGGATAAATTTTGCACCTCACGTTTCACCACTGTGAAGCCAGGTGGTAGAGCACTGGCTACTGGCCTGGCTGAGCTGGTGAAGCAGAGCATACTCACTTGTGGCACACTACTATATCCCTGGGTACAAGCTTCCCTGGAGCCTGGGTTTGACTGGATTGCTTGAACCCTCATTTGCCTGAAGCTGAAGGGATGTGAAGATTCTGATCCCCTTGTTATCCTCTTCCTCCTCCTCCTTTTCCCCTCCTCCTCTTTCTTTCTTCTTCCTCTTCCTCCTCCTCCTCCTCCTCTTCCTCCTCTTCCTCCTCTTCTTCCTCTTCTTCCTCCTCCTCCTCCTCCTCCTCTTCCTCCTCCCCTCCTCTTCCTCCTCCTCCCCTCCTCTTTCCTCCTCCTCCTCCTCCTCCTCCTCCTCCTCCTCCTCATCCTCCTCCTCCTCCAGAGTGGTGTCACTATCTAGCCCAGGATGGCCTTGAACTTGTAATCCTCCTGCCTCACTCTCTCTAGTGCTGGAATTGCAGGACTACACTATGCTAGGATCTTCAGTTGTTAGAGCTGTGAGACAGAAGAAAACGAGGTCCTGCTAAGGCCACCAGAGAGCTTCTGATAGCCGTTGGTGTCAAGATTAAGAGGGACTTCTCAGTGGCCAAGGACATTAGCATGATATGAGGTCATCATGGATCACTCTCCCTATGATGGGGGCAGGGTGTCTCCCTTTTAGAACCATGAGTCCCATAGCATTCCACGTCAGCACAAACATATATGACAGATCTGTTGTCAGCAGGGCCATGTGGCTGGGGACTTCAGGAAGATTTGAGATATGGCCCCAGGAGGTAACTCATTTCTACTGGTGTGGAAATGCAGACCCTGAATGGTGTATGTCTGCACTGGCCAGGGAACATGAGTAACTGGAACTTGAAGAAGCATGTCTGGCAGGCAGAGCTGGGCCCTCCTCCCCTGCCCACTTTCTCTGGGGTTTAGCCGGATCCCCAGTGTCATCTAGGTCCTGAGGTCACAACACTGAAATAATACATGATTAGAAGCCACAATGATCTTCTCTGTTTACCCAGTTTGCCCAGTTACTGGACTACATGGGATGGTCACCAAGGGAAGGGTCACGAAAAGAGACCATCAGACTCTATAGGAGAGCCTGTGGTCTGAGAAGGGTAGTCACCGTCACACTCACTCAGAGCCAGCCCAGGCTGGACTAGAACCTCATCTGCCTGGACTGGGCCTTTCCCCTGTGACACACACATCTGATCTGTTCCTTCACTCAGCATGGTGACACTGGGATGGAGAGACTGTCTGTCTAGACTTGGCCCCAGATCATCTGTTTGTAGCTGTGCGAGATCACCTCCAGGTCCTGGAAACTCTGTAACTAAAAGGCGCACCTCCAAGTCATCCTCCTGAGGGCGGGCTGGGGTTGTGGCAGAGTCGATGGACGACGAACACAGAAAACTTCTCAGGACGACCTGATACAGACACAGAGGCTCAACAGGTGCACTGTTATCACTGGTTCAATGGAGTCTTGTAAACACCAGCAGGACTCAAGACTGGAGCTGAGTGTACACAAGTCACCCGATGGCCCCTCTGCTGGGGGATGTAGCTACACGGGGGAGCAGGACTAGAGCAGGAAGGCCATGGTGGTCATCTCTGAGGTGGCAGCGGCCAGACCAGGGTTGAGGATGAATGCGAATGGACGGGTTACAGAGAGAATATGGAAGTTGGCTTGAGGGATGTGGAGGAGAAGGGAGGGCAAGAGTGACCTTGGGATGACCCTGGAGGCGACCAGCTGGGAAAGCTGAATGTGGCGTGGCACCGGGATTGTGGGAACATTCGGTTCGGCCTAGCAGCAGGGACATGTTGGTGGGGGGTGGTCCTGGGCATCCCCCTCCAGAGGAGGCGGTGAGAACACAGGAAATAGTCTTAGAGGTGGCAATGATCCCACATCCCGCTCCATGGGCTGCTGCACTGGAGGGAGGCTCACCCAGGACGTCCTCCTCTTTCCTGCATGGGCTGGATCCCACTAGCATCTCTGTGTACCATAGGGGACTACTTTCTTCGAATGGCTCATCCTCAAGGGATCTACCCTATGACTCTAGTCCATGTCTCTGCCCTGCCCTTCTTCTCAGAGGTGGCCTTGTCTCACCCCCACCTCAGGGCCTCAGACTGTGGAGGGACTCGGCGGTTCCCATGCTGCATCACAGAGTGTGGCATCCAGGGGAAACAGGGCCCACCGCCTGTCAGGACTGCTACCTGCTGGCTACTGGTCCCAGCGCGAGGAGGCCGTGACTACTCTTAGCTTGGTTGATTTCTAGTCTTTTTTTCTGGCCTAAGAGATTCCTCTATGGCTGCTCAGCACAAAATGTGGACCATCCGGAATGTAGACTGTTAAGAGCCGATCTCTTACTGCCTGGGCGTGGTCTACAGACAACTTCTAGATTCAGCCCTGTGAGCCCGGGCAAGACCCTCCCCACTTCCGTGTGCTTCAGTGTCTCATCTGGACAGGGGCCAGTGCTACAGTCTAGATTATGAAGGGTCGTGGGTTGGAGCCAGGCGCCTTCTTGGTCCTGGTGCCTTGGGTGCAGTGACTTGACTGGGTTCCATTCCACGGATGTCACTCAGTGGTGTCCCCCTCAGATCCTGCATCACCACTCCCTGCCTTTCCCAACCTTGTCACCGACAGCTGTGACAGCTCTTGGCCATGTTTTGAGGCACAGCATGGCCTCCCTGACCCAGAGGCTGCCCCTGGTTGCCCAGTTGGCTCTCAGTCTTCATTTCTGGAATCTTGGGGCCAGAGCCGCATGGCAGGTTAGCGGGATGCCTGGAGAGGAGGAGGCAGTCTCAGAAGCTTCCATGTGACAGCAGGACGGGGTGGCCAAGGGCTCCAGGCACAGCAGGCCTGTGCCAGGACCCCCTCACTGTGGCCTGTCTGGCCCGAGGAAAATGAAAGGTTCGGTAAACAGAGGTCAGCCCGCATTACCCTTCTTCTCCAGCCGTGTTCTTCCCATGTCCCTCTCAGATGCGGACCCAGCAGTGGCTGGGTTCATTTTTATCTCACACAACCTTGGAGTTTAATATGTATTTGTATATAACTCATGTTAGAAGCCACCCTTAAGTGCATTGGACTTTTTCCTAGCCTAACGACTCCCTCCCTCTCCCTTCCTTCCTCTCCCTCCCTCACCCCTCTCCTTCTCCCTCCCTCCCTCCCTCCCTCCCTCCCTCTCCCTATCCCTCTCCCTGCTTCCCTCTCCCTCCCTCTCCCTCCCTGTCTCCCTCCATCCCCTCTCTCTCTCCCTCTCTCCCTCCCTCTCCCCCTCCCTCTTTCTCTCCCTCTCCCCTCCCCCCCCTCCTTCCTCTCCCTCTCTCCCTCCCTCCCTCTCTCTCTCTCTTTCTTTCTCCCCCCCCTCCCTCTCTTCTCTCTCTCTCTCCCTCCCTCTCTCCCCTCCCTGCCTCCCTCTCCTTCTCCTTCCTCCCTCTCTCTCCCTCCCTCTTTCCCTCCTTCCCTCCCTACCTCCCTCAGCTCTGTCTTTGGTTCCTATTCATCTTTGCCCTTCTTCATGGGTAACGACATGCTTAGGACAAAGGTGGAAATCCCACGGAGAGCTGCAGGCTGATCCTCACGGATAGATCATCAGGGAACCCTGCCAGGTTGCAGAGACCACTGATGTCGAATGCATTTGCCTTTGCTTGGCCAGATCAAAGGTTAGGTGGGACTTCCTTAGGAACGAAGAGATCTGCAGTGGCAAGAAACTCTTCTATGTCCAGAGGTGGCTAAAACTGTGTCACTTTTGTCCCCTACAAGCTCTTCTAGGTAGGGAACATGCCCACTCCCGTATTTCTCCCTGTCAGGGTGCCTTGGGCTTCACAGGGCACAGTCTATGATGAGCTGGCCTAAGTGTGGTACATGGTGACGTCATTAGAAGACCTTGGAGTCTACTCATGGCTCAAAGGCCTTATTGAGGGGACAGAGCCTTCCACTTTCTCAGAATGTCTCTTTCATGGATGACAGACTCTCCAGCTATGGTCACAGGTCTCAGGTCTCAGGATCACTCACTTCCTCAGCCAGGCTGCAACAACATTCAGGCAACAACATTCAGGACAGACTCCCAGAAGCATTCTGTTAGTCAGGGGTGAATGCCTAGGTCAGTCCTCCCAGAACATTGGGAGAGGAGGGAACTTCACAAAATCAGTAAGAACACACTGCCCTGAGAGGGTAGAGAAAGACTGCAGGGATTCAATGTAAGTCCCAGCGTTATTCTGGCTCTCTTGAGAACCCATCAGTCACTGCTATTCCTGTTTCAGGAAGGGATGGAACGTTCACTGTAGAAAGGTGCCTGATCTTCTCTGGCCTCCCTCCCTCAGAGCTGAATGGCTCATGGAGACATTATCTACACCACTCAGCTACCTGTTCCACACTCCCTAACTCCTGCTTTAGGTGGGGATTTTGGGGGACTTCTCCAGCTGCAGTAAGTGGCTGTTTTAACCATTCCGACAGAGGTGGGAGAGAGGGAATTCAGGAGAGGAAGGACCTGCAGAGTGTACCATTGTGTCAGCTCTGCTGTGTTCCATGGACGACAGGAACCTTGCAGATAATGAGGTTGGAACAGCTGCTTCCTCTGTCTCTGACCTAGTGTCCTAATAGGGTCTTTTGTTTGTTTGTTTGTTTGTTTTGATGAACTTCCTGTCTCTCCCATAGACTGCTGAGATGGGGTCAAGGGTCAACTCTTGCCTGGTATATGAGGACATTGGCATCTCAACCTCTACCAGATGTCCTAGAACTGTGGATCTTCCCCTCCCTGGGTCATGAATTGGACCCAGAAGACTCATTGCTCAGCTGAGAGTGTGGGCACATGACACAGCCATCAAGTTAAGACAACAACATTAAGGCAAGATCAGGTAGCGTCATTGAAAGTTACTTAACCTGCTCCATGATGATATCAAGTGCAGCATGAGCTTTTGTTTGGAGGCTCACCTGGGGGGTTGGAAGACACCTGTGTTTGTACTCTAGGCCCCTCCCCACTGGGAACCCACAGGTAGGATTCTGGGAATGGAGGTGTGATTGTGTCTGACCATGAGAAACCAGAGATCCCTAAGCTATGTGCTTGTGAGATAGGACCACTGCTTAGGGGAACTCTAAATCACACCAGGCCCATCTTAGCCCTCATTCAGCCAGAGGAAGCACAAGAAGCACAGGAAGCACAGGAAGCACAGGAAGCACAGGAAGCACAGGAAGCACAGGAAGCACAGGAAGCTTGTTACCTCCTTCAGCTTGGTTTCCTGTCTGGGAATCACAAGGCTTCCTCAAGTACAACCTCTGTCTATCTAGGGTCTTATGAGGGCACAAAATCAAACAGACCCTAGATTGAGTGGCTTGAATGAACAGTGTTTATTGATCATGGTCCTGGAGGCTGATTGGCAGGATGAGGTTTCTGAGAAACCCACTAGACAGGCAGCACCTTCTTTTTTTTTTTTTTTTTTTTTTTTTTTTTTTTTTTTTGGTTTTTTTTTTGGGGCTGGGGACCAACCCAGGGCCTTGCGCTTCCAGGCAGCACCTTCTTACCATGCCTTTAGGTGGCAGGGTTGGGATCTCTTCTTGATCAGAGCTCTGACTCCATTAATGGGACTCCATCTTCACGTTCCCCAAACCACCACCTCAAATACCATGGCGTTAGGGAACTGGGCTCCAAGTTACGAACACTGAGCTCACATCTAGACCACAGTACTCTTGGATGCTGGGATCAGGCGTTAGACTCACAGCAAGGACATCAACCATGGACCTTGTCACCATGTCTCATGTATTTACAAGAGACATTCAGGTTTACCTCGGTAGTGGCTTGAAATGGTCTATTAGATTCCTTGTTTTTCAGGAAATGATGGAAAGATGTCTTCAGTACTCACCTCTGTGCGAAGCTTTCTGGTGTTCTATTTGATTGCCCGTTTCTCATCCCTCTGCCTTTCTAGACTGTACACTCCTGCAGGGTGGGGGTGGGGGGGGTCTCATCTCTCTTGGTTGTCTCCAGGGATCTGGGCAATGTATGACACACAAGGAGTTCTCTAAAAATGTCTGTTGACTTGATGAATGGATGGATGGAGGATGGGTGGATAGAGATGATGGATAGATGGATGAACAATGGTGAGTGGGCGGATGATGAATGGATGGATGGATAGACGATGGATGGATATAGGATGGCTGGATGGGTGGCTGGCTGAATGGATGATGGCTGAATGGCTGGCTGGCTGGTGGGTGGATAGATGATGGATAGATGGAAGATGGGTGCATGGAGAAGCAAGAGACGGACACCAGCAGAGTATGGCTGGCAGAAAGGGGGTCCTGCTAAACATTAGACCCACTCAAGCTGCTGAGCCCCGAGTGTGGTGAGAACAGGACACACCAGCTGTGAGTGTTGATGCTGTGAAGTGGAGGTATAACCACGGAGGTGCCCCGTTCCCGCCCATTGTGTTCTACTAGCACCCAAGGCCAGACCCAGGGTTCACATGGCTTCTTCTGTGCTAGCCTTATTGATGAACACCTAGTGCATGTGGCCCATTCTCTTGGACCTGCTCTGCATCGTGAGATGCACCAGGTGAGCATCTGAGGAACTTGGCTTTGGGGCTTGCCCAAGATGGAACAATTGATGGCTCAGAAACTGGGGTGCTGGTGGTGAGTGGTGAGACCTCCAGCCATACTCGTCAGGACTCTGAGCATGGCTCCCTGTCCCTCTGTGTCACCACCCTCCTTGGCAGCCATCCCAAGGACTGGGTGCTGGACTGGGACATCAGTGAGTTAGGCTGCTAGGCTTTGATCTGCGTCTGGGAGGCTCTGGGCTTAGCAGAATTCCCCACATCTGATACTCATAGGCACACACATACATTCTCATGTGTGCATACATGTAAAGCATGCATATTCAGACATATATACACATTAGTATGCACATATCTGCATTCACAGGCATGCACAGGTATACACACAGGCACAGTGCATACATACGCATATACATGTGGCTATCTGTTTATATCCACATGCACACACATGTATGTATGCATACATACATTCTCAAGCATGCATGCACGTATGTATACACATGTGTATACCTGGATACACATATGCATGCACACTCATGCATACATGTGTACACTCATCAACATTTCTACATGTTAACACAATAGGCAAACACATGAATAATTATATTTAACAACTAAAGGTATACACACATACCTGTAGACTAACAGACACACATGCAACAGCAACACACAAACAGGTGCACACACATTTTCATACATACAGGCATACATGTCCTGTAGACATGTAAGCACACAATATAGTCAGGAACACACATGCTTATTCGTGTGTGTATATAATACATGCTTATACACATATATATGCTGTAAGCAGACACTCATCTATAGTACACATGTACTCAGGCACATGTAAATATGCACATACATACATGTGCACCCAAACATGAGCATTTATCCTTAGGCATACACAAGTGTACATGCATGCACACAGAGTCATCTTAGATCTGGCACACTCCCTCTCTTTAAATAACTGGGAAACTGATGCCCCCCACAATGGGAGTGGGACTGGGCAGCTTAGGGCTACAGCAAGGCTGCTCATGCACACATGCACACATGCACACATGCACACATGACACACACACACACATCCACGGTGCGGTGAGGCTTCTTTGACATTCAGGGTGTGCTCTGATCATGCTGAGAACACGCATGGGAGGCTGGAAGCTTCTCTCCTGCCCTTTGGAGCCCTAGCATCAAGTCATGTGTTATCTTCCGCCATTTCCTCTGAGGGGATTTGTGGGGACGTGTGGGTGCTGGTGTGTTTTAATGTCCACGTGTATGGCCTCCTTCTGAATCCCCTGGATGCAGGTAACTGGCTGTAATCCCCATGTCCTCAGCTGGGGCCCCTTGAGAGACTGCTTTGGGTCAGGATTGGGGGGTGAGGTCCCCCTTGCAGCTGTAGGCTGTGCCAGACAGGCAGGGCGGAGGGAGCCTGTACAGCTGCCAGCGCTGGCACAGCCTCCCTAAAATATTCTGCACGCGTCGACGGCGTCGCGGCGGAGGGAGCATTTGGTTTTGTTTTTGAAATGCTCTTATTACACACTCAGGAAAGCCACAAAGGCACCTTGGCGGGACAGCCTCAAAGAGGTACCTGCGCGGAGAGGCACAACATTTACCTAGCAAATGACATTGGAATGCTGAGAGCCGAATTTACATACTAATTAAAAATTCCCTTGAAAACATCTAGACTTTGGGCCTGCCTGCCTACCCACAGTGTGGCCAAGATGAAAACCGTTTTCATTCCGTCCCTGGGAGCCTGGGGGAGGGGGGGCTTCACTGCGTCTCCTGCAGTCCTGTTTGGAGCTGAGGGACAGGGTCTACCGTGCCCGCCACACTGGTGGCTGCTCTCTGGACAGGGCTCGCTGCCAGCGGGAAAACCTCAGCTATGAAGGAACAGAGTAGCGAGTGTTGGGTGGTATTAAGCCTTTATACAGTTTAATGTCCCAAGAGGGCATTTTTTTCTGGCCTTTGGGTTCCTGGAATAACTTTTCTTTTTAGGTGAGAAAGAACTTATTTCATGGTTTCAGTCCACTGTGGTAGGGGCCGGGGGTGGGAAGGAGGTGTGGTGACGGGGTATCTCACACCTTGGTGGATGGAGCAGAAAGGCTGGCTCGAAGGGAGCCAGTCTACCCTCAAAGGCCAGCCCCAGGGACTCACTTCTATACCATCCTGACAGCATTAAACGTTCTCTACCCCCTTGGGGGGAGGAGACTGGAGACCCCCTGCTAGCTAGACCCCATCCTCTCTCTGCTGGGGTGCAGGAGAAGGTGAGGGCTGTGCCAATCTTAGCTTTTTGCTCTGTGTCTCATCTTGTCTCAGCTCGGGGGATGGTGGGGTTGTTGTGGGATGGGGAAACCCCACCGCCACCCCAAGCGGTAAGTGGCCCTGTTCACACCCAGAGTCACACAGGCCCCTCTTCCCCTCAGCCTTGGCACTGGATCTGCTCACCCACCCAACCTCCTTCTCTCAGAAGGGAGCATGGTTATTCCTTTAAATACTCACAAAAGCCTAGCCCTGAGCTAGGCTTCTAAAGCCTGATCATTTTAAGTTTCCACTTTAGCCTGAGGGGAACATGAGAGGACACAGAGTCATGCAGGAGTCCTGCTCTGTGCCCACAGATCCCTGGGTGGATGCGACCTCCACGGCTGCACAGGAAGGCGGTATCTCTGTCACTGCCATCACTGCCTGCCCTCCCCAGACTGAGGACCCTGGGCACAGACACAGTCATCGAGCACACAAGAGGAAGATGCCACGAGAGACCCACAGAATTGGGTCCCAGTGACTTCCTGTCGATGAGACAAGAAAATATGAGGGAGTGTGGGTGGCTGGAGTGTGACTTTCTTATTTGCTTTTTAGGCAACGGTCAGACGTAAGCCCACCTGAGGAAACGTCTGCACAGCGTAGAGACCTGCTCTGTAAGCAGTCGCGTGACCACACTGCACCACTGCCCTCGCGGTAGAGAAGGTCATTCTGGGAAACTGAAGTAGGAGGATCTCATGGGAAGGGAGGAAGGGACTGAGAGATGGTGGGGACGGAAGAGGAAAGACTGGCAGAAGGAGGAGTGAGAGGAGGAAAGAGGGAGGAGAAGAAAAGGGAGGGGGAGGTAGAGAGGGAAGAGGGTTGGAGGCAGGGGATGAAGGGAGGGGGAAGAAGGAATAGAGGTAGGAAGGGAAGAGAAGAGAAGAGAGAAGGAGGAGGGAAGGATTGCATCCCCAAAGGAGGAGGGAAGATTGCATCCCCAAACAGTCCCCGTCCAACATCTCCCTGGTCAGTGAGAACCAGGCCCGGCCTAGTGGGTAGCTGGGGAGTGTCCTGTTCATCAGATGAAGTGCCCTGGGGCTGAGAAAGCAGAGGACCCTCCCTCCCTCCTCTCTCTCCTTCTCTCCCTCCCTCCCTCCCTCCCTCCTTCCCTCCTCCATGAACCCTCTTTTAAGCACAGCTCAAGGTGACCAGGACAGGGCTCCTCAGTGTCCCCAGAAATGACAACTTCAGATGTTCAGATAATGTCACCCCCATCCAGAGTGCCCAAACACAAGCCAGGACCCAGCCATTGCAGAGCCAGATGACAGGGCAGGGCCAGCACAGTGACAGCCATGGAGGTGGCTGGGGTGGGGTGGGGGGCTGGGGGTGGGTGGGAGTGGTTTCTTACTTCACTGCCTTGCCCACATTTCAAGGATTGAAACCTCCCAGCAGGCACATGGGCAATGAAGACCGACTGAGCCCGTCCTGGGAAAGACAGACCACCAGGACAGACGTGCCAAAGCCTCGCAAGCATGGGATGTTCCACCCTGTGACCGGACACTCTGAAGTAGATCTGATTAGTCTTATACGGAGGAGGAGCACTCTTGTGGGAGGAGTGACAGGCATGGTTAGGGGTGGGGAACAGAACAGCATCTTCTAGATGGCTGGAGGCAAGGGCCCCTGTGTCAGATTGACGGGCTCAAGCTCAGGAGTTTTGTGGGGTAGACTGAGGAAGATTGTTGTTTTGGCTAAGAGGTTTGTTAGCTGTTAATATATTGACAGACAGACAGACAGTGGCAGGTTGTGGGCTCTGGGGAGAATTCAGGCCCATGCGGTACAGTGGGTCCCTTCTTAGAGGTCTAATGAAGTCAGGCTATCTCTGATTCTCCTGCAGGCAGTGGGGACCATGGGGCGAGTGTCCCACTCTGAAGGTGTGGGGGAGGGGCACATTGGGTCACCAGCTCCCTGATGCCTCAGTGCTTGGCAGTCAGAGCCTGTAAACTTACCTGGGGGCATGAGAATGGCACCTCCCATCCTCCTGTAATCAGAAGCAGGCACAATGAGGAGGCCTTCCCTGGGCTCCAGAGCTTTCTTTCCTCTGGCCACAGGCCACGGCACAGAGCTGAATTCTGTGTTTAGGCAGACATCAGCCTCCTGGAGCAACCTGAGCCTGGCTTTGTCAGATGATGTTCTCTGGGAGGAAACTGTCTCAGCCCTGGGCTTCCAGCGTTAATTACACCAAGACTGTTTACAGCAGGTGATTATCACCCTTAAGTGACCGAGGGAGGCCACCTCCAGCCCTGAGTCACCACTCTGGCTCTACACCTAGGATCTGACAGCACGGGCAGGAAGCAGAAACGCCTGGGTTTGCTCTATTGCCGTAAAGTGTTTACTTCTCTGACTTCTTTTCTACAAAAAACCCAGTAATAAAATGAAACGCATATACCCAGACAACAGGAGCACGCTCCAATTTCCTGCTTGAATTTGGATGAAAGGAAATAGCTCCTGGGCCGTCGGTGGCTCAGCAGACAGAGGTGCTTGGAGCTAAATCTGAGGACCTGAGTTTGAGTCTCAAGGCCAACATGGTGGAAGGGTGTCAGCTCCTGTAAGTTGTCCTCTGATGTCCACACGCTCACTGCGGGGCACACCTTTGCATCTTAAATAAATGTAGTGAATGTGTGTGTGTGTCTGTCTGTCTGTCTAAACCATGCAACTCCCACAGACTCTGAAACCCATCTTGTGGCTTACTTACCCAATCTGTCTTCCCGTGGTATTTTCGGTGAAGAAGGCCAGGCTGTCTCCTTCACGGCTATGCCAGTCGTGGTTGAAAGTCCTGCCTTCTGCATTGAAGGACAGGGGCTCCCTGGATCACTGGGGAGAAATGGATGGCTGCTGTTTGCCTCACTTCTTGGGGGCACAAAAGGTCCCTAGTAAGGCAGTGGCATTCCCAAAGTTGCACCGAACACGGGCCTCCTCTTTCAGACCCCGCTCAGGAACCCACGACTCAGGATTTGTGTTTGTGTTGAAAGCAGGAAGAGGTCGTAGGAATTCCGGAGCTCGTGAAGGGGGGAAAGGAATATAGGATGGGTCGGTCATTGCTCAGTGCTGTGGATACCGGAGCTGTGCAGACCAGGCCTGCCCCTTCCCGCCTCGAGTCCACATGGCCCTGATTTTATCTCACACCAGTCGCTGAGGTGACAAAGCTCACTGGAACAGTGGTTCCTACCTTCTGCACAGAGGGAGGAGGACGGTGGCTCAGGGGAAGTGGTGACTGGCTGGGAACCTTTGGAGCTACATGTCCCAGAGGCGCACTCACCATTAGACTCAGATGTGCCCTGTGCTCCGGTGGCAGCTGCCACACCGACACTGAAGTCCCCTGGTTTGCAGTTACCTGCTCAGAAACGCACGGCTTTGGTCACGGTGGACTGTTTGCCTTTGGGAGCATGGCTTGGACCCAACTGGGGAGGGGGGGATTCAGACACAATTGGTTCTTTAATGCCCCCGGGCATATCCAACTCTGAGTTCAGGAGCAGAAAAGACAGACACAGAAGCAGGAAGCAGTTGAGCCCATCTGGCGGCCTGCAGGCAGATCCCCAGCTCCTGTGCTTTTGGGGCCTCTGGTGGTCGCCTCTGAGGGTGAGTGGGCGGAGCTCGCCTCTGATGGGTGAGTGGGCGGAGCTCACCTCTGGTGGGTGAGAGGCTCGCTCATCAGAGAGCTCCGCCCTTATGCTCCCATCCTCACCATCAGGTGGTACCTGGGCACGCCCTCTAGGGAGGCGGAGCATGCAGGGCCTAGGCTGTTCTGCTCCATGAGGTCTCCCAGGAGGAGAGGTGCGGCAGTTAAAGCAATAATACTAAAGTCAAATGGGAATGTAGGAGGGCCCAGGCGGCCATGACAGAGTCTTGCATCCAGGTTACCCTGTGCTGGAAATTGGAATATCAACAAGAAAGAGTACAGCTTGGAGAGTGATTCCCTTATGAGCCCTTTGGCTGCTGGTGCACCTGAGCCTTCGGAGTCTAAACCAGGGTCAATGGTTGCCCTGATGCATACTGGGAAATAGAGATGCCCTACCTGAGGTGGTCACGTGTTATTACCTCTTCTTTCGGGAATCTTCTCCTCTAGGATAAGCCCACCCTGAGGGTTTCCTAGACGAGATGTGGGGTCGGAGAGGTAACTGTTGTGGGTAACTGCTGTGCGCACTGCCTCCCCCTTGTTCTATCCAACCTGCAGCATTCAGTCTCACAGTCTCTACACTGGGTATTTCGGTTGGGAGGATATATAGCCGGCAAGCTTAGCTGGTTAGCAGGAATGGAGGTTGGGCATCTCGACTGAGACAGGCTTAGGCATGTTTCAGTCAACTCCAGCATTTATGGTACTTACAGCTGTAACGGCAAATGTGAATTGTAAAGACTTAGACTCACCCAGGAGATGCACCTCTGTTGCGTCTGTGCTGTGGGTTTAACTGAGGAGTAAATTTCCACCCTGAATGTGGGTAGTTCAGGCTGGTGAACTGAGAGACTCATGTAGGTAGCACAGGCCGGAGAACCGGGCCACACACGGAATAGAAGGGAGACAGTGAGGAGCTGTGCACCAGCGCTCACCTCTCTATGCTTCCTGACTGTGGTTGCAATGTCACCAGCTGCCTCATGCCCCTGTGGCTTCCACCAGGACAGACTGCAGCCTCCAGCCGTGAGCCAGAGTGAAATCCCACTTTGAGTAGCTGTTGCTGCAACAGCAGTGGACACTCGTGAGACACTGAGATTTTGAGGTTTGGCTGTTGGTTTAGTTGTCAAAAACCTTCATTTTTTGATGAGGGAATTAAGCCTCAGAGAGGTGAGGTAACTCCACTTAGACTCTCAGGTGCTCCCCCATCTTCCAGCCCCACCTTTAGAGATCCACAGAGATCCAGAGACAACCTTGACTTCTTTGCATCCAGGTTTGGTGAGCAGTCAGGATGCTGGGGCCTCTGCTTCACCAGAACTGACTAAGCAAAGAGGGTTCAGAAAGCTCCACTCAGCAGGTGGCATGCATCCATTTCCCTGGGTCTCTGAGGAAGGCACCAGAACCATCTGTTATTGAAGGGGAACTGCTTTCTCCACGACAGGTATTGGGTGGTTCCCCCCGACCCCCATGGCGATGAACAAGCATCTACTCACATCAGATGGGGACTCAACAACACACAGAGTAACAATTACACCCAAGCTCAACCTGGTGAACTAGTAAGGCCATTGCAGTTACTCATAGAACCATGAACCATTTGAAGCCAGCTCCATCACCAAGAAGCTCATCCTGACATCAGTGAGGACCCAGGAGCCCCGAGTTCCACCTTGAACAACTTACAGGCAGCTCCATCTCCCCAGACTCCCCTCCCCAGCAATTGCCTCTGCTAATATAATCTCAGGGAGGGGCCGTCTGAATCCTGTATGTTTGGGATACTTCCTAATCCTTGTTAGTTGCCCACATTCTCTGAACCCCATGAGCCTCCCTTCTCCTTCCAAGATGGGATATTTCAACCTAAAGGAAACAGTAGCCCAACAGATGGACAAGAAATTGCTATAGATCTCAACGCTGAGCCTTCTGAGTCTGCCTTATTAGTAGCTCTAAGGCAGGTTCCAGTGCTGGGAGTAGCAGATATCTGCCACTCCTAGCCCTGCTCCATCCATCCCTATCTTACTAACACCTCCTCCTGGCTTCCATTTAGTACATCTTGGCTGTCTCCAGGGAGTGCAACACTCCCTTCGGAAGCACTCAGGGTCTTCACTCCAACCACTCAATGCTAGCTGTGGGAAAGCAAAGCTTTTGTCCTCTCACAGTGACTGGCTCCTCACGGCCTCTGATGTCTGTTTGGGGCCTGCACCCCTCAGCACCCAGTCCCCAGAGGATCTACTCAAGTCACCTGTGCTCCCCCTGGACACAGCTTTTACCCATTGGCCTATACCTCTTTCCACTTTGAGGCTGCGGCAGAGCCCCATGAAGTTGTGATGAAGAATGGAATATCTCCTCTTCCTCCCCAGTGGTATGTCTTTCCTGTCACTCACGACCCCAGTGGGACACTGATCTCTAGAAGTGCTGGAGTCACAATCAGACTGGGGCAAGCTTACAAGATTTCACCTGAGCACAGGGACCCAGCTCTGAGGTTTCTGCTTGCTTGTTTGTCCCACAGATTTTTGCCATCTGGGAGAGAGTTGCATGAAGGCTGTGTAGCATCAGAAAACTCGGTGCCAGGGGCTGATGTTAGGACCCCGAGGAAACGGTCTTTGTACAAAGCTGCCAGGAGAGAAATGATTTCTCTGTGCACAGCATGTTGCGATCAGACCGTGCGCTGCCCTGAGCTACTCCATTGCACAATATACTTGACATCATAGACTCCACATTGTACAACGTTCCTGTCCTCAGTGACTCCACATTCTTTCATGGGTCTGCCCTTGGTAGCTCCACATTGTACACTGGGCCTGCCCTCAGAGATTCTATTACTGGACAATGGATACTGCTCTGAGAGATTCCACGTTATGAGCAGAATTCCTTTCCCTTTTTGAGGACAGAGAGTGACTACACCTGGTGGACATATAAATGGCGCCACCTTTTCCATGCAACAGATAAGGCATAGTCATAACTTACTCTCCAGAGAAGAAAGGGTGACACTCTATACTTTTATCCAAGTAGATCATATTGGAAAAGCACGCCTGCGAGCTTAGTAGACATAGCAGACTGAGGAGAGGGTGAGTGTAGGTTTAGATTCTCAGAACCTACTTCAGTAAGAGTTCTTAAACGCTTCAACCTCCCTTCTAGCCCACCGACCAAAGGTAGGGGAGAAAGACGGTTAATAGGACAAGGGGGGTGTGGACCTGTTCAGAAGTAGCTCTTTGGGGCGATAACAATCTTCATTGTCAGGATATCAGCAGTCCAGTCCAAAACATCAAACACACAGCAGTAGCAGCAGTAGCAGGGGCTTGATCCAGAAGAAACTTTGAAGCTCTGACAAATTGGCACAAGACTACAGAAGTGGCGAGAAGCAGCAAGGGGCACCATGAGAGGAAGTTCTTTGGTGCGTGTCTCTCTATGGAGTCATGACATGTGAAGATCAGCGAAGGCCAGCAAAGTGCGGCAAGGCGAACCAATGCAAGAGTGTTGTTCAGTCCATTGGGTTCCCCTTATATTCTTTCTAAACATCACATGTCTCTTCAAATGTCTACCTCAGCAAAACATTGTCCCATGTGTCTGCCTCAGCAAAACATTCTCTCAGAAGACAACTTCCAGAAAAAAACATCACATGACACAGCTGAGTCTCCAAAGAAACCAGAAATTTCCACTTCAGCTGAGACCCCTTTCCCTGTACCAAATGAGGAGAGCACCTGACTTTCTGATGGGAACGCCTCCGCCCACCTGTCAACTGACCATCTGGGGCGTGTGTCAAGGGACACTCGACTGTCCCAGGGTTCATCTTGGCTTCAACTTTACTGTTGATGTGACAAACACAAAGCTGTATCTATCTGTCACTTTGTCCCTCCGAAGTTGCCATCCCTGTGTCTGTCCACCATCCATTTGTCTGGACACAGTCCAGACCTCTGCTTCTCCAGTCTCTACCATACCTCATTCTTGCAGCTCTCCTCCGACCCTGCAGCTTGATTCGACGTGGTGGCCGCAGCAGCCTTGTTGACAACAGAGAGTCATCGTGCCCCTCCCTATCAGACTCTCCTCAGGCCCCTTTGAAATGACATGAATTTGCTGCAGCCTCTTCAACACTCCATAGTTAAATATATACCAACTGTCTGTGTGTATATACATGTGTGAGCATATATCCACATACATCTACATACACACACATTTATGTGCATATATGTTGATCTGTTTATGGTGGCTAGTGTTAATTGTCAATCTGACAGAATCCAGAATCGCCCGGGCTAAAGGTCTCTAGCCCAGTCTGTCAGGGAGTAGATTATATTGGCTACATTAATCGATGTAGAAAGACCCATCCTAACTGTGGGTGCGATGACTTCTTGGCACAGATCTTGGACTTTTTAAAGGATATAAAGCAAGTTGTGCACCAGTGTGCTTGCATCCATTGCTGCCTTCTGATGGTAGACAACGCCGTGGTCAGCTACTTCCGGCTCCCCAGACACTGACCTCCTTGCCTCAATGGACGGAGACCGGAACTGAGAGATAAAACAGACCCTGTCTCCCTCCTGTTGCACTCGTCGGAGGATTTTATCATAGTATCAGGGAAAGAAAACGAAGACAGCATCCGTCCATCCCGTACCGGTATTTATCACCTAGAGTCTGGATGGTCGTCCCACCTGAGAGTTAGTATTTGTACTTAAAACTGGAATAAAGGAGCGTACGCCAGGGCTGGCTGTCGAGGGAATCAGGACCGCTTGGCAATCGGTTGTGAAGGAAATCTATGTGCCTTGGGATTTTATTGTTATTCGATAAATTATGATGGTGTGGAGATACACAAGCAGGCTGGCTGCTTGTGATGTAGTGTGCTGACAACAGGGCACTTCTGACATTGAGGGTGTGCTTTCCACACCCTGTGATTCTTTAGTTCCCCCCAGGGCTCTAGCTGGTGTCCCAAGGTGTCATCGATCCCAATGGAAGGTGGGGTTTCTGTGGATGGAGGCAGGGAGAACAGCAAGTAGGTGGGAGGTCAGACTTCTGGCTGGACTGCCAGGGAAGGCTCAGGCTCCACCTGCAATTTGGTAAGGAGGATGTTTCCGAAAAAGCAGGAAAACATTTCAGTCCTTTTTACACTCTGGGGACAATCGAGAGTGAGGGAGAGTTTCAGGAAAGGATTCGGCAGCTGGAGGGACAAGGGGCAGTCACGCGACCGGAAGTTCTTCACGGCAAGCCCGGACTTCGCTCTGTCGTATTGGGAGACGCTGGGCAGTGCCCAGGAGCTAGAGAGAAGAGATGGAAGGATGTTCACTCCGGGTAACCCGAGGGATCATTCTAGCATGGGTGGCCACGTGGCCATTTCTAAAAATATTCCAAGTTTAAGAATCCAGCATGGACTGCGACACAGGCCCCAGAGCCAGAGTGGGTCGGGAATGAACTCCACGCAGTCTGACGTTGTTCCATGTGGCGCCAGATGCCGTGTGACCCAGTCTCTCCCTTTGTCAGTGGGGTTGGGTTGAGGGTCTGGTGGGCAAAGGACATGGCCTGGGCAAAGGGACAATGTGCTCACCTGCCTTGCCAGGTCCTGCTTTAAGCATCCTCACTGTGGTCCCTCGGCCTTGATGAAACCTGCACTACAGCCCTGGGTTCTCTTTCCCTCTCTTCTCTCTTCTCTCTTCTCTCTTCTCTCTTCTCTCTTCTCTCTTCTCTCTTCTCTCCCCTCCCTTCCCCTCCTCTCCTCTCCTCTTCTTCTCCCCTCCCCCTCCCCCCCTCCCCTCCCTCCCCTCTCCCTCCCCTCCCTCCCTCTCCTCTCCCCTCTCCCCTTCCCTTCCTTTCCCCCCTCCCCTCCCCCTCTCCCTCTCCCCTTCCTTCCTTTCCCTCCCCTCCCCTCCCCTCCTTCCCTCCTCTCCTCTCCTCTCCTCTTCTTCTCCTCCTCTCCTCTCCTCTCCTCCTTCCCTCCCTCCCTCCCCTCCCTCCTCTTCTCTGTCTCTCCGTCTCTGTCTCTCCGTCTCTGTCTCTCTGTCTCAGTCTCTTTGTCTCTGTCTCTGTCTCTCTTTCTGTCTCTCTGTCTCCCCCTCCCGACCCCCAGCCTCCAAGGGGACCGAGCTCTTACAAGACCACCAAGTTCTGCTTCGGTCTGAGTGACCAAAGTCACTTATACTCTCTGAAAGCATCAAGTTGGGGAACTGAGTGAAAACCAGCACCCCACCTCCACTTCCTGGGAGCTCAGGACTGGAGATAGGAACCCTGAGATTGTGGGGTTCAGTTAAGGAGGTACATGGGGAAACTGTAGCTTGGGGTTCTCAGGAGGGCCCTATCTTGCCTCAGACTTGTGCCTTGTGTGCTGACTACACTGGGAATCCTTCCCACCCTCCCCCAAATGCCAACGGGGAGAAGCGATACCACCCTGTCTCCTGGCGCCAACCTGTGAGTAACTGTCAGAGCCGAGGCTGCTGTCTGACGAGGTTAAGTCTTTCATAAATAAAATAATCAAAGACATCGAGTAGTGGGGGCAGGGAGGCAGTCAGGAAACTGTAAAATCAATAGTGGCTGACAAGAGAATTTACTATTCCGTCCGCAGTATTGAAAACAGTATTTCTCAGGAGCCCGGGGCTGCCGTCCTAAGAAAGACATGTTGGCTCCAGATTCGACTGCCATGGTCAGAGCACAGCCTCAGATTTTTGCTTTTGTTTTTTTCGATGCCACCGAGAGGGTCAAGAAATATTCTTTCCCCTCTCAGGCCCCTGACACCAGAATGTGGGCTCAAAGCTGCTTTTGATTTGTCAGTGGAGAAATGAAGTAAGTCTTGATTCACAATGATTAAATATATATGGTTCCCCACCCCCTGAGAGAAGCTGCATGAACTGGCTCTGGGGGAGGCAGGCTGACACCCTGAAGACCAGGTGCAGGGCCCGTGTCCTCAGCTTGTCTCACCTACATTCTGCCTTCATCTGCTTCATCCCACAGAAAGGATTCCCTCTCCACAAAGGCCGTTCAGGTGCCCGACTCGGATCATAATTCTCTCTGTTTCAGGTGTCACAAAACTAACTCATCTCGATTTTAACAAAGCAGGGCAATTTATTGGCTCATAAGCTGAAGAATTCAGGGGGGAGCCTGCAGGCCTGGTTTGATTTAGATGTTCCACAGAAGGCTTCCCACTCTTACTTTCCCAGGGCTCACCCCTGTGTCCCGACCCATCCTACTGCTAAAGGTGCATGAGAGGGAGGGCACCTCGTGCCTTTAGGCCTAAGCTCAATAGAACACATGGGGTGAGACCTCAGGGAAGAGCATGGATGGGGCCTGGCTTGGTGCCTGTGTCTGGTGGCTTTGCCCAACCCTGTGCAGTGGGGAAAGGTAGCTCTTGAAAGAAGCAGGGATGCTGAGGTGGGGAGCACACTGGGACATGTTCCCTCATGCTCGGTCCCTCTGTTAGAGACAAAATTACTTGACTCTCTCCCTTCTTATCCTGAACCTGGAGGGGGAGGGAGCATCTGGCTGCCCCCACCTAAGCGCTACCTGTAGCTCTGTCTTTGCTCAGCGTTCAGCTCAGATCCTAGGATAGGGCTGCTGCCATGAACTTTCAGCAGCATGGATCTGGGGAGAGAGAGAGAGAGAGAGAGAGAGAGAGAGAGAGAGAGAGAGAGAGAGAGAGAGAGAGAAAGAGACAGAGAGAGACAGAAAGACAGAGAGACAGAGAGACAGAAAGACAGAGAGACAGAGAGACAGAAAGACAGAGATAAGACAGAGAGACAGAGAGACAGAGAGAGACAGAGAGACAGAGAGAGAGGCAGAGAGACAGAGAGACAGAGAGACAGACAGAGAATGAGCGAGCGCCCTGGTCCAATAAGTCCTTCTAATTTACAAGAGCCAGATATCCGTGCACGTTCTCATCAGCGGAGAATTTATCTCTTTGGGGCTGGGGTGGGGGTTGGTGGGTGGGCGGAGTTCTTAAGCTCCGTCAGTTTGCCCAGTAGATTGTTGTCTGAAGTGCGCGTCTTGTTCTGAGTTAGTGGGTCTGGGATCACCTTAACTGCTGGAGTTAGGTAATTCTGGCCGAGGAAAAGGAAATGACTTTCAGAACAGGGCTGTGCCTTCTGGGGCCAGGATTGGCTGTGGCAGGCAGTGGGAAATGAGGGAAGACAGACTGCCTGCCTCTGCATGTGAACTGAGAGCCGGGCTGCTGCTGGGCTCCTCTTAACCAAGGCCCTGTCTGGATCCTAAAGCCTGCTGTGGCATGCCAGCCCCAGTAGAGCCGAACAAGTAACCTTGTTAGACAGCACTTTCTTTCAGAAAACTCACCAAAAAAAATCTCCCTGAGGTGGAAGACAGCTGCCCATGGCTGTCCACACCCAGCCTGATACAGAGGCGGAGGTCAGTCAATGTCACTAGCTGGGGACGTTATGAATTTGAGTATACAGACAAACAGGCGTCTACCCCACACGGACATCCTCCTCACGGAGAGATCAGTTGGACCCTTGCCCCAAAGACAGCCAAGAAGCCGTTGTTCCCGGAGGTGTTAGGGTCAGTGCTTGGGCTCTGGTAGCTGAGCAACCATCCTCAGTGGGCGACCGGAGACGCACGTCACGGTGAGAAGCGGAGAAAGATGCATTCAGCGTGACCACACAGCAGAGCAACAGAGGGCCAGTGGCTGTCTACCGGCCCCGAGTCCATCTCCAGGGTCCTGAGGAGGTTGATGTCTAAGCAGAGGGCAAGAGGATGCATAGCTAAGCCATCCTGGCCAGTAGGTCCTTCATCATCACCATTGTTGGGACTCCAGCTTCTTTTAAAGGAGAGCTGACATGGTGGGGATAAGGCTTCTGAGGCCAGGACCTGACTACTGTCCCTTCTAGACCTACACACAGTCACACACAGGAGCCGGAGACTCAGTTAATTATACCCTCCACTGACACCTAATGACTCCCGAGTGTCTGCAGGGAGATGCTAACACCTGCTTCAGCTGCCTTGCCTCAGGCACAGGACCGCTGGCAAGCGCCCAGAGCGACCTTGCGGAAGCTGGGAGGTCGAGTGTGACTCCTGGGCCCCTCTAGACAGGGGCTCTAAGGGGCAGGACCAGGAATCTGGACATTTGGTTCACGTCTATCAGCAAAGCAGACATGAACCCAAGCTGCTAGGTATGGTGGCATGCTCCTGCAATCTCAGATCTGGAGATGCAGAGACCAGAGGATCTTTGGGACAGACTGGCCAGCCAGCATAACTCAATCGGTGAGCTCTGGGTTCTGTGAGACACTGTCTCAAAAGATTGAGAACAATTGAAAAAGATGCCTAGCATCAACCTCTGGTCTCTACATACAAACACATACACATACATACACACACACACACCTGCACATGCACACACATGGACGAACACACAAGCACATACATATACATGTTCACACACATGCATGTGCACATGCATGCATATACACACATGCACAAAAACAGACAAGCACATACACACATGTATATATGCATGCATGCACATATACACACATGCAACACATGCATACATACACATGCACAGACACACGCATGCACACACAAGCACATACACACATGTATATATGTATGCATTCATATATACACATGCACACACACAAGCATGCACACATGCATGCACACATATGCACCATCACCCTCCAGCCTTGGCCATTGAGGGGATGCTCTCTCTAGGTAAAGAACAGTCACAGTGACACAGACCCACCCGGTGTCTGCGGAAGAAGGTTCCAGAAAGAACTGTAACTTCTGACGAACTGGTCAGGGCCTCAGTAACTCTGGAGCTTAGAATGTTGCAGGTTCAGATCCAAGTGTCTTTCATTTTCTTGACAGCTATGGGTTGCCCTTCTCTGGGCCTGACCTAGCAGCCTGGCAGCCACCGCACAAAGCACTAGCTTCCCGTGGGAATCTATTAACTTAGATTAAGTCAACGGATCTTCCACCATGAGCTTCTGCCCACCCCAAAGCTAAGAGAGTTGTCAGACAGCATCTGAGGCTGTAGCTGAGATTTTTAAGAACCTGCCTCTCGGATGTTTCCACCGATGTATTTTGAAGTGTGTTGACTTGTGACTTTCTCTAGGCTGTTACTATAGCAATTTCATAAAACCGCTTCCATATTGGACCACGGAATCTACAGTGACCCAAGTCTGTGTTCCTTGGCCCCGGTTGCCCATATTGGGTTCCAGGGTAAACCTTCTCCTATCCCCCTGAGGTGGAAACTGTGCTTCTACAGACACCATGCCCAGCCTCAGGAGACGACCTTGGAGACTTGTTGTTCCCGCTCCAGCAACTCTCACCGTCTCTGTAACTCAGCCATGCCATGCTTGCCAGAGGATCTTGACACTAGCCACCTCCCATCGGGCAGTCCCTCATTCCTTGTATTCACCTAAGAACAAGAGGCCTCATAAATTCGGACCTGGAACCTGGTAAAGGCACCGGTGCTCCCTGAGGAAGAAAGCCCATGTACACAGGCCAAGGCTGGTGGGATGGAGGCTTCTGGTCTATACTGCAAGAAACCGTTTAAGGCAGGTTGCCTCTGTATGCATGTGAGCCATGAGCCTGCTGTATCTTAGCTATTCAGGAGGCTGAGGCAGGAGGATCACAAGTTCAGCACCTGTCTGAGGTCACAGTGAGTTCAAGGCCAGCCTATGGAACTTAGTGAAACTCTGCTTCCAAATACAAAGTAAAAAAGGGCCGTGCTGTGGCCAAGGTGCAGCCCTTGTGAGGTTCTGGGTTCCATCCCCAGTGCCACAGAAGGAATACTGACAACTACAGGAAGCCATGCCTTGCCCTCCCACTCCCGTGGGCTCATGGGTCCTCCCCCCCTCCCTGTCTCTGACAGTGTGACCCTGTGATAGATGTGGGTCATCACAGCACACCTACCCTTTTTCCTCACTGTGGACTTGCAAGGCCATCTGTGCACTACTCTGCAGGTTCCAGTGAGAACACTGATATTTCAGAGGTGGGGCTGTGTCTTGTTAGGGTTTTACTGCTGTGCACAGACACCGTGACCAAGGCAACTCTTATAAGGACAACATTTAATTGGGGCTGGCTTACAGGTTCAGAGGTTCAGTCCATTATCATCAAGGTGGGAACATGGCAGCATCCAGGCAGGCATGGTGCAGGAGCTGAGAGTTCTACATCTTCATCTGAAGGCTGCTAGCAGAAGACTGGCTTCCAGGCAGCTAGGATGAGGGTCTTAAAGACCACGCCCACAGCGACACACCTACTCCCACAATGCCACACCCACTCCAACAAGACCACACCTACTCCAACATGGCCACACCCACTCAAACAAGGCCACACCCATTCCAGCAAGGCCACACCTCCAAATAGTGCCACTCCCTGGGCCTAGCATATACAAACTATCAAAGACTGGAACCTGGGTTCATTAAAGGACTGGAAAGTTTCCATGGGTATCCCATGCTGACAGAGGCTTAATTCTTCAGCTGCAAGGGTGGATGGGTAAGGAAACAGGAATGAGAAGGGGTGGTTATAGGCACAGAGAGGTATAGGCAAGAAGCTCTGTTATAAAGGCAAGCACTGGGGACCCTGAAGATGTACTCTCTTTCATGTGCCATGCCAGTATCAGTCTGACACCAGCACACTGTTTTCACTAGAGAGCTTGAGAACGAATTTGTTTTCTGGAAGCCTTGTGCCTCGCTCAGCAAAGAGCAGAGACAAAGAGTAAGAAGAGACCACCCCACGCCTGCCTTCTTTCTAACTCATTGTACTTCCTGGAAGGTTCCAAAGGCCTTGGCTGCACCCAGGAATCCTGTGTGTCCCCCAGAAGCTAGCTAAAATCCCTCCAGGACACATGGTTCAGCCAGAAGCAGGCAGGCGTCTGGAGTCCACGGCTCACATCGGAGGCAACAGCACCAGGCCTCTTGCTGCATCAGAAGAGGGCCGGAGCGTGGCCATATGGGATACGACTGTGGAAAAAATATTTACAAAATGGCTTTTCCAAGCGTTTCATCTACAGCAGATGCAGCCTCAGTTAGTCTGCTCGCTTGGCTTTGGCTGTGGGGAGAGGCCATTTCATCTCCTGGCCTCCTGGAGCTGAGGAAATGCAGCTGTTGAAGGGTCCCACCCTCACCCTCCACAACGTGACTCAGCTGGAGAGGAAGTTACTTGGGGACCAGAGCAGCCCAGGTGGGTAGGAAGGGCAACAGGCAGGGGGTGCCAACTCCCTGCAGCTTCTGGGTGTCTCCCACACTTCCTTTTCCTCTCCCGGATGCTGGGTTTAATCTCACCAGAATAATAAATGTGCTGCCGCAGCTATGATGAAGGCATTTGAGTCACAGGCCCACGGTGATTTCAAACCATTCTATTTCTGTGATGTCGCCAAAGAGAAACCATCCCTTCCTGGGAGTGTGTAACAACGTGGAACCTTCTAGAACAGGAAGGGGGTTATGAACTTCTGCAGCTCTTGTTTCTTGTGAGTCACTTACTCCTTCATGGTTCGGATCCCAGAACATTACCAGGATCAAACAACCTGGGGACCTCTGTACATTCTGTCCCTCTGTCCCCTTCATCACCAAGCTCATTGCTACAGCTCTACTCAGTTTCTCAGTGAAGCCTATTGCTACAGCTCTACTCAGTTTCTCAGTGAAGCCTTTGCTGAATCCCCAGATCCTGGTAAGCTTCCTGCTCTCTACCTACCTACATACCCTCTCATCTGTCCATCCCACCAATCCACCCACCCTTCCAACCATCTCTCTTCCTACTTCCTTCCTACCCATTTATTCATTCACCTATCCATCCATCCACCACCATACCAACCTACCCACATACCTATCTGCCCATTGATCTCTCCCTCCCAATATCCATGTATCCCTCCATCATCATTATCTATCTGTCTATCCATCATCCATCCATCCATCCTCCATCTGTCCATCCATCCATCCATCCATCTGTACCCATCCACCCACCCATCCCTCCATCCATCATCTCATCCACCAAACCATCCATCCATCCCTCCATCATCCATCCATCCATCCATCCATCCATCCATCCATCCACCCATCATCATCCCATCATCCATCATCCATCTGTCATCCATCATCTATCCATCATCCACCATCTACCCATCTCTCCCTCCGTCCATCCATCATTTATCCCTCCATCATCCATCCACCCATCCATCATCCATCTGTCTATCCATCCATCCACCCATTCATCATCCATTCATCCATCCATCATCCATCTGTCTATCCATCATCTATCCATCATCCACCCATCTACCCATCTCTCCCTCCGTCCATCCATCATTTATCCCTCCATCATCCATCCATCCATCATCCATTCCCTCATCTATCCATCCATCCATCCATCCTCCATCTGTCTATCCATCCATCATCCATTCATCCATCTATCCATCATCTATCCACCATCCACCCATCTACCCATCTCTCCAACCATCCATCCATCCATCCATCCATCCATCATTTATCCCTCCATCATCCATCTGTCATCCATCCATCCATCCATCTATCCATTCATGTACTCATTTGTCTACTCACTCACACACTTATATGTCCATCTTTCTACCTACTCATCCATCCACTCTTCCATTACATCTACCAATCACTCACCTACTTATCCATTTACACATCCATCTGTGTAGCAAAGGCATCACTGGTGTCCCTTCAATCATTCAACCATTCATCCTTCTACCCACCCATCCACCCATCTACCCATCCACCCACCTTCAGCTCTAGAAGGACACGACTTACACTCTTCTCTAACCCCAGAGTCGGGCATACTTGGCTGATATTTAAGGATTAGGGATAAGCCTTGACTTACAAGCTGCCCCACATCTCATAACTGAGCCTTCTTTAGAGTCACTGGGGGTGAAGGAGAAGGTGGTCTCTGACAAGTCAGGGAAGATCTAATTCCAGCCATACCTTTGTCCTGTGGCTTTGGCTCAATGTCCTGAGCTCTCTGTGCCTCATCTATAAAATGGGTGTTTACGGCACCTGCTGTTACACACCTGCTGTAGAACCTGCTGTGTCTCTGTGGGGCTTTTCCAAAGAGACTTCATGAGGGTTCTGACCTAATGAGTAGGTTCATCCAGGGATGAAGTCAGATTGACACTAGACAGTGGGAACCAGCTTTTCCTGGAGGTGGTGGACACCACCTTCTTGGCTGTTACACACCCAAGACTGCAGATTTCAGGCTCTGTGAGGCACCTGGCCCATGGCATCTGTTCTGTAAACACCAGCTTTGCCGCATCTGAGGAGCCCCTTCTGAGCCTTCTCTTCGCCACAAACTGCTCATTTTCTACCCTACTCTCTTGAAAGCCCATTTCTCCCAGCTCCCGCTGAGACACAAACAAGGACATGAACCCAGC
Organism: Rattus rattus; assembly: GCF_011064425.1. Lineage (NCBI taxonomy): Eukaryota > Metazoa > Chordata > Mammalia > Rodentia > Muridae > Rattus > Rattus rattus. The sequence goes on along the minus strand of NC_046158.1, from coordinate 144,610,414 downwards.
AGTTACTCTCCACACCCCTCTGATGAGAGGCTCCGGCCTCTCAGAGGAAACACTTCGCTGAAAGGAAGTCTCCCCCATTAATCATCCACTTAGACAGCCCTTGCTTCTCCATGTCTCCTAAGGAAATGACAACCTAAAGAAAATCCTTTTTTCCCCCTACTCAGAGTACAGATTTCTGTTTGATATCAGCAGGATACTGAAGCAGTGTAATCTCTCATCTGAAACCCTCCCAACCTAGGACACAGAGCCCCTTCATCTGCTTCTTTGAGGTCATGTGGACACTCAGGACAGACGGCCCCATCACAGTCTGACTCCACCCTTGGAAAGACACTGGTGCTGTGTGGGGTCCCCATCGCTTCCCCTGCTGCTTCCCCTCTTACTCCTGGCCCTTTGCTCCAGGCCTCTCATTGCCCAGGATAGACTTCCATCTGACACACAGATGGGCTGACACACAGAGCTCCAAGCCAGAGCTCAAATGCTGGTTTGGTTGTGTAGCTTGGGCAAGGTGCTACCATCTGTGAGCCTTCCCAGTTTCATATTAGAAAAGGGGACAATAAAACTAATGCATGCAGTAATGTCCAAGTTTGTGGGATTCCAAGGGCTGTCATTCAGAGTTTCAAAGCTGGGCATGCACAAAGAGCGTTCACTGACTCAATAAGTTTGCTAAAGGACTCAGAGTCAATGGAACTTGATCACAGGAAAAGACACAGAATAAAAAACAGCCAAGGACAGAAGAGACTTGTGGGTGGAGCCTAAGGACGCTGACACAGGACATCCTGTTCTCCTCTGGCAATGATGTAAAACCTAACCAGGGGGTGTGGCCAGCAGTAGCAGCCTTCCCAACCCTTGTTTGAAGTGTTAGTTGGGACCTGGTCACATAGACTTGGATGACTGTCTGTGAGAGTCTCTAGCTACTCCAGAGGCAGCTAAGTAGGCAGGGTCCAAGGGCCTCACTGTGAGAGTCAGCATAGACTTTCTAGTGTGGCCCAAGCTCAGGTTAAAAACAATGACCTTTTTTAATCAAACAAACAAAAAAAAAAATGACTGGCACTTAGAGGTGAGCCTCCAGGAGCCAGGAACAAAACAGAGTCCTCAGACAATGTCAACTCTTTTGTTTGTCCAGTGCTAGGAGTTGAACCCAGGGCTTTGTGCTTGATAGGCAAATGCTCTACCCCTGAGCCATGTCCCCCCTACCTGAGGGTTAATTATTTTCTGCTACACTAGCCAGTCTTTCCATGGCTGTGACAGATATCCAAGAGAAGCAGTTTACAGGAAGGAAGACTTATTTGGGTTCCTGGTCTCAGAGGACTTAGCTTATGATTGTCTGGATCCATTTTTGGCTTGTACAGAGGCCAAAACACATAGCATTGAGGGTGCTTCCTAGAAAGCAATAAGAACAAGAGGCCAAATTTATACACACCTTTCAAAGGTGTTCCTACCATAATCCAATTCCTCCAACCAGGTCCACCACCTCCAGGAAAAGCTGGTTCCCACGGTCTAGTGTCAATCTGACTTCATCCCTGGATGAACCTACTCATTAGGTCAGAACCCTCATGAAGTCTCTTTGGAAAAGCCCCACAGAGACACAGCAGGTTCTACAGATCTCTCAAGTGCCTCTCAGACCTGCCAAGTTGACGATCACAACAGTGCAGACCTGAAACCCGGTGGTGATCTGGGATCTGAGCCCTCTCTTTCTCTTCGAGCCAGCAGAGCAGTCTTCACACAGGTATGAGACATCCAAGGTGATGGTGCTTGCCAAAGGGAAAGAGAGTGAAGGACTGAGTGTCCAACAATGCGGGACAGTCCTACATGTGAAGGCTGTCCACAGGACAGCATGCAGTGGTCCGGCATGCAGGACAGGTCCATGGCTACATCAGAGGTAGAGGGTTGACATGGAAATACTATTGGGGAGTGCTGTTCAGGGAACACTTGTAACTGTGGACCCCTATGGTTCCACAGTGTGTGATGATGTCCTTACAAACGTGAGGCAGGTACAGGATAGAACGAGGCCTGTCATTGAATGAGAAGGAAGGATGGGCAGTAGAAAAGTTTTAGGAAAGAGGAGGAGACTGGAATGAGAAGGGAGAGGAAGCCGTGGAGAGAACAGATTCCACTCTGTATATTTACAGGTTGTTATGAATATTCTTAAGGGATGGATGTGAACAGGGCTTTGTATGTTTAGATGGGCAATTATCTCTTATCAATTGGATCAGAGGTTATTGTGTTGTGTGTTCTTTCATGTAGTGATTTAAGTTTAAGAGAGTGTGTGGTGGCTAGAGACACTAAACAGCCATGAAATTGGGATGCATGTTTCTGGCAAGATATCCATCGGATATCTTGGGGCACTGCAGTGTAGGATCTAGTGGGGATAAAAGACAACATTTTATTTTTTATATAATTTTACAGCTACACCACAGAGCCTCCCAGCCTCCTCCATTCCCTGTTCCTAAGATGGGGTGCTGTTTCTCCCTGATCCCCTATCTAGCCAGGCATGAATTGACCATCTATCTGATGGGTTGATGGGCTGCTATGACCACTCTTTCATTTGGCCACAGTGACGCCCTGTGCTGGCTACAGGGTTTTCAGAAGGAACAAAGCCAAGCAAGGTCTTTGCCTTCGAGAAGCAGCCAGTACAGAAGACAGACGGATGGATCACCACCAAGCCGGAGATGGGCATATACCTGCCCCAAGCTCAGATAGCAAGCCTCACTACCTGACTCAGAAGCAAGGTGATTGGAAGATGGAGGCTCTGCTCACACTGCAGGCTGTAGACGGTCTAATCAGGATGAGCAGATAAAGAAATGGTGCTGCTGGCCCAAGAGCTAGGAGAGAGGGGCAATGACTATGAGTTTCAGGAGAAAGTCCAGCATGGGCACAGCAGAGTCTTCGAGAGCAGGAGTGGACAGAGGAGAGGCTGCGGTTAGCTGGGGCCTGGGAGCAGACTTTGCAGAGCCAACTGAGGAGAGAAAGTTACTGTAGGCAGCAGGGAGGATCCGGAGTGATGAGTTGAAGCAGAGTCTGAGGGAAAGAAGCAGGAAGTCAGGTTAGAAGACGCTGATGTGCTTCCTGCTCTGCCCACGCACATCCCTTCTCGATTCTGCCTTCCCTTTGTTGGTGGCTGTTTCTGAGGTGGTTCATGCTAGGATGAGACTCACTGGCAATTCCTGAGGAACCCATTATGAAGTCATCAGTGGCTTTGAAAAAATTACCCAGAAATTGACGCAAACTCTGAAAGAACAAGACTGCTTCCCAGCATTCACCACTTGGCTGGAAGTGTCCTCAACTTCTAGCCCTGCCTTGTCCCATGTAAGTGAATTTTCTCACTGAGAATAATCTAAATTAAAGAGCTAATTGTAAATAAAACACGACACCACGTTGGCGTTGGTCTGTAGCTGCTGTGTACTCAAATACTAAATTCTGCACCCCAAAATCTGCTCACCCCAAGACAAATGAATTTCACATACAACCGCTTTTGTTACGGAAAACACCTTGCTCCCCAAGTTAACTGGGCCGTAAAAAGGCTGAAGTCTGTGATTGGGCAGTAGGGGGGCGGGAAGGCGGGACTTCCTGAGAGGGAGAAAGGAATTCTGGGAAGAAGAAGCCGGAAGGTCTTTTGTCAGACGATATAAGGCAAGATGGGTGTGCCTGGAAGGTATAGCTAGCCAGGTGGCTGGATGGGGCTAGGTGGGCTAGTTAGCTTAGATGAGTTGGTTGAGAGTCTCTCCATCTAATGTCCAAGCTTTGAAATATTATCAGGTCTCTGTGCGATTATTTAGGAAACTCTCCAGTGACGGAATAACTACCTACCATATTAATTTCCAACATTAACATGTGCAGAATAATAATTCATTTCACAACAAAAAACAAATCCGTCTAGAAGACACCTATATTTTTAATTCCACTTTTTTCCTACTAACAAAGAGATTATGTGTATACTGACTACGTCTATCTCAGATTGCTGCTCTTTGTCTTCCCACAAACCCCTCCAAACTTTTTATTTTGGTTTCTGTTTGAGACTTTACTCAAATTTTCTGGGCACCAGCTTCACTCAACAATTCAACTCAAAATGATTTTAAATGCTTCGTAGACTCCCTGACATACTAACGGCTTTTTTCACTAGTATCTCTTTGGACTCTGTTATTCATGGACAGACCCCCGTTCCCACACACAGGCTTCTCCAGAATACTGTTCCCCACACCACTTGGGCCCAGTAACACCCTTCCTGATGTGTCAGTGCAGATGTCTGCCTCTGTCTGCCCCAGAGACCCAGCCCTGACCACCATGTCTTCATCCCTGGTCAGCTTAAAGAAATAAGGTCAAAACCCAGCAGTGGTGCCACACTCCTTTAATCCCAGCTCTAGGGAGGCAGAAGCAGGCAGGTTTCTCTGACTTCTAGGCCAGTCTGGTCTACAGAGAGAATTCTAAGACAGCCAAAGTTACATAGAGAAACTTTATCTTGGAAAAACAAGCAAACAAACAAACAAAGAATGAAGATTAAGTGAACACCTACTAGGCCTTGGGTCTCCTCCTCCACTGCCCTTTTCTGTAAAGTAATTTTCTCCCGAGATCAGGCCACTTCCCTGGCTTTTCTCTCACAGACACTGACAGCTTCCACGAGCTCTCAGAGTGTCTGTGAATCCCTCACTAACAGACTTCAGCTTCCCTGGTTTTTCAGTTGTGGGAAGAGAGTTTGGAAGCTTGTACACACAGAAGGGCTATCTGTGGCTACCAGTGAACACACATCCTCTTCCCCATCCCTTTCCTGCCTGTTGTGGAATCAGAGAGAGAGAGAGAGAGAGATTGGGTTTAGACTCTTACCCCAACTGTCCCCCTTCCCTCAGAGACCTATAAGAAGGGATCCAGACAACGCCATGTGGGTCCTATTTAGAACCCTTTGCCATGATGTCTGTCTGTCTATCTGTCCATGGCATTAAGATTCTTTGTCTTAGTTAGGGTTTCTATTCCTGCCCCAAACATCATGACCAAAAAGCAAGTTGGAGAGGAAAGGGTTTATTCCACTGGAATCTGGAGGCAGGAGCTGATGCAGAGGCCGTGGAGGGATACTGCTTACTGGATTGCTCTCCCTGGCTTGTTCAGCTTGCTTTCTTAAGGGATGCTATCACCCACAGTGGGCTCTCCCACCCTTGATCACCAATTGAGAAAACGCCTTACAGCTGGATCTCATGGAGGCATTTCCTCAAAGGAGGCTCCTTTCTCTGTGATAACTCCAGCTTGTGTCAAGTTGACACATGAAAGCAGCCAGTACACTCTTCCAATAGATGTCTTATCTCCAACCATCTACCTCTTTGTCACCCTTCAACCCTACACCCAAGACCTTTCACCCTGGTAGCAATATTCCTTCAGCCCATCCCAATAGACCCCCCCAGCTGAGGTCTGACTGCTTAGGCCCTGATTGGTCCTAAGCAGTTTAAGTCCTGTCTACAGTACATTCAACTCTGTGGTAACAATCACACCTAGGACTCCCCTTAAATATGGAGGGGTCCCAACTTTAACTGAGTCTTCCCTACCCTACAAGTGGTGAGATGAGGGAGTGGGGGATGACAGATGTTTCTGGTGCTACAGCTGCTGTCCAGTCACCCTTACTTATGTAAGTGATTCCCTGGTCCCCCAAACTGGACTTGGGATTCTAGTCACAGCGGGGTGAGTCTTCCCAGAAAAGTGGAAGGTGCATTGGCTGGGGCTGGGGTGGAAATGAGCACTGCTGGGTTCAAGACAACGCCTGCAGGCACTTGGAGTGAGCCGGCTAGCTTGGATGCTATTTGTGAGAGTGCCGTGAATGCCTAGAAGCCTAATGAAATGAGGCTGTGGAAAACAGGCTGGGCTGTTGGGTGAGGTCACCATGGACCTGCTCTGTCAGACAGCAAGAATGTTCCCTCTCCCCGAGTCTTCCAGTGACCGCCTGGCAGGAGGCTGCAGCGGGTCACCTAAGGGAGGGTAGTGCATTTTTAGAGTTTCCTACCCGTGGGTGACCTTGCTCTGGCCTCTTTATTTTCAGTTGCATTTTCACGATCCCCTCCCCCGAGTCCCAGCTACCACCATGAGCTCAGATTCCAGAGTCACTAGAAAACAAACTCTGGGAACTTGGTTCATGCTGGAGCCATCGCTGTGTCTGTGACCTCACCCGACATGGTCTTTTCTGTGAGTCACCTCCTGTAGGCTGCTCACCGGAAGTGTTGAGGCTAAAGGAGGTTTGGTGCCACCATCGTCTGTGAATGCCAGCCTTCGTTGACCCTGGGGGAGTCTAGGAAATGAGAAAGGCATGAGTTTAAGAGACAGTGAAGAGAAAACACTTTAGCATAGTCCACAGAACAGGGACTGGCACAGAGAAGAGGCAAAAAATGACCTTCCTGTTGATTTGGCACAAGATGGGAGGTTGTCGTCCCCCTCCCCCCCGCCTTGGATTTTTTAAATTTACATTTCAAATGTTATCCCCTTTCCCAGTTTCCTGTCCATAACCCCCCTATCCCATCCCCCTTCCCCCTTCTTGTATGAGTGTGTTCCCCCACCCAACCACCCACTCCTTCCCACCTCCTTGCCCTGACATTCCCCTACACTGGGGGGTCCAGCCTTGGCAGGACCAAGGGCTTCTCCTCCCATTGGTGCCCAACAAGGCCATCTTCTGCTACATATCCAGCTGGGTCCATGGGACTGTCCATGTGTACTCTTTGGATGGTGGTTTAGTCCCTGGGAGCTCTGGTTGGTTGGTATTGTTCTTATGGGGTTGCAAGCCCCCTCAGCTCCTTCAATCCTTTCTCTAACTCCTCCAATGGGGACCCTGTTCTCAGTTCAATGGTTGGCTGCGAGCATCTGTCTCTGTATTTGTCAGGCTCTGGCAGAGCCTCTCAGGAGACAGCTATATCAGGCTCCTGTCGCATTCACTTCTTGGCATCATCTGGGTTTGGTAGCTGTGTGTATATGGGCTGGGTCCCCAGATGGGTAGGCTCTGAATGGCTGTTCCTTCAGTCTGGATGGGAGTTTTCATAGTTCCCCGGCCATGAGAGCTTCCTGTTATTCTTTTCCACAGGCCTGAACGCACCCCTTTCCCAAATTCCCCATTGCATACATATAGAACACATGTCTATCTCATGTGAGGTTTGGGGGCTGCAGGCTGCCCCCTTTTATGGTCCTGGACTCATCCATATGACAGTGTTCCAGCGCTCAGTGTTCTGTGAGGCACCAGTGACCAGCTCGGGGGAGGGACCCTAGTGCTTCCTGCTTTTCTCGAACTGATGAACTCCAAGGCACTTGGTTCTAAAATGGATGACCACTGTCCCTCAAAGAGGGAACTGCGGGGTCAGTGGTGAGAGCAGGCCAAGCCTGGCTCTCTTCCACCAGCTTGTGAAGTGACTCCTGAGGTTGTTCTCAGGGGGCAAAGCTCAGCTCCACTGTGACCTCATTTCAGAGTCGGAGATCTCTCATGCTCTCCTGGAAACTGGTGCGTTCTGCAGATAGCTAGCCTGGAGTTCAGGGTCTCTCCATGCTGGCAGCCCAGAGCAACCCATCTATATCCGGAGGTCCACACCTCCCTGTTGCTCACTAGATCTGGACCCTTTCAGTATTTGGAACGGTTAAACAACAGCCTTGAGGGCAAAGGCCTGAGAGAACTCTGATGAAGTCTCAGCTTCCGTCTGCTGAGGAACAGGATAGGGCAAGGGATGGAGGAACATGGAGGGCAAACCTGGTCAGTTCCTCAGGCTACACCCAAGAGGATTTGTTAGTCCTTATGTTAGCCGATGCTTTGCTGCATGAGGAGACACCATGGCCAAAGCAACTACTATGAGAGAAAGCATTTCACTGGGGGTTGGCTCACAGTTTCAGAGGGTCAGTCCATTATCATCATGGGCAAGCATGATGACAGGCAGGCAAGCACTGGACCAGTAATGAGAGTTACAGCCTGATCTGCAGGGGGTAGGAGGAATGAGGAGACAGACAGACAGACAGGGCCTGGTATGGGCTTCTGAAACCTCAAAGCCCGCTCCTCAGTGATGCACTTCCTCCAACAAGGCCACACCTCCTGATCCTCCCAATCCTTTGAAATGGTTCTGCTCCCTAAGCATTCAAATATAAGAGCTTGTGGGAGCCATTCTTATGCAAACTACCACAGGCTTCATTCATCCTCTTCCATAAGAATCCACTAGGGAGACACACTGGAGCTTCAGTGTCCTGCCCTCCCTTGGTAGGACAGGCCTCATGTCCTCTCCAAGAAGCACTGACATAGAAGAATAGGGTAAAGACAGGAATGGTGGTAAACTCCTGTAATCTCAGTATTCCAGGGGCTGAGGCAAGGGCAGTCCCAAGAGTCTGAGGCCAGCTTGTGAGTTACCCAGTGAGTGCTAGGCTGGTCTGAGGCTTCCGGAAATATAGAAAGGCTTTTTCTACTAAAAAAGGCAGCCCATAAGTAGCCCAGGGAGTATATAACAGCCCAGGGAGCACGGAGCAACCCAGGGAGCACGGAGCAGCTCAGGGAGCACGGAGCAGCCCAGGGAGTCTGCTGTGTCTGCTGAGTCCTCTGAGCCTGGTAGTTCAATGCTATTGTCCTTCTAGAATTATCCTTATCTGGCTCAGAAATTCTGCCATGGGCCAGGACTGGAGCAGAGTCAAACGCACTCCTAAGCCCTCACATAGTCTGTCTACTTACCATATATAGGTACTGTGGGCAGTATGGCTGTTCAGCATTTAAACAGCAGAACCTCAGAATTAAACAAAGGTCCCAAGCCCTTCACACTCAGGAAGACAAGTAAGACACAGAGCGAGGGGACGCAAGCCGAGTGTTTTTACCAAGTCTTCCGACCTCCTCTGTTGGTCCTTGCTGCCCGTCAATGATGCTATGACCTGACTAAGGGCTTTCTCCTTGGGAGCCCTGTGCTCATTCTTAGTCAGGTACGTGGAGATTTGTCACACTGTCCCCTCAGAGTGTGCATTTTGCAAGAACATGGTCATTCCCTGTATTCATGCACTGGATCACTCTCTTTGGTCCCTTGATGGGCAAATTTGTCTCGCAGGGTCACGTAGCATGGGCACTACAGGGCCAGCATGTTTGGTAAACTGTGTGTGGTGGTTTGGATAAGAATGTTCTCTGTAGTCTCATATATCTGTCTGGACACTTAGGAAGTGGCACTATTTGAAAGGATTTGGTGATGTAGGATTATTTGGGACAGGCGTGGCCTTGCTGGAGAAAGTGTTGCTAGAGAGGGGTTTGAGGTTTCAGAAGCCCAAGCCAAAATCAGAGATTTTTGGGGATGAAAACTTATATCAGATTTGGTACTCGGAGGCTGAGAGAACTAAGTGAGAATGACATGGGCTCTTGAAACCTCAAAGCCCACCCTTAGTGACATACCTCCTCTAACATAGCCACACCCCCTAATTCTTCTCAAATAGTTCCACCAAATATGGGCCAAGCGTTCAAATATATGAACCTATGAGGGACATTTTGTTCAAACCTCTACAGGTAGTTTGGCTGAACAATGAACTTCGGGCTCAGTGAGAGACCCTGTCTCAGAAAACAAAGTGAAGAATAAGAGAGGAAGAATCCTCTGGTCTCCACAGGGACATGTGTGCACAAATACACACAGACACACACACACACACACACACAGAGGCACGTACATACAGACATATAAATGCATAAGACACAGACAGACACACACACAGACATGTACGTGCACACACATGTATGAATAGACACACAGACACACACACAGTTACACACACTGATACACACACACAGACACACAGGCAATACAACACATACACACAGAGAGAAAAAAAACCACAGATACACACACAGCGACACATGTACAGACACATACAGGCACACACATGCATGCACACACACATAGATACACACATACTCCCCACAGTCATGCACACATAAACACGCAGACACATATATGCACATATACATACAGAGAAACAAATACACACATGTATACACACAAATGCATACATATACACACAGACACATATATGTATACACACATGCACACAGACACAGATAGAGACATATACACAGACACACACTTACATGCACATGGACATACACATGCATGGATAGATGCACAGACACACACACAGACATAAATACCCAGACACATACACAGATACACACAGAGAAATACACACAGACACACACACAGACACATATTGACAAATGCATACAGAGACACACAGACACAGACACGCACATGCATGCACACACACAGAGAGACACACAGACACAGACAGACACACATACACACAGTCATTTACACATAGACACACAGACAGACACATTTGTGCACATACACACAGAAACACACACAGACACATAAATGTACATGCACACAGAGACAGACACACAGAAACTCAAGACACATATATGTACACACACACACACATACACACACACACACAGCAATGAGAATGAATGGTTATGTGACAAAGCTATAGATTTAAAAATCTTATTCTGTGGCCTTGTTGGGCACCAATGGGAGGAGACATTCCCAGTGTAGGGGAATGTCAGGGTGGGGAGGCGGGAAGGGGAATACCCTTAAAGAAGAAGGGGAGAGGGATGGGATAGGGAGCTAATGGACAGGAAACTGGGAAAGAGAATGACATTTGAAATGTCCAATAAAAAATATCCTATCCTGTGAGATGGTCGACTGACTTGATCTTGTGCAGGCCAACAAGCTGGTGTGAGCTCGTGAGTGCCGTAGTCCAGCATGGCCTGAAGATAATGTTTTGTTCCAGTCTTCTTTGACATCTGAATTTCATAATCTGCTTAACCACCCCTCTTCCAAGTTTATTCCAGATCTTTGGGAGGCGGAAACATGAAAGCAGAAAGGAATTTGTTAACCCCTACCCTTAACTGAGGAGCTCCAGACTTTGATGGTTTCTGGAGACTGGAGAGTCAGGTGTGTGTGGCTCCTAGTAGGTTTACCACAGTCCAGGGGACGGCCTCAAACCCAAAAGTATTTGGAGTCAATGAGTTATTAAAAATTAGGTCAGAGATAGAAAATCAGTGGCTCAGGCAGTAAAGTGGCCAGTCCTGAGAGACAGAGTTGAGAGGGAAGCTGGGAAGTGGGGCGCATATGGGTAGGAGTTGGGGGAGAATATGATCAAAATACACTGTATTAAAACATCAAAGAATTAAAAGGTATTTATTAAAAAAAACAACTCATCTTGTGCCTATTTTACTACAACTTTCTAGAAGTTTTTGAAAGGATTCCAAGTATGACACATCTTTGCGATTTGTAAGTTCTACCAACTAGAAATCTGGGCCGTGTGTCTTTGGGGCCATATCATGCCCCTAGCATCAGCAGCCCACAGACACCAACCATGGAGACCACATCTAGAGCAACTGTCCATAGCCTGGACGTTTTGAACACCAGCTACTGTCACAGCACACAAGGTTCTCATTGCGACTTGATCATCAGGGCCCAGGTAGAGCCAAAGAATCTCACCCAAGGATTCTGGAAGTTTCCATTCCAGCATTTTAAAAGGCATTTAGCCAAAGCTGGAGTCAGGTAAGCTTCAGGTAAATATTTGTGTTGGGTCCTTGTCCCCAGGGGACCAGACCTGGGACCAGATGGAATAAACAAAGAAAGGAAGATCTCTGCAGTGGAAACAAACATTCCTGGCTGAATGGAACAGCCAGATGTTCTGCTCAGATGTTCTGGCGAGGACCTGACACATCCTCAGGGACTGTGCTAGCCCTACCATCCTTCAGAAGGGGGACGGACCCTCTGTGGAGGGAGAGCTTCCGAACTGCAGTGAGAGCCACCAGGGGCAGCAGAGGCTCTGCCCTTGTAGAAGTACTAAGTGTGCTCAAAGAATAGACTAAGAGGAGAGGCTTGAAGGCGTTGGTAGGGTAGCAAGCCCTGAGTCACTCAAGCTTACTACAGCAGGCCTGTTCTAGATAGCATTAAAGGTCAACTTGAAACAGCCTAGAATCATCTGAGAGGAAAGCTTGATCAAATTGGCTTGGGGCAATCATTGATGTAGGAAACCTAGCCCACTGTGGGCGGCACCATTCCCCGGGCAGGTGGTTCTGGGCTGTGTAAGAAAGTTAACTGAGCATGAACAGTGACTGAAGAGTAAGCGATATACCCCCATGGTTTCTGCTTCAAGTGTCTGCCTTGAGTTCCTGCCTTGACTTCTCTCAATGATGAATAGACACCACCACCAATCAACCAAACCAGGACAAGGCCACTGGAGTTCAACCTGAAGCAGCTAAGAAACCAAAGGCGATTTACTGGTTTATTTCACTGAGGACCGAATAAATAAATCCAGCTGCAGGTGGAGCTGGCTGCAGGGACTCAAGCTCCATCTTTTGGCAACTCTAGTTTGTACCTTAACTGCCCCCCAAAAGGCCCCATCTGTGCCTCAAAGGCAGCAATTCCAAGGATGTCACTTGGAGTGGTTATGCTCTGAGTCAATAAATACCTGGCCAGCTGGCTGCTGAATGGATCTCGGGTCTTTAATCCCTAGAGGGATGCTTAGGTATGATTCATGTTAACCAATCCTGGGGACCAGTTCTCCCTACCCTGTCGTGTGGACCTGGTTGCTGTCTTGTTAATCTGAGAGAGTACAGAGATCTCCTGGCATGTTGACACAAAACCCCACTGGATTGCATATTTCTGAGGAGCCATGGAACTGCCTCTGTAGGAAGAGCAATCCAGTGGGTGAGAGGAGGTGAAAAGTTGAAGAGCTTCAGTGGCTCTTGAGGTTGGAGATGGCACAGTCCATGCCTGGTACTGAGAGAGAGGCGAGGAGAGGTGAAGACCTCAATCCTGGGGCTGGATGTCTGAAGCAAACACTGGCACCACCAGCCGATGATTTTCCCTCTCTGGCCAGTTACTTGGGTTCTCTGTGTCTCAGTTTCCCCACTGTTGACACAGTACCGAGGAAGAATCTTCCTTGAAAGGATTCCATGAAGGTCATGTAAAGTAACGTCACACACTGAGGCAGCATTCGGGTAGTCCGTGGGAGCCTCTCATGACCCCTTATCACTATTTTGATGGTTAATCTTGACTGTCAACTAGACAAGATCTGGAGTCAACCAAGAGGCACACCTCTGGGTGGCTCTGGAAGGGCATTTCTAGGTAGGTTAAACTGAGGAGGGAAGACCTCTCCTCAGAATGGGAGGCACCTTCAGGTGGCCCAGATCCAAGGAGTTCCAAGGAGAATGCAAATTGCCTGTTTGGGCTTTTTGCTGGAGACTCTGTCAGATCTTTACCGCCACAGCCACCACTGCCACCGCCACCGCAGCCGCCGCCACCGCTGCCGCCGTCATTCTTCACTGACCTGGAAATGAAGCTTCTTCAAGTGTGGACTGAAGACTGGGAGCTCCCCAGAAATCTCCTAGGCCTCCAGTGACAGACTGGGGCTGCTGAGGTCACCAGCCTTGTGCACTGAGCAACTGTCAGGTTCTCAGTCAGCCTCTCTCCAGTGCGAGGCAAGCATTGTGGGACACCCCCCCTTCCTATCTTGTAAGCCAATCTAACAAACCCATCTGTAGTACATATTGCAACATATGTTAATTCTCCCCACTGATTTTGTTCCTCTAGGGACTAACATACCCATGTGGGATACTCAGGAGGCCCCATGTTCCGGACCACGACCCTTGTTCCTCCTCATCCTTATCCTCTCCCAAGGCTGACATGACAGTGCTCTTTTAAATGGCCTGACTGCCCTGTGTGACACAGAAGTGGTGCTGGCAGGGGACACATCTACCATGCAGACAGAGCACTCCTCTGTTGATGATATGGCCCGCAGTTCCAAGAGTTCCCTGGGCGGCTATGAATGTTCGGTCCTGAGAGCTCCCTCGTCTCTTTGTTACAGAGAACAACAGCCAAAATCTTAATTTACAAGTTCTCTGCAATTACTGCCTTGCCTGATTTATAATTCATAGTACAATATTTATTTCTAACAGGAAATTAATTTTGGAAACTCAGTGGGTGATTAAGTTAGATCGTAAAACCCTTCCGCTAGCACAGGAAGGGGAGGAAGTAATGGGAGAAGAGGCTCAGAGCTGCCCGGGGATCCCATGATCCAGCTCACCGCACTCAACCTGGAGAGGACGCAGCTTGCTCAGCATTCGCGTAGAGCACAAGCATCCTGTGGCCTTTCACCCCCAGAGAGCAGATTAAAGAAAGGGTTCCATGCAAGCCCAGCTTGGTGAACCGGGGGGCTTGTTGGAGACTGAGCGAGGGGTCAGCACCCACCACTTAACAGGCGCAAGGGTGGTGACCTACTGACCTACATCCCATTCCAGTTCCCGAGTCTATCTAGAAAGTCCTTCCCAGATGAGCCCGGAGGTTTGTCTTTCGCGTGATTCTAGATCCTGTCAAGTCAACAATAACAACCATCACCCAAGCAGAGCACAGAGACTAAGGTCATCGCAGGGACTCTTGCAAGCCGCACTCTCGGCGTTCCCTTCTGAAGGTGCAGGTGGTCTCACCGGAGTCTCCTCCACCGCCATCAGTTGGGATTGCCCTTGCATCGTTGGAGAGAGGCTCTTGGGTCTCCTGAGGTTTTTTTGTTTGTTTGTTTTGTGTTTGGGGGGGGGTGTGTGTGTGTGTGTGTGTGTGTGTGTGTGTGTGTGTGTGTGTGTGTGTGTGTGTGTGTATGTGTTGCACAAGCCTGAAGAGCCATCCTCCCTCCTCCCTGCAACATGGCTATCCTGGCCTTTTCCCCAGTTAATCTGTCATTAAGAGAAGGAAGACTATTAATGGAAACTGTGCTGTCTCACCACGGCTTGTTCCCAGCAACAGCCCACATGTTGGAATGGGCAAAGGGCGTGCTCAGTGGAGTGTAGATGGTCAGCCTTCGGGTGGGAGACACCCGTGACTACAGAGACGGCGCCACCCTGATTCCACTCTTCTTATTTGCAGAAGGAAGATGAACACAGCTCTTTATGTAGCAAGTTTGCTTAGGCTGCAGGGGGAGGCAGGTGCTGTATCAGTTGCTCTGTAACAAAGTAGCCTCAAACTGAAAAGCCTTGCTGGTCTTTGGTTTGGAGATCTGGGAGTGTCTTATCTCTCCTTTGCACTGTCCCAATAGTCTCTGTCTCTTTGCCCTGGAGGAGGATCTACATGCACATGCACATGCAAACACACACTCGGGCCCAAAGCCAGTGCCACATGTGTCATAATGCTTTGTCACAGGGCAGCACATCAGCCTGGAATGAAAGCATGCCCACTGCTGTGTAAGGCAGGCTTGGACGGGGCTTTAACAAGTACAGGTTCCTTTCTAGAACTGCCATGAACCTCAAGGACTGCCTGGCCTTTGACACCAGCATCTCTTGCAGCTACAGGCAGGAGCTGGGTTGCGGTGTGGTAGACATCGAAGGTGTTTTCCTACTTGAAGGCTGGTTGAACGCTGTCCTCAACCAACCCCTTATCTGAGGTCAAGCTGCCTGCAGGGGTCTTGACCTGTTAGGTCTTCCTGCCCTCCCATTCCAGCCCTCCAAGAACATCCTGGCACTACCTTCCAAACAACCTGCTCCCTTCCAAATCCTCATCTGTAAGGCAATGCTTCTGGGCCAAGCCAGAGAGCTCTGGACCCCGGCAGCAGAAGGTTTTGCTGACGGAGTTGGTGACACACCTTGTGGTGTGTGCACACACCTGTGTTGTAGACACTCAGCGCCCAGTGCCTACCGGAAGCTGCCCCTCCTCAAGCTTCTAGCAAATACTCTCCAGGTGAGTGAGATGCCTCTTGCCACCAGTTTCTCAGCTCCCAGTGGTTTGCGACACCAGAGGTATCTGAGATGCAGCCAAGTGCTTCTGAGGGGTAAACCGAGGTTATTTCAGGATTATAGCTACTCGGTGTGAAGAAAGGAGACCCTTATCTTCCACTTTGCCCCCACTCACACCACGAGATAACCAGCCACTGCAAGGGCTCCCCTCCCCCACCAGCTCACTGGCTGGCCCCCCACCCGAGCCCATCTGCTCTGCATGTGTAAGCATTGTCAAATTGTTTGAATAAATTGTCACTCTGATTAAAATGTTTATGTCTGCAGGATGACTCGTTTCTGCTAAATTGTACTAAATAGTCTCACATTTGCTGTACAGATTTGACATCTGTGTCTGGTTTCTCTGCTGATGGCCAGGCTGAGGGCTGGGTTCTCACAGGAGCCCCCCTCCTACCGCCATCTCCCTCCGGAAGCCACCAAGGCTGAGCCCATGTGAGTGAGTGGGAGAACAATCCCTCTTGCCCTTCAGGGGTCCTCTGTGTGTGTGTGTGTGTGTGTGTGTGTGTGAGTCTGTCTGTCTGTCTTTTGTCTTTATCTCTCTGTCTTTCTGTGTCTGTGTCTCTCTCTGTCTCTCTCTCTCTGTCTCTCTCTCTCACACACACACACATACACACACACACACACACACACACACACACACATGTTCAGTTTTGTTGGGGATCCCTTCTAGATAACTAGACTCTCAGCATCTTCTTGAATCTGGTCAGTGTTTACTCTCTGTTAATGAGAGGGTAGATAAAAAATGTTCTCAAAACAGACACATACTCACATACACACATATGAACACATACAAACACACATATGAACACACACGTATAAACATACACACGTACAAAAACACATATAAACATAGACACACACATACAAAGACACACATGTATACAAACACACACACACACACACACACACACACACACACACACAGATTCTAAATGTAAAAGACCAAAGTACATACACTTCCACAAGATACAAAACTCTTTGGGGTAATTCATAATATACAAGATGATTGGATGGATTAATGGGCAGGTGGATATGTGGGTGGATATATAGAAGGATGAAGGGATGATGGAAGGAAGAGTGGGAGGGGAGAAAGGAAGGAGATTGGGAGGGAGGGGAGGAAAGAAGAATGGATTGATGCATGTGTGTAATGATGAACTGAAGGAAGAATGGATGGATACATAGTAAAAGGAAAGGTGGATGATGTATGGATGAATGGAAGGAAGGATAAATGGGTGAGAGACGATGGATGGATGATGGGTGGATGGATGATGGTGGATAATGATGATGGATGGATGGATGATGGGTGGATGGATGGATGGATGATGGATGATGGTTGGACTAATGGAATGGTGGCTGAAAGGAAAGATGAGTGGATAGATGGATGATAGAAGGATGAAAGATTGAAGAATAGATGGGAAGATGAGAAGAATGGGTGATAGGTGACAGAAGGAAGGATTAATGGACGGAAGGAGAGATGGATGATCCAAGATGGACAATGGAAGGATGGGCTTGAAGGCTAGAAGGATGGGTAGGATGGAAGAAAGGATGGGCATATCTAACAACAGGAACTCCACTTACTGGCTGTTGTTGACTATACCCTGCCCCTTAACAACCAGCTCCTCTTCCTCCCAGATACACAAAACGAAACCCAAGGCAGTAGTCATGCTCTGGAGAACTCTGGCTCAGACGGCTACTTCTAAGCAGGGTATCTGACTTACCCTGTTTTGCTTCTGAATAAAATAATTTGCTACTTTGCTAGCGTGTGTGTGTGTGTGTGTGTGTGTGTGTGTGTGTGTGTGTGCGCGTGCGTGCGTGTGTGTGTTCAATACTTTGAGGACGATACCAAGCCCCTGGAAACATCTGTTCTCGATCAGGACCACCAGCAAGCTTACACACAACTCACCCAAGCCTGTGGGTCAAACCACCATCTGGGAATTTCTTATTCTTAGCAAACACACATTTCAGACACCAAGGCAGATATGGCTTCGAGATATGGACACTTTTAGTCCCAAATGCTGCCAGGACACCACCTCCACACGGAAGGTCCCTCCATCGAACCTGTCTTCTGAGAAGACTTATTGACATTTCTGGGATGTCGCAAACTGTACCAAAGGCTCAGGATTTGAGACCTAGATTCACCGTCCACCCCTTCAGAGCCTGTCTTAGGGTTCCTATTGCTGTGAAGAGACACCATGATTACAACAATTTTTGTTTTTTTTATTTTTTTATTTTTTTTTAAGATTTATTTATTTCATGTATGTGGGTACACTGTTGCTGTCTTCAGACACACCAGAAAAGGGCATCAGGTGCCCATTACAGATGGCTGTGAGCCACCATGTGGTTGCTGGGATTGAACTCAGGACCCCTGGAAGAGCAGTCAGTGCTCTTAACCGCCGAGCCATCTCTCCAGCCCTACAACAATTCTTGTAAAGGAAAACGTTTAACTGGAGCTGGCTTACAGGTTCAGAGGTTTAGTAAATTATCAGCATGACCGTAAGCATGTAGGCATGAGGCAGATGTGGTTCTGAGACGGGAGAGTTCTACACCTGGATCCTCACGGAGCAGGAAGAGAGTGGCACTGGGCTCGACTTGAGCATCTGAAACTTCAAAGCTCACTCCAACAACAAGACCACAACACTCCACCAGAGCCACACTTCTTAAATGTGCCACTCTTTTTTTTTTTTTTTTGGTTCTTTTTTTGGAGCTGGGGACCGAACCCAGGGCCTTGCGCTTCCTAGGCAAGCGCTCTACCACTGAGCTAAATCCCCAACCCCAAATGTGCCACTCTTTATGAGCCTATGGGGGCCATCTTCATTCAAAACACTGCAGAGCCTATAACTGACCAATTAGTGATCAGAAAGATAGGTGTGACCTTTAGTCCATAGGTTCAGGTGTGCACTCAGGCCTGGCCTTACTCAACACTTTTCCTTGTGACTCAGCACTTTATTCTTCTGACTCAGCACTTTATCCCTCTGACTCAGCACTTTATTCTTCTGACTCAGCACTTTATTCTTCTGACTCAGCACTTTATTCCTCTGACTCAGCACTTTATCCCCCAAGCCGTTCCCATGCTTGGCTTCTTGCTTGGTTACCCATGAGTCCAGTCCAGCTAGATCTCCCTCATCCCTCTGATCCTCCCTCTGATCCCTACAAGTTGTTCCTGGAGATGTCCTCTCCATGAAGATTGTATATGCTCCTCTATGACTCCCCATTGCTTGCGGGCTAAAAAAACATGACCTTGAGACCCCTGCTTTGGTCTAGGCTCTACCTCATTACTATTGTGCTTGCCCAGATTGGACTAAGGGAAAGAGAGAGGAAAGCACTAGCTTTGGGCACAAAGGGAAGGTCCAAACTTCAAGGAACCAGATTGACAATGTTTGAAAGCAAAACTGAAAAATAAAACTTCCAGAAATACATAATACCGAAATTTCAGGTGAAATAGCCTCTGTTGTGTATTCGTGTGATGCCCATGACTTCACTCAGTCTGCTCAGAGCTGCAATGCCCTGCCTGGCTGACAGTGTGGATGTTTTGTTATTTTTGTTACTTGAATGTTGGTTGCAAACATTACCTTAAAGTCATCTTGACCTCTGACTGTTTTCTAACTCCCTTACATTTTGAGGTGAAAGGCAAATATTACCTACCGTAGTCCTTGCTTTTGAGGTCCTGGTCAGGTCTTCTTCAGTTTCTAGGGGTTCAGTTACTGCTTCAGTTCACTGACACCCCCCATGCTTTGTGCTACAGAGGACAAATGCATCAGGGCAGGATATCCAGGGATCCCTGACAATCCTGAGCTCAGACTAAGCTCTGGTCCCTCAGTACTTCTGGCTTGGATGGGAAATGCTGGCTTGTGTCTCTCTTCCTTAGACTGTATGGAGCAGGTCCACTGAGAGCACATGGTGTCGGGCACATGCAAGAATGAATGAATGAATGAGTGAGTGAATGAATGAGTGGATGGATTAATGGAAAGGCCAGGACATGCAAGCGAATGAGAGCATAGAAGACAAACACTTGCGCACGTTGGTGAACGAGAAACCGTGAATAAAAGACTGGGTGAGTGGACGAATGAACGGACTCAGGTTTCCTCGCAAGGAGCTCTCAATGTTGCCTGGTGTCTTAGTGATGCTTCCCGTTGTTGGGAACAGACAACATGACCAAGGCAACTCTTATAAAGGACAACATTTAATTGGGGCTGACTTACAGGTCCAGTCCATTATCATCAAGGCAGGAACATGGCAGCATCCAGGCAGGCATGGTGCTGGAGAAGGAGCTAAGAGTTCTACATCTTCATCTGAAGGCTGCTAGCAGAAGACTGGCTTCCAAACAGCTAGGACTGGGGTCTTAAAACCCACGCCCACAGTGACACACCTCCTCCAACAAGGCCACACCTCCTAATAGTGCCACTCCCTGGGCCAAGCATATACAAACCACCACACCTGTGAGCTGGTAATATGTGGGTCTCCCTGCTCTTGTGGGTCATCAGCTGATTCAGCCTACAAGGGCAGTGGGAGCAGAGACATTGAAAAAGGGGTTCAGAAGCCCTGTGTGTACTTATGGTAAGTGACCACATTGGAAGTGCTTGTCAGTAGGCTGATCAACTTTACTTAGGGTGTTTGAAATGGTGATGATAAAGGTTTGGGGGACTGAGGGTAGGGACATCCAGGATGGGTAAAGGTCATTGACTGGGGGCTTAGGGTACCTGTTATACCTTGTTAGTGTGAGGAAGCGTTTCAGGAATCTCAGATGCTAGCCGAACAGGTTTGACCAGAAGCAAGAAAAGGTAAGCTAACTGGTGCTGTGTGTCATTTCTCTCAGAGGCGAGTGTGGGGCCTTAGAATTCCCTGGACAAGGTCAGAGAAGGGGAAAACCTGTTAACGAAGGGAGTCCTTCATTACACGCGAAGCCTCAGACTTTGACCTTAATTAGCAGTTTTCCCACAGTAATAATCGCCCAGAAACAGTAAAAATGGCAGGAAAGAGGTAACCAGAAGAAGCAGGGTACAATCACAGCGAAGAGACAAAGGCCACACAGCCGGAAAGCTGACTGGGCAATAAACCAGGACAATCACAGACCCTGCCCTGGTGGGTCTGGGAGCCATGTGGAAATTGGGGATCCTGATCTTGAAGCCTATTGGTGCTAGGAGCCTTTCCGAAGCTGATGTGCTCCCGATCTTTTCTGATGTCCCCAAGGTTTCGTGAATTTTTTTCATTTATTTTATTAAAAGATACCCATGAGGTCAGACAGCAGCCTGCACCCCTCCATCCGCAGTCATTCACGTGTCACTTCTCTCTCTCTCTCCTTCCTGGAGCTGCCCTGTAAGGTTTCTGTTCTGTTATTTTTTCCCCAATCGCACACACGCATGTACGTGCTCACACTCACGAACACACACACACACACACACACACACACCCCCCACACACTCTGCCAGTCTCCCTTCTGAAGCAACCCAGCCTAAGGTGGCAGCAACCTGGTCTGCAGCGGCAAAGGTGTTTCTCACAGTGGCACCACACTCTCTTGGCCTCAGGAGTCCCAGGGACGGCAGAACCCAAACAGTCAATGTCGATGGTGTTCCTGTTCTTACCGTGAGGACTGTGCAAACCTCTGAGACTGTCCTGGAGGCACAGACTGGTTGGCTGAGGGAGCTGTGGCCTGATGCTCCTCTTCAAGGTCCCCATGCTTGTGTCCGAGGCAGACACTGCTCAGTCCCGACATCTCCGGCCTCCTGGAAGCTTCAACGTCACAGTTTTGTCCAAAAGCCTTTCAGGGCCTCCTTACTGGAGTTCCGATCCTGCCTTGTCTGGAGACATGGAAGGAAGACCTCACGGCTCTTGTGTCTTTCATGACTGTAAATTAAGAACCGTATTGATGGTGTTCCTCGTGGAGCTTGAGCCCTTGGACAGCACAGCAGGCTGCACGCAGGGGAAATGCTTCTCTAGGTGCTTTTTTTCCCCCCCATCAGGAAACCCCTTGAGTCACATTCTTAGTTTGTTCTTTCTCCTTTTTCAAATATATTTGCATTTTTGCCAACATGGGGGCCTTCCCTGGTGTGCCTTGCCCTCTGGGCACCTTTCCTTCTGTGCCAGCACAGGGCTGTTTCTCGCTAAGAGTCAGAGGCTCTTTAAGCACCTTACGGTTGGCTGCACCGGAAAGCTGCCCTCTGCTTTCTTGGTGTCACATCACAGACTGGGGGTCTCTGGTCTTGAAGTGTATTCACCAAGCAAATTAGTCCATTACCTTTAAGTTCTATCAACTTGAGTGCCCAGGACACGGGCAGAATGCATCCAGGTTCTTTGCTGGGACATCACAGAAATGGTCGTTAGCTTCGTTGTCCTTTTTCCCTCTGTAACTTGTGAGCCAGGTATCCATTGTCCCCGTTTCCCTCCGCATTCTTGGACTCCAGGCTGCCACCAGCACAACCCATTGTTTCCTATCTTTAAGGGCTTTCCCAGCCTGAAGTTCCACAATCTTCTTTATTTCTCTCAAACCAACTCCTAAGCTCCAAGAACCATGTAGTCAAAATGTCAGGTTCCTGTGTCCCTTACTTGTTTTATATTATGTCGTTCCTAGCAGCACAAGGTATGGAGGAAAGGGTTTATGGCAGCCTAGTTTGAAGGTACGGTCCATCACAGTGGGAAGGGCACAGCGGCAGTGCCGGAAGCAGGTGCTCATGCTGTGTCCACCGTCAGGAAGCAGAGAGCAGTGGGTGCTGGTACTCAGTTCCCCTTCTCCTTGTTATTCAGTCCAGTGTCCCAGCCCATGGAGTGGTTCTACCCCACCCAGAACTAAAATGGACAATCCCATCTCAGCTGTCTTAGGGTTTTGTTGCTTCGAAGAGTCACCATGACCACAGCAACTCTTAAGGAAACATTTAATTGGGGCTGGCTGACAGGTTTTGAGGTGCAGTCCATTATCATCATGGTAGGACGCATGGTGGCATGCAGGCAGGCATGGTGTTGGGAAGGGAGCTGAGACTTCTATATTCGGATCTGCAGGCAATAGGAAAAAACCAAACAAACAAGTGAGCCACTAGGCCTGCCTTGAGCATCTGAAACTTAAAAGCCTGCCCACAGTAACAAATTTCCTCCAACGAGACCATACCTCCTAATAGTGTCACTGCCTATGAACCTATGGGGACAATTTTTATTCAAACCATCACAGAAATCTGATCTAGAAATCCCCTCATAATCACACCCAGAGGCTTGTCTCTTAGGGGATTCTACATCCTGTCAGAGTGACAATATTAACCGTCACCCTTGAGATCCTCTATGTTCCTGTCTATTACCCTACTTTAAATCAGCTACACAGTTTCCTCGGCCTCCAGGCCATTTCTTCTGACTTTGAGATCAATCAGGACCTTCTGTGCGTTTCTGAAAGACGTTTTACATCCTTTGCCTAAAGAGGAAGTCGATCCTGTCAGCTGCTGCTTAGCCTGCCCTCCTAGGAAGGAGTGATACACTTACAACCTCACTATGCAGCTGCCCCATGGAGATACATTGTCTCAAGTCCTTGACGATCTCAGAAAGCCAAACTCTACTGCTAGTCAATGATGCTGAAGGAAGCCAGCTACACTGTCAGCTACAGACACATGCATATAACGTGGTCCCTCCTGAAGGCTGTGGCACTGTTGGTAACAGAAAAGCACACTGGCCACTTAGAGTGCTGTCAGCACAGAGGAAAGTTTGTCAACCTTCAACCTGGACTTGATCTGTCCTGAGGAGCCACCTGCTATGCACCTGTGCTGGTTCCAGGTGAATTTCTCCTGGCGGCCATCTTCCCAGCACGGGTTCCTTAAGCCATTCCAGCCAACTAGACAGGTCGTGGGAACTAAAGAAAACAGGGGCTTCTTCAAAAAGCACTTAACAAAGAAGGAATGGGTCCTCCAAAACCTTCTTCTCTTTCATTGTCTTGTGTTTTTTTAAAAATTCTTAAAAATGATTTTTTTTATTTTTCTTTTGTGAATGTTGGTGTTCTTCCTGCTGTGTGTGTGTATGTGCGCACGCACACGTGCACACACACGTCAAATCCTTCTGGAACTGAAGTCACAGACAGTGGTGATTTGCCATGTGGATGCTGGAAATTCAACTCAGGTCTTTTGGAAGAGCAATCAGTGCTCTTAACCACTGAACCATTTCTCCAGCCCCCTTCCTTGTGACTTTTAATTAAAGCTAAAAGACATGGAGAGGGAATTGTAAATATGCAAGAATATATGTCATTATCAATGAATGCATAATCCATATATGTATGCGCATGTATGCTATGAGTAGATAGGGCAATAAATCAGTTTATGATAAGCATCAGCTTATGTGTGTGCACAATGTTTATGCATCTATACAAAACATAAGGTACATGTACAAGATTTAATGATTTGGGTGTGCATTGCACACTTTTCCAGTGACACTGGTGGCAGCAAACACAGCTCTGAAGGAAGGAAAAGCACACACTCTCCCTCTGCAGAGAGTGCTTCACCCTGGCTCTGGGCCACTCTACAGCTATGCATGTCTGCAGGCTGCTTTGCTGAGCAGAGGACCAGCGGTCCAGGCTCAGGCCTCCAGCCCCTGTCCTCATCTGCCTTCCCTTGCCCACTGGCTTGCACAAGGCCTTCAGACTGGTAGGTGGTTTTGTCTTCAAGATACTGGAAAAAGACGAACCTTGGAAACAACTGCCATGTTTACTTCTGGGTGGTCTGTCCTGTGAACCATAAGTCTCTGGATCTATGTTTGGAGTTAATCAGTTATTCCTAAGACACCGAGAGTCCATCCCAAAGCTGCTTAACAGAGGGCTTTAAAACCCCGATACTCAGTCCTGAAGACCAGACGAAGGTAGGATTCCTCTCCAGACTGTGGAACCTACAGAGGAGTACTGTGTGTGTGTGTGTGTGTGTGTGTGTGTGTGCACGCTTGTGTGAGAGTGTATGTTGGCATATGTGTGAACATGTATATGTTTATGTGACTAAGTGTGTGTGCACTCTTGTGCATGTATTGTGGCATGTGTATGTGTGTACGCATGTGTGTGTGCATGTATTGTGCACACATGTGTGTACATTTATGTTATGTACTTGTGTGTGTAAAAATCCATTAAAAAGGACTCAGATACTTAGATTGGCAATTCCATTCTTGCAAACTGGACTAAGAAAATAACCAGGAAATGAAAAATAGTTGCTAGCAACATACATTAAAGAAAAAAGATTAAATTCCCAACACTACAAAAAATGATGAATTACAGAATGTCTAGACAGTGAAACTTTGATGCCGCCATCAAGCCTGGTGCCCACAAACAAATCGTCATAGGGAAATGACAGTGCCGTGGAGACCCCTTGTATTCCCTGCTTCTGGGTTTCATGTTACACCGGGACTGGGGAGCCCGCTGGCAGTTTTGTGCCTGGTGCACACAGCACAGCAGACCCTGACCAGAACACATCTCTTGATGAGCGCTCTCACTCAGGGAGCGGCCTGGGACCCTGGGGAGTCATCGCTGATCTCATCGGAGCAACACAGAGGGACCTTTTCCTCGGAGATGACATCGACTGCCTCCTGAATACATTTTCAAATGAGATGTGCAGCCTGAGCACGTGCCTTGGTCGGTCCAGTGTTCTTGTTGCCCTGGGCTTAGTTCCCAGCACCTCATATTCCAGGTGCAGTGGTACACTCCTGTAATTTCAGCATTCAGGAGGGTGCAGGCAGGAGGATTGGGAGTTCAAGGCCATCCTAGGCTACAGTCAGTTTGAGGCTAGCCTGGACCCACGAGATTCTTTTAACAAAATTAAACCAAAGAGGGAGGTCTGGGGAGATGGCTCAGCAGTTAAGAGCAGGCACTGCTCTTGCAGAGGACCCAGGTTTGGTTCTGAACACCCAGAGCTGCCTGCAACTCTAGCTCCAGGGGATTCTGTATATGCACAGACACATACATATACAGGCAAAAACATTTTTAATCTTTTTGAGAAACAAAAGCAGAGTCCAGATGCCATGGGCAATGCATGCTAACTGCACACCACAGCTGTTTTCATATTAAGCCCACTCTCTCCTGAGGGGGCAACCACTATACATGGCTTACAGCCTGCTCCTCTCCACACACCTGCATGCTGACACCTTTTTCTACCATCATATTGGCTCTGACAATGAAAATAGAAACTCGGTGAGCCGAGCCTCACTCTCCAGTGGCTTCTGTCTGTCCCTCCAAGACCACTGAGATGCTCACCCAAAGACATCAGAATGAACACTTCCTCCTAAATCCGTATGTGGAAATACAACAGGGCCTCTGACAGGGACGTTTCCACACACAGCTCTCTAGGATGCCCAGGAGGGCATGTGGGATCCCTGGGTGGTTCTCATTTCACCACTGCACACTTCTCCACAAGGCTGCAGAGATCCAGAGCTCATTCTGAAGCCTGAGCCCAGGACCCTCAGATGCCCATGCCTCTCTCTCCCTGCTCTGAGGTCCTGTGGTGCAGAAAGCCTTCCTGCAGGAGCAGCTGGGAACTGAGTGACTTGTGGAGGTGGAAAACTTACAATAATAAAAGAGCTGGGACCTGTGGGGCAGATCAGATGGGAAGGCACTTGATGAGTTTGATTCCCAGAGCCCAGGTAAAGGCAGGAGGTAAGAACTGACTCTACAATGTTGTTCTCTGACTTCTAGATTCACATTATGGTATACACACACACACACACACACACACACACACACACACACACACCATGCACATACACATACCATGTACACACACACACACACCATACACACACACACACACACACACACACACCAAGAATACATACACAAACACCATACACACACGTACACCATGAATACACACACCATGCACACATACACCATGCACATACACACATACCATGCACACACACACACACCATGCACATACACACACACCATGCACATACACACACACCATGCACATACACACACCATGCACATAAACACACACCGTGCACATACACATACACCATGCACACACACACACACACCATGCACATACACACACACCATGCACATAAACACACACACACATACCATGCACATACACACACACCATGAATGCATACACATATACCATGCACACACATACCATGAATACACATATACTCCATTCACACACACCATGCACACATACACACACCATGAATACACATATACTCCATGCACACATACCCTTCACACACACACACACTGTGCACATACACATGTACATGCACACACACTATGCACACACACACACCATGCACACACACATACTATGCACATATGCACATACCATGCACATACACACACACCATGCACGCACACAAACACACACCCCATGCACACACACACCATGCACATAAACACACACCATGCACATACATATAAACCATGCACACACACACAGACACACACACACCATGCACATACACACACACCATAAATACACATTATACTCCATGCACACATGCCATGCACACACACACACACACACTATGCACACGCACATACAATGCACATACACACACACCATGCACGCACACACACACACATGCACACCATACACACACACCATGCACACACACACACACACACACAAGCACCACAATAAATATGTAAATAAATAATGCAAACTGATCCCGAGAGGCTCCTGCTGAGACATAGGATTGAGACTGCCACAGAGCTGCTACCAGCCGACCCTACTTGACCCTGCTGCACCTGATGCCAATGTGTCCTCAGGCCCTGCTAACTGTCCCAGGGTCAGAAGCTCCCAGGCCACATGGCTGGGTTGCTCAAGAGCGATCAGAAACAGAGCAGTATTTAAATCTTTCCAAATTCTAAATGTGGGTCATTTTCTTCAAAACACAGACACACTGGGAGGTGGGAATAAAAGCCTGTGGGATGGCAGTGTGCCCGTGGCTGGAACTGCACGTGATTATGCCCCTGCCCGCCTGTCTAGTTAGGAGGAGACAGGGGCCACAGGGACAAGGCATTATGGTAATGGCCTCTTTGCTTAACATGGGCTGGCCGGGCTGCGCTTTAGGCACAAATGAGACTAATGAAGGGCACTCAGCTGAGAAGCACACGGGTTTTTCTCCCTGTTAAGGAGCGGAGAGAGAGTCATTAACTGCTCAGGGCTACTGGAAGGAAGGGGGAGGTCCCCAAACGCAGGAGGTTGCCCAGAGCCTATGACCTCATTCTGTCCCCATCTTTGTCCTCGCTGCTGCATCTGGGGAGTGAGAACCCTGTTTTCTCTAGCCCTGCAGGGCAGGAATAAGACTAAGGTGGGTGGGAGGTGGAATAATGATAATAATAAAAATATTCACACATTTAATGACTTTATATATTATGCAAGTGATACATTATTATTATTATTGTTGTTGTTGTTGTAACTACTACTGCTACTACTGTTACTACTACTCCTACTCCTACTCCTATTGTCCCTCAGATAGCCAAGGCTGCAGACCCAGGTCTGGAGTGAACAGAGGGAACTGCCCTTGGTGTGTGTGCTGGGCCAGGTTTGGCTGTTCTCATTGGCGTGTGTGCTGGGCCAATTCTTTTGCCAGTGCGCACTGACTTCTGATGCCATGGGCTATTTGCCCAACCTTGCATATCATGGTGCAGTCTTCGGACAGCGTGGGACCGGTTACCTATGCAACATCTCGCACCTGAAAGTCTCTGTCCTGGGTAACCAAGGTAGCCGGCCACTCAGCACAGCATATTTGGAAGGCCTGCTGAACTGTCCCGTGTTGCAAGCTAAGCCACGTGGGATCTGGGCATTTCAGTGCTAGGTCAAAGCTCAGAGTGCCTGCAAGACTCTGACTCCGAGGGAAGACAAGGTCTGGCCACCAATGAGAGAGAGTCTAGGCTGCTACTGGCTGTCTTCCATAGCCTTTCTGCTCAGTGTGTGGACCCAGGCCAGCTGTATGACACCACTCCACAGCTTGTTGGGCACGCTCTGACCTGCTGGGTTTGACCCTGAGCTTTGAGAAGCTGTCTCAGTGAGGCATGGCACCCCAAGGCTTGGGAGCACTGCCTGTATACCTCTCTGGCTCACTAGGTAGAAAGAACCGGGCCCCACAGGAGTCAAGACACAGAGTAAACGGAGTGTGACTTCACTTCCTGTCATCAGGGAGCTAAGGTCTTAAACCCACTGCTGGTGTGAGTGTGCTCTCTCTCCGTAACACAAATGAGTGCCACATCCTGTGTCCTGTGTACCCTGATATGGCGAGTTTCGGAGGGCCAAAGGTATCCATTTCTCAGAACCTGGATTGCCTAGACTGCAGCTTACTGTTCATGAGAGCCCCGGGGGCTACAAGCAAATAGAACCCCCAGCTTAGCACTGGCGCCTTGAACACATGAAGCTCACCGCTCTCTTAGATTACAGAGCCTGGGGGTTGGGGATTTAGCTCAGAGGTAGAGCGCTTGCCTAGCAAGCGCAAGGTCCTGGGTTCGGTCCCCAGCTCCGAAAAAAAAAAAAGAAAAGAAAAAAAAAAAAAGAAAAAAAAAAGATTACAGAGCCTGGAGCCTGTCTGTCTGGGCCTGGGTTGCCAACACCAGCAGGACAGATGATCTCATCTCCATAGTACTTCTTCTTGTTGGTGGCCCCGTGAGCTGGATGCCGGCTACCAGTGTTTTCCTGATATGAAGGCCAAGAACACGACCTTTTACAGGAGAGCAAAATCTTTCTCATAAACGCCCATGACATCTATCTAAATCTTTGAGGCCACCACAGAGGAATGTGGAGAGTTGAGACTGAGAGTGGCCCTTTGCCTTGAGCTGAAGAGGTTGGGAAGGGAGAAGCAGGGCTTTCTGATGTCCAGTGGGTTCAGGCAGGCCTTCGCCTGGCAGCCCATCACCCTGGGTTCAACTGGAGGCGTATACTCAAACCCTCTCTTAAGAAGAAAAAACTTAAAGGCAGTCAACATGGTGGGCACCGGGACCCGGGTGGGACGCAGCAGGCGTGACGTGGGTGAGCAGTCTCCTTTAGTAAGTTGGAAAGCTCGTGTGTCCTTATTCGGAGGTGTGAACCGGGGTTCTTCGTCCCCAAGGACTATAGTTTGAGTCTGAGACCCCTCCACAGGCTCAAGCATGTGTGAACTTGCTTCTCCTCTGTGGTGCAGTTTGCGGTGATAGAGGTTGTGAAGGGACGTCACCTGGAGAAAGTGGCTGCTCAGGGGGCAGGCGGGAGGGTTTTAGTCCTGCTATTTCCTGCTAGACAGAGATGTAGGAGCGGAAGATTTTTTTTTTATACAGCAAGCTCCCACCTCCACAGACCCAGCACTCATGCGCGTGTGGTGTCTGTGTGTCTCTGTGTGTAGGGTGTACATGTGTAGGGAGTGTTCGTGAATGTGTCTGTGTATCTGCTCGGGGCTGTGCATGTGTGTAGGGTGTGTGTCCATGCGTGTGTCTGTGTATAGGGTGTGCATGTACGCAGTGTGTCTGTCTGTATGTAGGCATGTAGTATGTTTATATGTATGTATGTGTATATGTATGCGTGTGTGTGTATATAGTTTTTATGTCTGTGTCTGTGTGGGATATGCATGTACGCATTGTGTAGGGTGTGTGTTTGTGCAGTACATGTATAGGTGTGCTTTCTGGTTCTCGGCTATGTGTGTGCAGGTGTGGGTATGGTTGTACACACATGCATGCACATTTAGAGACCAGACATCAGCTTCAAGAACTGTCCTCAGGAGCTGTCCCTCCACCTTGGTCTTTGAGACTAGACTGACTAGGTTAGACTGGAAAGCCAAGCCCCGCCGAATCTGCTATCTTGCCCCACCCCACCCCCTACCCCAGCACAAAGATGACAGATGCACACTGTTGCCCTGGGTTCTTTACGTGGGTGCTGGGGATCTGAACTCAGGTCCACATGCTTGATGCAGCAATCACCTCCCAGCCCTAGACTGGCTTATCTTCGATTTGGAACAAGGCTTTACAGATCCAGGGCAAAGCCACAGCCAATGATTGAGCACACATCTGATGTTTGAGTTCTGCGGAGTGACTTTTGGAACTTCTCCAGAAACGGCTAGAAGCTGGCAAACCCTCTGACTCCCATTAAGGCCAGCCACACAGAATGAAAGGGCAAAATCAGACTGGGGGTCTCGGGCCTGCAAAGCCGCTTGCTCTGAGGGGAGGCATGGGCAGGGCCAAGCCACTCTCTGTTCACGAAACACGAGGGCATCAAGTGATTCGGACAATCCTGTCGATGGGGACCATATGACCACCATTAAGTCTCTTGGCCTCTGGAGATGACAAGGGACGGTGGTCAAGGTAGGGGATGCAGCCAAAAGCGAGAAGCCCAGAAAGCTCCCCGGAGATGCTGGGGAGACCTGGATCATTGTTTCGAGAACCAACTCTAGGCTCACGACTACAGAAGGCACAGGGTCTCCCTAGGAACTGATCAGGGGTGGCAATGCTGATACAGACCCCACATCTGAGGTGGAGGGACGGAAGTCTGAGCTAGGCAGGGGGAAGGAGTGGTCTATCCCAGGCTGGGGGAACATTAGGGGCCACGGGGACCTTGTGTGTCTTGGTTGTAAAAGATACATCTTGTGGGGTAGCAGAGTGAGCTTTAGGGATCCATGACTCTGGGTGAGTCTCTGCCCCTCTGTGGCCCTCTGTCTCCCACAGCATACAACAACAGAAGGGTTTCGGGGGGGGGCAGCAGACCTGGGAGCAGCAGAAACGGACTTGGAGCCGCAAGCAACTGCATCAGGATCATCGTAACCAACTCTGCCCAGTCCTCATGGGGTCAGGCAGGGATGCTTGAAGCCCAGTTACCCAACCCCTCCAAGCCATGTGGCACAGAAGCCGAATGGCAAATAAAAACATACAGTGCCTAAAACTGAACTTCAGGGAGTGGTCAGTGAGTATTTTGGTGTTACTAACAGCCCAAGTGTCCATGAGCCATCCTGCACTATCCGTGAGCTATCCTGAACTAAAATCACTCATTCCCCACTTGAAAGTTCCAGTCTACCTAGGCTGTCTCAATTCCGTCCGGCAGCTGTGACAGGTAGCTGTCCTCTGGGAGGAGGAGAACCCCTCAACAGAGGAAGGGCAGAGCAGAGAGCTCACAGGAACTAAAAGGAACCAGAACTGGTGAGCTTAAACTGAAACTCCGAGTGGATGACATCCCGGTCTGAAGTGCAAACAAACACCACCTAAGTTAAGCAAACCAGGAGAAGGAAGTCCCAAAAGCAGCAGGTGAGCTCCATCTCCCCACTCAGCCCTCCTCACTAGTTCTCAAAGGATGCATTCTGACAGAGGGCCCATGCTGGCTCGTCTGCAGAACAGGGCAAGGCTCGAGCAGAGACCAACTCGGGCTGAAGAGCTTCTGGACATGTCTGTTTGGAAAGGCCACAGACAGCTCCCATATGTATCTGGACGCTTATATGACCAGGAAGTTCTGCTAACCCTATCTCTCACAGATAGTCACAGCCGTGAAACCCAGCTCTGGGGTTTCTGCTCTGCATCTGTCTCTGACCCAGCTCAGGGGTGTCCCGAGTCTAAGTCTGCCCATCCACGGAATGGGGTCTCCACAGGGCCAGCCTCCCAGAACTCTGGTGGGTGACTCCAGATGGCACCAGAGCGTGTGGAGCATATGTAAGTACACAACAGCGTGAGTTTTATCTTAAAACTCAAGGGAGGCTGAGAGAGAGCTCAGGGGTAGGATGTTTGCTTGCCTGGCGTGCATGGGGTTCGATACCCAGTACCACCAAGAAGTCAGAGAGACTGGAAGAAAAGATCAATGGGAACTTCCATGTGGTGGACCTGTCCTCCAGCCCCCTGTTTGCTGAGATGTTCCCAGACCGGGCTGTGGCTGGTAACGATCTTTTCTCATGCTCCCCAGAGGGGCCCTTCTGCGCCCATAGCTAGACTCTCCTTGTTCATAAACCAGTGACCACGCAGAGCCAGAGGCCAAAGGCCTTTCCAGTTTGAAGCCAGGCCTGAAGGAAGATGGCTGTCTCTCTGATGAATCCACACACATCACTGTTAACGACCTTGGACCGTGCTGCCCACCCAGTGGGCCTGCGCTTCCGAGGTCAGCCGGCGGTTAATGAGACCGCCACCCTTAATTAATCCGACAGGCGAAGCCTCCTCACTTCCACTCAGCCTGTCAGCAGCTGGGGTGGGGGTGGGGGTGTCTCTACGGAGTGGCTTCCTGTCTCCTTTCAACAGCTTGCTGTCTGTGGTTTCCCCGGGTCAGCTCAGGCACCTGAAGGGCATCTTCTGGGTTTGAGGAGCGGTATGTTTTCACAGACACATCTTCAGTGTCAGACAACTTGCCCAGGAAGCTGATCAACTGAGATCTGAGATCCACCCACTCTGGGCTTCTAAACCCCTAGGAGATGAGACATCTAGACCTACCCTGAACTCACAAGAGTTAGAAACTCTGTGTGTATGTGTGTGTGTGTTCACGTGTGCATGTGTGAGTGCATGTGCTTGTGTGAGTGTGTGCACATGCGTGTGCATGTGTGCATATGTGCATGTGTATGTTTGTGCAAGTGTGTACATGTGTATACTAGTTTGTGTGTGTGCATGTATACATGCATATATGCTTGTATGCATGTGCAAGTGCATAAGTACGTGTGTGCATGTGTGTGCAAGGGTGTCTGAGTACGTGTGTACGCACATGCACACATGTGGGAATGCATTTTTGTGCACACATGTGCATACGTGCATGTGTGCACACATGTATGTTTGTGTATGTATGTGCAAGTGTGTGAGTGCATGTGTGCATACATGTGTGTTAGTGTGCATGTGCAAGTGTGCATGTGTGCGTGAGTGCATGTATGCATGCATGAGTGTGTGTCTACATGCAGCTCCTAGTTCAGCTATCAGACCCAAACACTACCTTAGGGCCTCTGTACCTGCTGCCCGCCCTCCCCTGCAGTCCATGAAGCAGATGTTAGCACCCTTATTAGCTAAAAATGAAATCATGGCCCTAGAAACAACACGGCCTGCAAACTGGCAATGGAGTCATGTGTGAATGCTTCCTCTGATGCCAAGCTTAAGTCTTTCCAAGTAGTCACAGGTTCGGACAGCACCTGCTAGGGCCAAGCTCCAGGCTGGACTCTACCAAAGGGACTCAACCCAACCCAATGGCAGGTTGAGTTGAGTGGGCACAGGCTTCCTAGAGCAGCCCAGCAGTATCACCTGGGCTCCTTTACTGGGTCTGTTCGGTCCCATCAGTAAAAGGCTTAAAAATGATCTTCTCTGTGGACTCTGCCCCTTGAGACAGAAACAGAGATAGTCACAAGAGAGACTAGAACCAGATACGACTCGTCGTTAAGGTGTGGTGACCCACACAGGTCACGTTTCACTCTGAAGAGATCACAAACACTGAGTGTGAACAAGGAGAACACTTTGGTCAGACTTCCCAGAAGCCTGGCTCTCGCCACTCTCTTGGCCATAGCTCACGGCAGCCCCCACACACAACTCCTTCCTCCCAGGTAAGTCTCAGCAGTTCAGCAGCCATGCATGGAACACAGCACCCGCCAAGCCGTGACTCTGTGTACGATGGTGTGTGCACCCCTTTGTGCCTGCACTCCCCACCTTGGCTCTCTCCAGATGGTTCTCGAAGACCATGAGAAGGAACTAAGGTTCACGGTTCAACATAATCTGGTCCTAACTCCAGCCGGGGCTGACTTTCCTTGAGGGCTTGTAGGATGCCAGGCAGTGGCTTCCTGCTGCAACCCCTCCAGCCTTTCTGTAGGTGTCAGATCAGAGAGCTGTCCTAGAGAAAGAAGCTCTAAGACAGATTGTCGCTTACTCTGGTGGCCGGAGGGAGGGAGACATTTGGAACAGTTGGGGTGGAATGGACCAGCAGGAGGCTGCATTGTCTGGTTTCCCTGAACCTCTGCAAGTCCGATTTGCTGGCTTCAGTTTCCCACACAGGGCAAACCTTCCATGAAAGGGGCAGTTGCACCCCACCCCCACCCCAGTTGCTATAAGAAGCACTTAGAGGTTCAGTCCTTGGGGAAGATGCTTCGGCTTTGGGGTTATAAGTTCACAACCTGCTTTCTGCCACAGGTGGCCCCAGCCAGGGATGGCACGGGGTCTCATTGAACCTCATGTACTCCCACAGAAAAATGGGGGAGACTAATAACAGCCAGGGCTCAGGGGCTCACTGAGGAGGCTGTGTGATTTGCATGGCATTGGGCTGAGAGGCAAGCTGAGGCCAACGCTATGTCTCCCATTACCTAAGGCAGAGGCATCCCCCCAGCTGTTGGCATCTCTTGGCCCGGTTCTTTCAGGATACCATGTTCTGTATTAAAACGCCCATCGAAAGCCAAGGGCAAATTCCCATTGTGTCTGGAACTGGGCACAAAGACACCCTCAGGTAAGTGTCCTCTTAAAACCCAGCCTGCTGCAGAGAGATCAGAAAGGGCACAAATGCAGCCTAGATGCACATTCACGACAGAATAGAAGGTGAACATGTGAGTGTCCAAGGATTCCATTCCCCCTTCTCTCCCTCCCTCTCTCAGTGTGTGTGTGTGTGTGTGTGTGTGTGTGTGTACCTGTGTGAGCCTGGGCATATTTGGAGGCTGGAGGTCAGCCTCGGATGTTTTCTCCAATTACTCGCCATCATATATATATATATATATACATACATATATATATATATATGTATATATATATATACACACACACACATATATATATTTATCTTTATTAACTTGAGTATTCCTCATTTACATTTCGATTGTTATTCCCCTTCCCAGTTTCAGGGCCAACATCCCCCCAATCCCTCCCCGTCCCCTCTATATGGACTTCTCCTCCCCATCCTCCCGAATCTTCTGCTAGCCATTTTGGCTAGAATGGCTACTCCATAAGCCTGTTGGCCACAGTCTTAGGTATTAAATACTTGGTCCCCAGTGGATGGCACTGTCTGAGAAGGCTTAGAGTATACCCAGCCTTGCTACAGGATGTTGCTAGGGTGGGCTTTAGGGTTTCAAAACCATGCGCCATTCCAGGATCCCTCACTCGGCTTGTGGTTGTGGCTCAGAAGGGAGGTCTCAGCGTGCTGCTCCAGAGGACTTCTGCCATTTCTGCTGCAGCTCCCCTGTGGTGGTGATAGACTCTCATCCCTCTGGAACCAGAGGCCTAAACCCTCCCTTCTATAAGTAGCCTTGGTCATGCTTAAAACCGCAGTACAGCAATAACTCAAACAGCCTCTCTCCAATGCTCCCGATGCTGGAGTCACTTGTGTGCACACCCCCCCCCCCCCTCGTGCCTTTCATAAGGTGCTGGGACTCCGAATTCATGCTTAAGCAGCAAAACCTTTACCTACTGAGCCGTGTGCCCAGCTCCTGTGTGTTTTAACATCTGTGTAGCACACTACTGGGGTGTAGCCTGACCCAGCCTCCTTACCGCCCCTCCCAGCCACCATTTAGAATCAGGGCTGAAGTGCCACAACCTCGTGTTTCCCCAAAGCTTTCTGCAAACAGCCAGTTCACAAACCGTCATTGCTGTCAGGTGTCCAGATGAAAATCGTGTTCCAAGAACAAGTCTTCCAAAGTAGCTAGCTAGGAGTCTCAGTCAGGGTTTACTGCTGTGAACAGACACTATGACCAAGACAAGCCTTATAAAAGGCAACATTTCATTGGGGCTGGCTTACAGGTTCAGAGGTTCAGTTCACTATCATCAAGGCAGGAGCATGGCAGCATCCAGGCAGGCATGGTGCAGGAGGAGCTGAGGGTTCTACATCTTCATCTGAAGGCTGCTAGGAGAAGACTGACTTCCAGGCAGCTAGGATGAGGGTCTTAAAACCCACACTCACAGTGACACACCTACTCCAACAGGGCCACACCTTGTAATAGTGCCACTCCCTGGGCCGAGCATAGACAAACCATCACACTACGGGATTCTTTCTGTTTATACGACAGGGTCCTGTGTAGTCCAGATTGGCCTCCAACTCATTATGAAGTCAAGGATGACTTTGAACTTCTGATCCTCCTGCCTCTACCTCTTAGCTGCTGGAATTGCAGGCAGGGGCCATCACCCTAGTTTGTGTGGTATTGGGGTTCAAACCAGGGTTTCACCTGTTAGGTAACAATCTACCCACCAAGTGATGCCCTCCACCTGAGTTTTAAAACTTTATTGTTTTGTCACCATTGTCTTCATTATTGTCATCCTCCTCCTCATCACCACCATCATCTTCATTGTCATCGATCATCATCGTCATCTTCATCCTCATCATCGTCATTGTCATCCTCATCATCATTGTCATCAATCACCAATCACCAATCAGCAGCAGCAGCTCCATCATAGTCATCCTCATCATCATCATCGTCATCATCATCCTCATTGTCATCATTGTTATCCTCATCGTCATCACGTCATCGTTGTCATCATCATCATTGTCATCAATCACCAATCATTGTCAGCAGCAGAAGCTCCATCATAGTCATCCTCATCATCACCACCGTCATTCTCATTGTCATCATTGTTATCCTCATTGTCATCGTTGTCATCATCGTCATCGTTGTCATCGTCATCATCATCATCATCATTGTCATTGATCACCAATCACCAATCAGCAGCAGCAGCAGCAGCAGCTCCATCACAGTCATCCTCATCGTCATCGTCAACATCAGTGTGTCACGTGTAAGTACAGGCGTCTGTACTGTGATGTGGAGGTCAGAGCTGGTCCTTCTCTCCTCCTTCACATGGATCCCGAGGGCCTGCACAGCAAGCCTGTTTACCTGATGAACTGTCCCTCCAGCCCTTGATTTTTCTCTCTTTAACTTGGGACGAGGTGTGTAGAGGGAGGATGCAGGTGGATGAGTATCTTGGGAACTGCAGTTTTGGCTTTCAGAGACTGCCTGGAGCGACCTCTTGGCCTGGCCGCCCTTTCTTGCTGAGGGAGTCTCTTTGAAGCCATAGTTCTTAGTTCATATTTTCTAAGTCCAGATGATTTATTCAAACCAGCGGTAGACCCTGACCCCTGGTGCGGATTTTAGCACGACTCAGGTAGCCTGTCCTGACTTGAATCATACTTGCTTTGTGATTGGCCCCCGTGGGCCCTCAGTTCTCCCATCTATACACTTGGATCAAGCATGGACGAGATACCAGGGAACTAACACGGAGATTTTACCACAGGGGCAACGAGACCAGCGTAAGTCACTTGTTACCGTGGGGCGCTGTGTAGCTTTTCTGAACCTTGGCATTCCCACCTGTAAGCGTGTGACGAGATTGCATTAGGCTGCTGTGAGATCCAGGACTTCCCGCTAAGGCTGCTGCAGCGGGGAACTGACCGTTCCAGGGAAATTGCTTCATAGAAGGCTCTGGCTCTGTGAAAGATGGCCACAGGAAAGGTTGTATTTAAGATGCACACGGCCACACTGTTCTAGTCTTTGCTGCGAAAAGCCACTTGCCTAAGGCTTAAAATGTGCAAAATACTGTGAAGTAAGCGCCTTGGCCCCTGTGGGCCAGATCCCTGGCCATGGTGACCCTGATCCCTGGTGGTCACCGCTGTACCCAGATGACCTACATTTCTCCAGCGGCAGCTGGGGCAGACATTCTGGGGTAATTAACAGCCGTGTACACGTGCATTCACAGACAGCCGGGTCAGCCCGGCAATGGCTGGCACAGTGGCTGTCTAGACAGGGTAGGAGCTCAGTGGCCTCCTGCCATGGAGGCGGCTGCTGGGAACGGCAGCCAAGATCATGGAGGTGGGGAGAGGGAGGGAAGCTGCCCCGAAATGGGCTGTGGCTGTCCTTCTTCCCAGGGTGGGTGGAGTGCAAAACAGTGGCTCTGGAGAGGAGAGTGTCCTCAGGAAGCCACCAGACCAGGGGACAAGGGCACCCGCACAGAACGGCTATTCCTTGTTCTGTATCGAAATGCTTTCCAAGGGGCAATAAGCGCTCACAGGGCCGGTAGAGGCAGGGCCGGCGAGGCAATGTGATTGACAGTCACAGCACAGAGCCAGTCCGTTGGTGTGCAGTGTCTCTCATAAAATATCAAGTTTTAAAAGGAGCGGGATTCAGGGTGGCATGTTCTCAGGGGTGGCAGTGGGGTCTGTAAGGGTTGTGTGGGAGCACGCTGGGTGCTTAGGCTGTGTCCCCCGACCTGGTCACAGGAGGCTCACAGCTCACCTCTGCTCACAGATGCTCAGGGAACATCGCCAGACAGTGTGTGAGCGAACGCCAAGTTCACCAAGCCAAAGCCTTGGACAGACAGGAGTCCTGACGTTAAGGTGTCAGGTTCCCCTTAGACCCTGTGTTACACACGCAGCCACTGTTTCCCAAAAGCTAATATCACTAGGGTCACCCTCAGGACCTGAATCTGCCAGTACCGTGATTTATTGAGGATGCTTCTTTAACCACTCAAAGCACACGGAAGGATGGGGGTGGGGAGCACAAAAACCAACAAAACAAAACAAAAAGCCCTGCCTCCCCCAACCTGAGATACAGCTGGGAGTGGAGTCAAAAGCCAAAAATGGAAGGTGACTCGATTGAAAAAAAACAAGTATTTAAACATTTTGAAATTGCTTCTGTGTCTCCTTAAATCTTCCGGTGAGTGAGGTGGGCAGTGAGCGTCAGGCATCAGCCAAGGCTGCCTTTGTTCTGATGCTTGGCTTACAATGTGAAGAAGCTGCTGTTGGTCCCGAAGGATTTGGGGCGGGGAAGGTGCGGCTGGCCAGGCTGTGAGTTTTTGGCCTCAGCAGTGGGAGTGTTCGAGCTGCGTGTGTGTGTGTGTGTGTGTGTGTGTGTGTGTGTGTGTGTGTGTGTGTGTGTGTGTCTTCTTAGGTCAGGAAGCAGCCTGGACGGACGCTGGGGCTCAGCTGGCTCTCTCTTCCTCTGAGTCAGGCATCTGGGCACAGTTCTTCAGGCCACCAAGTGGCTCTGTGAACCAGCTTGGGGTGCCTGGTTCTTCCTGTAAATACCAGTCCTCTGATCTCTGTGGCAGAAGGAATTCACTCCCCGCTCTGTTTTGAAACATTAACAAAGTTCACCGTTGGAAGCATGTGTAACTTCCTCTAAACCGTAAGAGGGCTCTGGCCACCCCACTCTCACCAACTCCAACCTTGGAACTAGGGACTTTGGGATGATGCATTCTAGCCACTCAGATCCCCCCTAACCCCCCGAGACAGGGTTTCTCTGTGTAGCTCTGACTGTCCTGGAACTTGCTCTGTAGACCAGGCTGACCTCCAACTCAGATCTGCCTGCCTCTGTTTCCCAAACGCTGGCATTAAAGGTCCTTACCCGCCAGCCTGCTTCCGTTTCTTAAGTGGGTCAGAGCTCAGATTGCCTGCTGCTTTGGTGACGGGCGAGCATAAGAATTTCATGAGCCAACTACATCTTTCTCGCTTCAACACCACGAGCAGCTCTACTGAGGCGATGCCCCTGCTGCCTCCAAAGCACGGGAGAAACCAGGAGTCATTTTTGCGGCACTGTGGATCGAGCCACACCAGCCCCTTGTGTGTCTACCCTCTGAAGCGGCAATAGCATCAGTTCTGGATGAACTGTGGCCAGAGCAGGGCTGTAACCCGTGCTGGAGGAGGAGGAAGAAGAAGAGGAGACACTCCTGCCTTACAAAGGTCCCACCCGGTCTGTGGACAATTTCGAAGCCAACCGGACCTCTCCTGAGATGGAGCTCCAAGGGAAGTTGTCACCTGAAATAGGTGGTTGGTTTCCTGAAGTCTCTTTCCCAAGGGGCCAGTCGGTATGTCCACCCCAGCACAAGGTAATGGCACATCGGTTTTCCAGAATTTTCCTGATCAACCCCTCAGCCTCTCCAAGCCTCTCGATGCCTATCCCCAGTGCCAGGAAGTCCCTAGTGGTAGCCCAGAGGGTAAGGAATATAAGAGGTTTCGGCAGGGGGTTGAGGGTGGGGGGAGACGGTGGCTTGGCTTCCCACCTGGGAAGGATACCTTAGACGGGAGTTTGGTATCATTAGATGGGGAGCCTGGTTGACACAGACAGAGCCCAGCTGTACCCTGGAGTCCCTGGCAGCACCACTGAGCCTCCCGACCCCGTATTTCCTGTCCATCTTTAAATCCACTCATAGACACAGAGAGTTAGCGATGGTGTTGAATGCTGAGGTTGCCTTGTGAGTAGCACAGATTACACCTACAGCTAAGCTCCCCAGAAGGGCTAAGGGGGAGGCCTCAGCTGAGGCTCTGATGCAGGCTCTTGCAGGGCAAGCATAGGCAGGGATCCCCTGGGCATCTGACAGCCAACTCTCACGGTTCCCTCATGGCTGTCAGTGCCCCAGTTTCTGGGCAATACCTATCACCTACTAAACGAGGACACACGGGAATGCAACCACACAGTCAGCTCCGCCCTGGGGATTCCGTGCCTTCAGCCTGGAGCCTCCAGGATGAAAGTCACAAAGAATAGCCTGGAGCTAGAAGTCCCCCCACCCAGACTCTGCTCTGAGTTCAGAGACTTCTCCTCTGCCCAGCAGGATCCCCCATCCTCTCCTCCTACAGCAGAGGGGCGGGGCTCACATGCACCACTAAAGCGGCTCCATTTGTCTGTTCCTTCCTTCCTTGTTTATTTAATAAGTCTGGATCTTTGAGAATTTTATTTTATCTAAGGGCCCGCAAGATGGCTCTATGGGTAAAGGTGCTTGCCACCAAGCCTTCACGGCCTGAGTTTGATTCCTAGGATCTGCATATTAGAGAGAAAGAATCAACCCTACAAGTTGTCCTCTGACCTCCACACATGTACTGTGCACACCCCCTCACAAACATACATGCACATGTACACAT
Organism: Rattus rattus; assembly: GCF_011064425.1. Taxonomy (NCBI): domain Eukaryota; kingdom Metazoa; phylum Chordata; class Mammalia; order Rodentia; family Muridae; genus Rattus; species Rattus rattus. Next base: position 144,568,966 of record NC_046158.1, on the reverse strand, counting down.
ATGCACACACATGCACACATATGTACATACACACATACACAACTCACATGGGCTCACACTTACAGATGTACTGAGGTAGGGAGAGTGGACGGAGGGCAGGGCAGATGACAGGAATAACTAACAGTGAAGATGTTTGGAAAAGTCATTTAGAAACTACTTCATAAACTTCATATATATATATATATATATATATATATATATATATATATATGCATGTGTGCGTGTGTGTCCACATAAGAAAGTACAATTGAAGTCACCCTACACATGGCTAATGCCCCCGTCCAGAAGATTTAAATTGCCAAATAGAAACCCAGTTCAAAGTGTGGGACCTCCTTTGTAGTTCTTGGTCAGATGAGGAGTGGAGACCCCAGAACAATACAGGGTTTGCCCTTGCTCTTGGTTGCCAACCAGAACTTGATGGTAAGTCTTTGTTCTTAAAGACGACACACACACAGTCGTCACAGGATGCGGAGAAGTCACCAACAGTCAACCTGTGAGCCACAGCAACAACCAGCATGGCTCAATTGCGGGTGAGTGTTATGGGGATAACCGACTGTCCTTTGATTGGCTCTAAGGCCCACTCCACACATGGTAACAGTATAAATCTCTCACGGAGCCCTCCAAGAGACGACTCCACATCTTCCCGCTCACTCCCCTGGTCACTATATTCTGCTCACACACCCTGCTCTCTGACATGCTAGTCAGCGTTTTCCAGAGGCCTCTCCTTCTGCCTGGCCAGGTCTCCAGATCTCTAATCCAGCTCAGCTCTCAATGTCTCTCACCTCAGGTCTTGCTTACCCAGCTCACCCCTGAAGCCCTCATCCCTGGAGTGGGGCCTGCCTGAGGAGAAACACTTGCGGAATGCGTCTCATATCAAATCTAGCAGGAAGCCTGACACAGTGGGCGCTCCTTAAGGATGAGGGGAAGAGAGAGGGGAAAATGGTGGTGCTTAGGAGATGGGGCACGAGAAAGAAGCACTCACTGCCATGCTTTGTGCCCCTTTGGTGAGGAACCCTAGGTTCTGGGTCACACAGCAGGAGAGGGGTGTGCCAGCAGCCTTCTGGTCAAAAAGACATGGTTGGGTGCTCATAGGCCCTGGGACAAACCCATTACTATTATTCTGTTGAAAGGACAAACTGTGGGATGATGTCATCACTCAGGTGTAGGCAGGTACGAGATAGAATGAGGCCTATCATTGGACGAGAAGGAAGGACGGGCAGGAGAAGAGTTATAGAAAGAGGAGGAGACTGGAGGAGGCAGGAGAACATGGAAGCTGATGTTAAGATTCCTCTCTGCGCATTTACAGGTTGTTATGAATGTTCTTAAGGGATGGATGTGTACAGGGCTTTGTGTGTCTAGGTGGGCAATTATATATTATCAATTGGATCAGAGATCATTGTGTTGTGTGTTCTTTCATATGACGGTTTAAATTTAAGAGAGTGTGTGGTGGTAGTGACACTGGGCCGCCACGGAATTGGGATGTGTATGTCTGGCATGGAAACCTGCCTTGGGAACTGGATGGGTAGAGAGATTGCTGCCAGGCTCAGAGAGAAGCCATTGGCAGTGTGATATGGGATGGAGCAGAGTGGGTGAGAGGCTTTGCTGACTGAGATGAAGACATCTACCAGATATCTTGGGGCACTACGGTGCTGGACCTAGTGTGGGGTAAAAGACAGCATTATTTTTTATAATTTTACTGCAACATCAAACTGCCTTCTAAATTCATGTCTATACACGCACAGATTAGCTCTTAGGCTTCACCCACGAAGTTTCTTTGTGAGGTGGATGGTGGTTAATGCAGAAGTTCACAACTGGTCAAAGTGCAAAAGAGAAGGCATCTGTGGGGTGCTCAGGCACACACGGGACACATGTGTCATGGGATACTCAGGCACACACAGGACACATGGGTCATGAGGTGCTCAGGCACACACAGTACACATGCATCATGGGGTGCTCACACAGAGAGCATACATGCATTGTGGGGTGCTCAGGCACACACAGGACACATGGGTCATGGGGTGCTCACACAGAGAGGATACATGCATTGTGGGGTGCTCAGGCACAGTACACATGCATTGTGGAGTGCTCAGGCACACACAGGACACATGGGTCATGGGGTGCTCAGGTACACATAGTACACATGCATTGTGGGGTGCTCAGGCACACACAGGACACATGGGTCATGGGGTGCTCAGGCACACACAGTACACATGCATTGTGGGGTGCTCAGGCACACACAGGACACATGGGTCATGGGGTGCTCAGGCACACACAGTACACATGCATTGTGGGGTGCTCAGGCACACACAGGACACATGGGTCATGAGGTGCTCAGGCACACACAGTACACATGCATTGTGGGGTGCTCAGGCACACACAGGACACATGGGTCATGGGGTGCTCAGGCACACACAGTACACATGCATTGTGGGGTGCTCAGGTTCACACAGGACACATGGGTCATAGGGTGCTCAGGCACACACAGTACACATGCATTGTGGGGTGCTCAGGTTCACACAGGATACATGCATTGTGAGGTGCTCAAACACAGAGGATACATGCAACATAGGGTGCTCACACAGACAGGATACATGAATCATGGAGTGCTCACACACACCAGACACATGCATTGTGGGGTGCTTAGTCATACAGGACACATACATTACACGCATCCTCCAAAGATCCAGGGACCATTGAGGAAGGGGAGATAGAAAGACTGTAAGAACCAGAGGTCAGTGGAGAAAGACTTCTGGACTTGACAGGACCTCACAGCCACTGAGTCTGCCTGCATGAGACTTAACAAGAGGAAGCAGGAGGAGGAAGGGTCTTACAAGCTCCACCCCTAGTTGAGGAGCTGTTGACAGTTGGTGGTGTGTGTGCATGTGTGTGTGTGCATGTGCGTGTGCATGTGTGTGCATGTGGAAAGTCGGTTTTCTTTAAGGGCGTGGCTCCTGGAAGGTGGGCCATGCCCCAGTGGATGGCCCCAGGTCCGTGAGCAGCACAAATTAGACTCAGTGGATCATCAGGAAAAGGGACACAAAGCTGGGGCTCTGGAAGCGGGGGGATCTGGGAAAAGTCAGGGAACAAGTGGATAAATGTGACTGAAATATACTGTATGGACATCTCAAAGAATTAATAAAAATACAACCTAAAGAAAAAAATTACACAAAAGCTTTTCGCTACTGAGGCCCCTTCCTCATACACTCCATGAAAATGTCCCCTGTCCCACTCAGATATGGCTGCTGTCTTAGCCAAGGCCATCTCCACTCATGGGTCACATCCTTTGTTCTGAAAACCAGGCTCTCACCTATCCCGAGTGTGCTGCTGGGTGTGCTTGTTAGGGACACGTGCAGGAGGATGAGAAAGCAATCTCATTCCTAATGAGCTTACGGGGATCACGACAGAAGTACAAATCCCCCATCGAGAATTTGTAATATACACACACACATACATACATACACATACATTACACATATATACACATTATAATACATTACACATACATTACATATACATATACACATACACATAAACATATATACATTATATATACACACATACACATACAAATACAGTACATACACACCACATATACATACACATACACACATACCTATACCTATACATATACATGTACATGCATATATACATATATGCATGCATACACACACACACATACATACATACATACATACATACATACATACATACATACGTCTCAGTGGTTAAGAATGCTTGCTGCTCTTGCAGAAGACAGGGTTCTGTTCCCAGCAGTTACACTGAGCAGCTCATGTCTACCTATAGCTCCAAGTCCAGGCAATTTGATGCCCTCTTCTGGTCACTTCAGGCACCCACACCGATATGCATATACCCAATGCGTGCACAAGTACACGTGTGGGCACGCGCGCGCGCGCGCATACACACACACACACACACACACACACTTTTAAAAATAATATATTACCAGCCTTATTCATAACAGCCAGAAACTGGAAACAACCCAGATGTTCCTCAACCAAAGAATGGATAAAGAAATTACGATACATTTACACAATGGAGTATTACCAAGCTGTTAAAAGCAATGACATCGTGGAATCTGCAGATGAATGGATGGAACTAGACAAGATCATCCCGAGTGAGGTAACTCAGACCCTGAAAAACAAACATGGTATGAACTCATAAGCGGATATTAGTCATAAGGTTCAGTGTGACCATGCAACAAACCACAGACCCAAAGAAACTAAGCAACAAAGAGGGCTAATGGGAGAACACACAGATCTCACCAGGAGGGGGAAACAGAACAGGCACCATGAGTGGACAGGGAGGGGGAGGGGGACTGGACAGGGGTGGGGACAGGAACAGGAGGGATCAGGTGGGACAGAGAGAGTACTGGGAGAGACTACTGGAATCAAGGGCCAGCGGACATCTCTGGGATGAGCTAGAAACCCAGGGCAGTGGAAACTCCCAGGAACCTGTGAGCAGTGACCATAGCTAAGGCTTCTAATAGTACTGGATATGGAGCCTGAATCAGCCATTTCCTATAACCAGGAAAGACTTCCAGCGGATGGGTTGAAACATGAACCCGACACAAAGCTTCCCACCTACAATTTGTCCTGCCCACAAGATGTACTGGAGCAGAAATTGAGGAGGAAGTGGCCGGTCATGGTTGGTCCAGTTTGAGGCCCATGCCCTGAGAGGGAGCCCAACTCTGACCCTGCTTAAGAGAATGATGCCATGATATACCTGCTGACAGGAGCCTGGCTAGGGTCATCATCATCAGAGAGGCTTCATCGGCAGCTGACGGAAACTGATGCAGAGACCCACGGCCAAACATTAGGCAGGGCTTAGGGACTCCTGGAGGAAGGATGGTAGGAGCCAGGGAGGGTCAAGGACACCACAGGAAACCCCACAGAATCATAGGGGCTCACGGAGACTGAACTGTCAACCAGGGAGCATGCACAGAGACAGAGCGAGGCTCTCTGCACATATGTAACAGCTGTGTAGCTTGGTCTTCATGTGGGACTCCTAGCAGCGGGAGCAGGGGCTGTCTCTGTCTCTGTCGCCTGCCTTTGGATCCCTTTCCCCTAACTGGGCCTCCTTGTGTAGGCTAAACAGGAGAGGAGGTGCCTCATCTTAGAGCAACTTGGTATGGGAGGGCTACGCCCCTGGGAGGCCTGAGGAGAGAGGGAGGAGGAGGGGGTGGTTGGGGGAGGGAAGGCTGGGGAGAAGGACTGGAGGAGAGGAGGGAGGGGAAATAATAAATTAATTAATTAGAATGGATATTTACCTATAATACATATGACTTCATGTGTATGCATGTGTGTGTATACACGTGGTCCCTTGATGAGCAGCAACGCCGTGGTAAATCTGTAATGGTTATTAACATTGTGGTACATTTCCAGCCAGTGACTTTTTCTCCTTAAAAAGAAAAAGCAGTGAAACAGGGGTTTAAGGAAGTTATCATTGCCATTGAATAGCGCATTTGAACTTCCATGAGATACTTTCCATACGATACAATGTCCATGACCGAGTAACTTTCCGGCTGGACACTGCGTCAGGATACATTTACCAAACTTTCTTTGCCAGATGCTCGAGTAAGATTCAGGTATTCTGAACATTTCTTTAAGTACTTTACAATCAAAATGTTGCAAGCTACTCTTTGCAACATGTTCACAATTAATCTCCAAGGATGAATCTTGTCTCTGTTCAGTGTTTATAGTTTCTCTCTAGCTTGGCTTTCTGGTAGACATCTTACTGAAGACTAACGTAATTAACAAACCCACACAGAAATCATAAACACTCGCTTAGTGGAAGGCTGCGTATGAACATGTCTGTGGAATTCACGCGTACATGCAGGCTTGTGAGGACGTCACCTCAGCGGCCCACTTGTTCCCATCTAGGCACCCCTGCATCCCACCTAATGATGCCCTCCATCATGAAGTCTGATACTGCAGTGATGCTTCCTGCCTTTGAAATTCACATGGATGGAGCCCTGCAGTGTGTGGTGTGTGTGTGTGTGTGTGCGCACATGTGTGTGTGCACATGTGTGTGTGTGTGGTGTGCGCATGTGTGTGTGTATGTGAGCATGTGTGTGTGTGTGCACATGTGTGTGTATGTGAGCATGTGTGTGTGTGGTGTGTGTGTGCACATGTGTGTGTGCACGCACGCACATAGGGTACGTGAATATTCATGTATGTATATGTATATGCATGTATATGTATGTACATGTAAATGTGTATATGGTATGTCTTTATATGTATACATGTGTGTACATATGTATATGTGCATGCATGTGTGTATGTGCAGCTTTAATTTTTTTGAATCCTATTTCTAATGATGGTTCTTAAATGCTTTAACCTCCCCTGTATCTCACCACCCACCAGAGGTAGTGGAAAATAAAGGATACGGGGGTGGGTGGGGAAGTGGACCTGTTCAGAGAGGTTTTTTGGAGCAACTCCCGTCTGAGCTGTCTGGAAATGAGCAGTTCAGTTCACAGGCCAGCAGCAGCAGCTTGATCCACTCGCAAACACTTCATGGATACACCAGCAGTCCGGTTCCTTAGAGTCAGAATAACAGACGGGAATCAGCAGTGGTGGCACGACTTAGCAGAGGCAGCCAGGCCTCAGCCTTAGCATGAGTCAGCAGGAGGGACCTGGAGGGGAAGCCAGGAGAAGTTCTAGGCTGTGCCTCTCAGTGAGGGGGAGATCAGCAAAGACTCAAGACCAATGAGCAATTTGCTATGCAAGCAAACCAAGCTCCTCTCTTGGTCCACTGAGTCCTATTTATACCCTCCAGACATCGTGTGTCCTTCACGGGTCTGCCTCAGCGCATGAGGCTGTCTCAGCTGACACCACTCTGACAATTAACCGGAGTCCCAGGAGTCAGCAAGAAGCTATGGCACTCCACCAGAAGTGTCTTTTGGTGCATGGAGTTCTGACAAATGCAGCTCAGCAATGCAATGAAAGGAGGACCAATACATGCGTGTTGTTAGGTTCATCATGTGTCCTTTCACATGCTTGCTTTGAGCAGAACAGCCTCTGTCCTGTGTCTGCTTCAGCTAAATGTTCCTTCATGTACTTGCCCCAGCAAACCACCATCCTACATATCTGACTTCTCAAAGAACCCTTAGGTTTCCACGTCCCATATGAATGTTTGCACATGTGTATATCTGTGTGCATAGTGTGTATATCTTTGTGTGCGTATACGTGTTTGTATGCATGTATATATGTGTGCATATGAACATTTGCATGTGTGTATATCTGTGTGCATGTGTGTTTATATATCTTTGTGTGAGTGTGTATATGTGAGTATGTATATGCATGTGTATATGTAATATGTATATGTGTATGTATGAATGTACATATGTGTATCTGTGTGTATATGTGTTTAGATATCTTTATGTGTATGTGTATGTCTGTGTATATCTATATCTATATCTTTGTGTGTGTGAGTGGTGTGTGTGTGTGTGTGTGTGTGTGTGTGTGTGTGTTTTCTTGCTCTGCCTGGGCCTCCGTTAGCTTTTGGAGCACTCTGCTGTCTTGTGCTCTGGGTCAGGAAAGCCCACAACCCATCTTGTTTTCATGGCTAACAGGACACTGGAGAACCCCACCAGGGACAGCCTCATCACTAGTCTCTGGAACACTAGTAAATCAAACAGCTATCTACCCCAGCGATTCTCAACCTGTGGGTCTCCAGGCCTTTAGGAGTCAAACAACCCTTTCCCAGACAGTCTTCATATCAGGCACTTACATTGCAATTTATAATAGTAGAAATATCAATGCTATGAAGTACCAATGAAATAATTTTATGGTTGGGGGTCACCACGACATGAGGAACTGTATAAAAGGGTTGCAGCATCAGGAAGGTTGAGAACCACTGAGAGGGACACCTCTTTAGACCTGCAAATGTCACTAGAAGAAATGTCTAGAACCTTCCCCTCTGTGAAGACCACAGATGTAACCAGTCATCTGCAGACCTGGGGAGAGAGTCCATCCCCCCACCCCAGGCTCTCGGGAAGATGAACTTTGGTGGGGAAGTGTCCAGTGTGGGAGTGTGGACTTGAGATCGAGTTAAAGGTTCACCATCTTTAAAGCCCTGAGTGCCGTTTTCAGCTTTCGGGTAAAATTCTCCAGGGTACCGGATGTCTACGGAATGAACGAGGAAGGAATGAATCAGTAAATGAATTGGACACCCTCTGCCAGAAAGGACCTTTTGTTGTATGTGGGCAAGAGTCGTCTACTGTGGTGGGTCTGTGAGGGGGGTATCCACAGGAGCAGCAGGCCCTGGCTGGCCCCATGCCGGCCGATCCATGGGACAGGGATGAAGGCTGAGTCCCCACAGCTGTGGCTGCCAGCCTGGCCTTTGGCTGGCCTGGTGCTCCGGCTCTACAGAGGAAAGACAATAGGGGTATTGTGACCACTTCCCATCCCTTCGTGGTCCTAGTTTCTCATCAAGGATGTTGGCGAGCCTGGCTGAGAACACAGGGTCCTTGTGCCCTGACAGAGCAGCAGACACGGGCCTTGTGTTCACTGCACAGACATTCAGAGGACTCGACAGAAGATGGGTCAACTGCAGGTCACGTGGATGGTCCCTTCCCAAGACCACCCCCAAAAAGGAAATGATGATAACACTCTCCCCACGGAGGTGTCCCAGACGGCACACTGGGAAGAGTGGCTCTGTGGCTTAGAGCCTCGAGTGTGGAGAGACCTGCTTGCTGCCTGCTTACTCCCTGAACAGAAGCCCTGAGGGCTTCCAAACACAGTGGATAAAATGACATCTCTCACCGAGCCCTCCAAGAGACGACTCCACATCTTCCCGCTCACTCCCCTGGTCACTATATTCTGCTCACACACCCTGCTCTCTGACATGCTAGTCAGCGTTTTCCAGAGGCCTCTCCTTCTGCCTGGCCAGGTCTCCAGATCTCTAATCCAGCTCAGCTCTCAATGTCTCTCACCTCGGGTCTTGCTTACCCAGCTCACCCCTGAAGCCCTCATCCCTGGAGTGGGGCCTGCCTGAGGAGAAACACTTGCGGAATGCGTCTCATATCAAATCTAGCAGGAAGCCTGACACAGTGGGCGCTCCTTAAGGATGAGGGGAAGAGAGAGGGGAAAATGGTGGTGCTTAGGAGATGGGGCACGAGAAAGAAGCACTCACTGCCATGCTTTGTGCCCCTTTGGTGAGGAACTGCCTAGGTTTTGGGTCACACAGCAGGAGAGGGGTAGGCTAGCAGCTTCCTGGGAGCCCTTTTGATGGAACAGGGCAGACAGAACATTCTGGACACACGACTGGTCACCAACCAGCTCTGCCTAGAGTATAGTTGATTGAAACTGGCCTTCGCTGTTTACCATCGACAAGGACTTAACTTGAAATTCTCAGCCCTTTACAGGTGATTTCAAAGGATTTGGGAATCGCTTTTACATGTAAGGAGAACTTTGCTGGGTCTCTTTCCTAAGTGCATGGTAAGGTTTAAGGACACCTCAGGCCGTCTGTGACCCCTTGTAAATACCCCTTTAACTGACTTTCTTCAGACTGTTCCTGGAAGACAGGGTTAGCTTTGTGTCAGTGTAACTGGGCTCCAGGCTGCCCACCGGGATGGCTAAGCATCCGTCCCGGGTGTTTCTGGGAAGATGTTTATAGAGGACAGTCTACCCTCGCCAACGTGATGATCACCACCCGGTTTGTGAGGACCTGACCCATGAAAGCACAGGAAGAGCAGATTGGCTCCTTTGTTCTGAGCTGGGACATGTGACTACTGCTCCTGGACGTGGGACAGCCTGGGTCCCTGGCCTTCAGCTTGGGCTGGAGTGGTACCATCTCTTCCCAGAGCCCCGGCTTGCCAGATGGTAGCAGTGGTGATGGTGGTGGTGGTGGGGTTCTTAACCTCCACTGCCACATTCACACTGTCTTCCAGTAGCCCATCACCCTAGTGTGTGTGAGTGTGTCTGGTGTGGTGTGTGTGTGTGTGTGTGTGTGTGTGTGTGGTGTGTTGTGTGGTGTGTGTGTGGTATGTGTGTGTGGTGTGTGTGTGGTGTGTGGTGTGTGTGCGTGTGTGTGGTGTTTGTGTATGTGTGTGTGGTGTGTGGTGTGTATATGTGTGGTAGTGGTGTGTATATTTGTGGTGTGTGTGGTGTGTGTGTGGTGTGTGTGTGTGGTGTGTGTGTGTTGTGTGTTTGTGGTGTGTGGTGTGTGTGTGTGTGTGTGGTGGGTGTGTATGTGTGTGGTGTGTGTGTGGGTGTGTGGTGTGTGTGTGGGGTGTGTGTGTGTGTGTGTGTGGTGTGTGTGTGTGTGTGTGTGGTGTGTGGTGTGTGTGTGTTTGTGGTGTGTGTGGTTGTGTGTGTGTGTGTGTGTGTGTGTGTGTGTTGTGTGTGTGTGTGTGTGTGTGTGTGTGTGTGGTATGTGTGTGGTGTGTGTGTGGGGTGTGTGTGATGTGTGTGGTGTGTGTGTGTGTGTGTGTGTGTGTGTGTGTGTGTGTGTGTGTGTGTGTGTGTGTGTGTGTGGTATGTGTGTGGTATGTGTGTGTGTGGTGTGTGGTGTGTATGTGGTATGTGTGTGTATGGTGTGGTGTGTGTGTGTGGTGTGTGTGTGTGTGTGTGTGTGTGTTCACACCATGTATGGTATGGAGAGATTCATACAGATGTGTGTTAATGCGTATCTGTACTTATGCCTTCTCTTGGCTGTTTCTCCTGGGAACCCTGGGTCTTACCTGTATCTTAGGATCTGGAAATGGTTGCACCTTTGTGTTGACCGTGCCTGTTACCTGTGACCTCACACAGATGGGCAAGCGATGCTTCGAGGGTCGCTCTGTTATTCATCTGGCCAATATTAAATAAATGTGGGTGCGTCATCGGCTTGATTCTCCAGCCCATTGTGTGGGACTCCGTGGTCCCCTAACTGCAGGCCTCACAGTGTTGTTCCAAGGCAAGCCTCTGCTCTTTCGGCAACTCAAATGCTACCATTTCTAAGCCTCCAAATGATCTGGACTTTGTATCATGGATTTGCCTGCTTTCGGTTTGCTTTTAGTTTTAGAATTTATTATCAACAAACTTTTCACATAGCAACAATAGTGTCTTGAGGGCTAGGAGATGGCTCAGTTGGGAACAAAGGCCTGAGGACATGAGTTTATGTCCTCAGCACACAGACACAAGCCGGACCATGTCAGTGCACACCTGTAACCCCAGCACTCGGGAGGTGGAGACAGGAGGATGCCTGTGACTGGCCAGCCAACCAAGCTAGCCAGATTGGTGCATTGCAGGTCTGATGAGAGACCTTGTCTCAAGAAATAAGATAAAGAGTGACTGAGGAAGAGGCCCAACATTGTCCTCTGACCTCGACGCACATGTGCACATGTATATGCACAACACACACAGGTGCTAGCACTTGTGACATGGCTAGGCACGTTGGCGCATGCTTGGAATCCCAACTACTTGACCGGCTGAAGCTGGAGGAGCGTGAGTTTGGGGCTAGCCTGGGTTACATAGCAAGAGTCTGTCTCAACAAAAGAGACCATTTAGGGAACTATTAGCTTTTACTTCCTCTCTTCTGATCACATGATATCAATGGAGGCACGTGCTCCTTTCTCACGTGAGTTTTGGTCTCCATGGACTTTAGCTCAAGGGGCACCCATTTTGTCCGAATGGTTTTTCCAGCAGAGGTCATCGACAGGAGAGGATGGGGGATCCCTGATGGAGGTCCTCCTGACATTGTGTGGCTGACTGCTGCGATGGCTGCCTCTGCTGTCTCCAGAGCATAGGAACCAATTGAGCAAGGGTGGTATGGATGGCTGTCAGGCCCTGCCTTGGTGCAGGACACAGGGTTCGAGATTGCCTGCAGCATCTTTTCTCCGCACCCCTGTGGAAGGTCCTGAGGCAGACACCAGCAACGTTCGTGTCTTGATAAAAACATAGCCAAGCAGGGAAGGCATTTGTCCAACAGCAAAGACTTTTTGGAGCTGAGCCTGGATCCCACTGAGTCCTGGGTCCTGGCTCTGACCTCAGCTCTTCACTGCCTCTCAGAGTGGGACATTGGTAGACAGGACAGCGAAGGGCTGGCCTGGGGCCTGCGTGGCCGTGGGAAAGACACAGTCCCATGGGAACACAGTCAGCAGGCCCCATTGAGCTGGGAAGCCTTTGAAACTGGGTGGTGTCCAAGGTGCTGGCAAGTCCATGCGGTTCCCAGGGCTGGGGACACAGAACTGCTCTGACCTGAGGTCCAGTGTGCCAGCCAGGCCCCACAGCCATAGCACTGGAGAGGGGACGGGAAAGGAAGAATCCTGTCCCGGAGGTTTGACAGTAGCTGTACCTCAGAGAAGAGGCTGAGGGTCAAGCCATCTTGCTCTGTGCACTTCCAGCAAATGGACCACGGACAACGAAGAAAGACACTCACTCCATTTTAGGCTTCACTGCTTTGAAGATGAGGCTGTACACTGCCCAGCTCTGTGGCAGCGAAACTGTGAAGGTTGAGGTTCCTCTGGAAGGGAGGATGAGAAGCCAGCTGACCTCACTTCGGGATTCTGAAGTAAGTCACCCAAACATGTAGCTGTCTAATCACAACAGAGGCTGCCATTGTCACGGTCCCCAAATGACCGATAAGGGATCCATGGCAAATCAGAGATGCATGTTAACCCAGGCTGGTCCAATTTAACCCAGGCTAGTCCAATTTAGCCCAGGCTGGTCCAATTTAGCCCAGGTTGGTCCAGTTTAACCCAGGCTGGTCCAATTTAACCCAGGCTGATCCAATTTAACCCAGGCTGATCTAATTTAACCCAGGGTGGTCCACAGTAACCCAGGCTTTTCTATACATTATCAGATCTGCAATGTTAGATTCTGACCCAGAACCCTCTGACTGAAAAGCGGCACCTTAGAAGTAGCCAACCAGCTTCTTGGCATCCCTCACCTGAAACAAGCTAGAACCTGAGTCTTGGTCCCTGTGAGCAGTGAATACCCTGGCCTTCACCCCACAGCATGAATCCTAAGGTGGATTAAGTCTGGTTAAGCCGCTGGGATGAGAGCCTGGATGGCCAAGTAAATGCAGCCCTGAAGTCTCTGTGGCCAACAAAGTCACCGTTGGCACTATTTTTGGGAGGCAGTGAACTTCCTGTGTTCTGGCCTCCTAACACGGAGTTCTGAGTTCCCAGGGTAGGTCTAGCTCAGTGGATCTCAACCTTCCTAATGCTGTGACCCTTTAATACAGTTCCTCATGTTGTGATGACTCCCCCAACCATAAAATTACTTTTTGTCGCTACTTTGTAACTGTAATTTGTTACTGTCGGGGAATAAAAACTTAAATGTCTGTGTTTTCCTGCAGTCTCAGGCAAACCCTGTGAAACAGTTCTTCAACCCCTAAAAGGGTCTCTTGAAGCACCTCCCAACTGGAGTCCGCCATGGAGGTTCCAAGTGGCCCCCGGTAGCTGGATCTTTCAAAATGGTCTCTTCCCAGCACCGTGTATTCCTGTCTCACCCTGGGGCTGTGGAATGAGAAGTTAATTGAATTCCTTGCTGTCCGCTTCCTTTGTGCCCCATTAGCTGTCCCCTTCCTAGGCGTCCATTTCGTCCTTCTTGCCTAGCTATGAAGATGTTGACCAGCAAACGCTGCAGTCGGAATCTTGGCAGCTCACACTCTTGAACCCTAAACAAAGGGGACGGGGCCAGGGAGGGCCTGGGAAGAGGACGCAGGGCCAGGGACAAGGCTGTGGGCTCTGAAGTCCCCTTTGTCTTTCGAGCTCTGCACTTGGACCAGGCGAAGTTCATGGCCAGTCCATCGGCCACTGTCCCAGTGGCTATTAAAGACATACTTCTGTGAGACCGGGTGGGGCTCCGGTCCCAGGGAGGGCTGGTGGGTAGGGGCCTCTACAAAGAATAGCGACTGTCACAGGAAATCAGAGAGCTGCTGTCACCACATGCAGCCCTGGTTCGGAAGTGATTATCTTTAAAAGAATAGCTGGCACAGCCTGTTGGTGGCGTGGGCGGGGAGGGGCTGGTCCCCCAGGCCCTACCAGGACATCAAGGAGGGTGCTGAGACAAGAAGCCCAGGGCACAACCAAGGCGTCCACAGGACAATCGCCCTGTTTATGACCCACACAATGGGCCGGGCCAAGGCGTGCATGCCTAGCCTTTTCCAACTACCCCACAATGGTACCCATGTGACAGGACAGACTTGCGTAGGAACCAAGGCTGTGCTGAAGTGAGAGGAGGCCAGACTTGCCACAACAGCAGACCCCACCCCTGCAGGTCCCACAACCGAACTGTCACCCTGTGGGCAAAGTGACTTCCTGAGCCCCACGTGCAGTTGGGGCCTCTGAACGCGGCCTGCTGTGGCTTCCCAGTGCCTTCCCAAGGCTTCTATGACTACTACACTCCTTCCCACCCCAGGGCGACTTCCCTTTATTCTCCTCTCTGCTGCTGCTGTCTTCTCCTGCCCCTCTGCTCCGGTCTGACCTCGGCTGCATTGCTTCTGCGTTTCCGGCTGCCGACCTCACCCCGAGTTCTTCTCACCTTGATGAGATCTGCCCATGTGGCTGCATGTGCTCACACATATACGCAAAACCGTAAACTCTGCAAGGGTTTTCAGGGCCACATTTCCCACCCTTACTGCATGGGGGGGGCGTCCATACAGCCCCTGATAAAATGTAAGGGGTGGGCTCATGGGAGTATATTACATGTGGGTTTCCCTCCTGAAGTCTCACTCTGTCTCATTTTGGTTTTCTGAGACAGGGTTTCTCTGCATGGCCCTGGCTGACCTGGAACGGGGCTGTGGATGGGGCTGGCCTTGAACTCAGAGATCCACTTGTCTCTGCCTGCAAAGTGCTGGGATTAAAGGCTTGAATCGCTACCCGGCTCTGTTATCAGGATTCTTCCAGGGCCTTTGTGTGGGGATGCACAGTACACAGAGGCCTGGGATTTTCCTGACCACCCATGGATCTGTCTGAGGGAGGTAAGGGTATGAATAGTTAGGGCCAACTTTGGAGGAGCAAGGTCAGCTCCTGCTTCCTCAGGGAGGAAAGGAACTATTACCTCACCCCCTCTTCTCCAGGTGACCAGCTAAGACTCCAAGGGACAGGCCAGCATCCCCGCAGCCCTCCTGCACCCAGGCTTTCAGACACAGCATTAAACAGCTGATCCAGTGCTGCCCTGGTCCCCACTAACCTAAACATTTCAGGGGGGTCTCAGACGGGGTGGGCTAAGGGCCTCCGTAAGCACCAGCTGCTGCTTCCTCAGTCTGGTCCTCACCATCGGGGAAACAAAGGACCAAGGAACCCGCGTCCCATGACCTCCTGCCCAAAGCTATGCTTGCCAAGGTGGGCAGTGTGACTACTTGTGACTCTGTGTGAGGGGTGCCAGGGGTCAAAGCCCTGGTCCGACCGTCATTGTTTTGCTCTCTGGGGATTTATGTTTGTACCCATGGACCAGGGCCACTCTCTGAGTGGGTCAGAGCGGCTTCCGTCTGCAGCAGGCAGAGGTCAGTGGGGAGATGACCTGGTCGGAAGTGCTGAGAGGAAAGGGTGTAAGAGCTGGGGGTGGGAGGAGTGCTGTGAGCACTGAGCCCAGGGTAGATGTGGTAGCCATACTTACAGCAGGGTTCAGATAGCATGGGTAGGGGAGGGGCTCGCAGGCTCCTCCTGCCTGTCCCTCAGAAGCTATTGCCAGTGCCTGTAGGGAGTTTATATTGTTGACCTGGGCCTGTCAAAGACCCCAAGGCCTTAGACCTATGGAAAACTGGCAAAGCCTTCCCCCTAGGCCAGACTCAAAGGTAGCAAAGCCTTCCTCTTAGGCCATGCTCAAAGGTAGCAAAGCCTTCAGCCCAAGTATGAGTGTTTATGGAAGGAATGAATGATCCCTGTGGACAAAAACAGCTGTGTCTTCATCTTCTAGATTCTTATAGCCACACACCTCTCTCACCTGCGGAGATCGCCTACACAGCTAACCCCTCCCCCTGTGCTGCACCTAATACACAGGCTGAGGTTCTGGTGTCAAACTCCCTGTGTGCTCAACCCACCTGACCCTGGCTTTCCTGTGCTCCTGTCTGTCATTTCTTCAGTTTTCTGGCTCTCCCACCCCATGTGCACGCAAGCCACCCTAGATCAGCTGGCCGCAGGACCAACAATATGAAAGAAGGGGCTTGTTGATAAGGAAGGGTTTGGGCATGGGAGAGAGGCCCTCGCTGATCCGCCAGGCTGCTGCACCCCATTTGTCTGCTCCTCCCCAAACCACACTTCGAATCGGCGCCCACACTGCAGAACCCGGTTCCCGAGGACACGCCGCACAGACCCAGGCTTGGAAGGGCTACTTACTCGGGTGGGCTGTGATGTCTGGTCCTTCAGAATCAGAGCCAACCGCCTGGGTCTCATGTGTGGACGAGAGTGAGGACATCCGTTCTAGATCAGGATGAGGCGGTGTTAACAGCCTCCCTCTGCTGTGCCAGAGGCCTTCCACGTGTCCCAGTGTCGTGGGGAGAGTATGATTAAAGCACATCTTATATATGTCAAACAATGAAAGAAGTTTAATGTGCGGAAAGTCCTCTCAGGTCAGCAAGAGACCCACAAATTACCAGACTCTCTAGCCACCAACACGAAGATAGGTGCCTCCACTGCCACATTGGGAAGCCGTGGCTTATGAAGCCGTAATTCCTGGCAAAGAACTGAACTTAGATTTGAGCCAAATATCACAGCAAAGACCCATGCTCTGCCCATGTGTATCACGCCCCTCGACTGGGATGTGGCCTCCTGTGGTCCAGAATAAGGATCTAGCCAGTGCCAACCATCAGAAATTGTGTTGGGATGGACCCTTCTGGGCTCAGGCACACAACAAGCCTTGGGTAATGGTGGATTCTAGACATAAGCCCTGTGTACCTTGGACAGAGTGCCCTCCCGCCTCAGTGTTCTTGCCTGTGAAATGGGAATCAAATGACAAACCCCAACTGGTGTGAGGATTGCCCCCACATGAGACCAACTGGTAGACGGTGAATGCTCAACAGACATAATGTATGTAAAACTCTTTTGTGTAGCTTCAAAGTCACTTTGTGTGACTCGGAACAATGTAATGTCTATAAGACGGGAGCCTGCCACCAGGCAGCTCAGATAGGGACTTCCTCACCCCCCAAGCTCTGAGGTGTGAATGGATCAACTCTCAGGCAGCTCGGCTCTGAGCCAAGCCCAGGACAAGCCTTGCCTGAGAAGCTATGAGCCCCAAAGCTACTGCTCAATGATATGAAATGATACGAAAACTGGAACTTTGGAGGTGGCCCCTGGGACTGCACTGCCACGTTCCTAAGACACAGCACAGCATCTTAAACCTTAGCAGTGATCTCCATCAGCAAGAGAACTTGGAGACTCTGCGTGTGGCCGTGGCTTCAGTGACCATCGAACGTCTGGTGTCGTTGCTGAGCTCACACATGCTTGCCCACCAGCGCCTAGCCACTGGATCACACTGTCAGGACCTTCTGGCACTCCACCAACGCCATCTTCCTAACCTGCCACAGCCAAAGAAGACATGGGTCATGCCCGAAGGCTTCAAATCACCCTTGCTGGAGGTGATTTCCCCCAGCAGAACCCTGGAGCGGCATTTGCTGTCCGACTAACTGCTCCCCACTCTGTTCCATTTTCCTCTAAGCCGTATTTTAAGGAGTGTTTGCTCGATAAACTGAGCACATTTTAAAGGTAAATCTGTGGACAGCCCACCAGCCATTGTCTCTGCAAAGAGTCACAGTGAGAGGAGTGACTGGTGTCACCTGACCCACCCAGGGGTCATCTGAGATGCCTTTGCTTGATAAGATGGCTTTCTGGTTCACATGTGGCTCTCCCACAAGCTTCTACAATAGTTGGCGAGCTACTGAATTGCTGTGTGATGCTATGTTGGGAGCCATGAACAATGTCTGCTCACTACAGATAGAAAACTAATGACGGAGCAAAAGTAGGATACCACCAAATTCCAACTTGGAGAATCGAGGAGTTTATGGGGGTTACTTACAGGAGCAGAAATGATTCAAAGACAGCTGAATCACCAAGGTCCACCCCAGCATGGGTGGCAGCTCATGAAAGCTGAGACCCCGGAGCTCACTGCACAGCCTGAAGGCAGTTCAACAGGTCGGAGAGTATCTTCTCCATCCATTCGGCTCTTCTCCATCCATTCAGCTGGTCTATGTCTCCCCAGTCATCCTTACTGCTTAGATGAGCTTGGGGAAGGAGGAGCCTAGCCTGAAACTGGTCAGTTTCAGGAGCTTTCTGGAACTTCTGAGTTGTCTACTTCCTGAGTCTTAAAGAGCTCCCTGGAAGTCCCTGAATCTTTAGAAATTGCCCAGTGGTAATTAACTCTGGAGGAACTTACTAGAACACACGACCAGGGTTATAACTTGTACGACTTTTCTCCCCACTTCTAAATAATCATGAGTTCATCCCCTTGTCTGTCTCTGTCTATGTGTTCTCACGTCCCCTCTACCTTTGGAGATGATACCTCACCTTTTCCTCAATGCTTCGATGTTGCATCCTGCTGTAAACACTATCATGGGGCTGTGTGGAGTGCTGGGGACATATATGAAATGAAAGTCACTTCAAAAGCAGGAATGAGGTTGGATCTCTCTCAGGAGCGGTGGAGGGAAGTTCAGGGAAAGCTCCCACAAATGGCATTTGCTCCAGAGACTCTACCCCACAACTGCTGAACAGAGGATCCCCAGAACCACTTAAATGGGATGCAGCAGTTTGCCTGTAAATCCCAGCAGCCAGGATTAGATAAAGGAAGGAAGATCAGGAGTTCGGGGTCATCTTTAGCTACTTATCAAGTTGGAGGCCAGCCTGGGCTACATGAGACTCTGTCTCAAATAGACATAATAAAAAGGTAAAGTGGGGCTGGAGAGATGGTTCAGTGGTTAAGAGCACTGATTGCTCTCCCAGAGGTTCTGAGTTCAAATCCCAGCAACCCCATGGTGGCTCACAACCATCTGTAAAGAGATCCGATGCCCTCTTCTGGTGTGTCTGAAGACAGTGACAGTGTACTTATATACAATAAACAAATAAATCTTTTTTTTTTTTTTTAGGGTAAAGTAAGCAAACAGCAAACACATAAATCCCTCTAGGAAGAAAATGGAGCCTTCATCCTCAGACTGAAAATGTGCTCGTGTGTGAAAGAGACACACAGACAACGCTGAGACTTCACTTTCATGCCCAGGAGAGTGAGAACATCTGCTACTGGTGGAGAGTGTGATGGGGGGTGGGATAGCCTGTGCTATCAGTCAGGATTGATTGGGCTAAAGAGACTAAGGTAACATTATCATGTTCTGACTCCATTTTTGAGTCTAGTCTGCCTTCTCGGCCATCCAACCTCCAATAGCCACAGCTGCCTTGGCAAACGCTTTTGCGACGGTCCGTGACCCTAACCATTGTCCAGATGTATTAACCAAAATAATCGACGTCTGTGCGAGCCAAAGCATAAAGCTAAAATAACTAGAGGAAGTGTAAATCAAAAATAATTGTCGTGTTGTGTCTGGAAAATCCTGCTAAGCTCTGCAGAAAGACAGATGTTACAAGGTTACCGCAGCCCCAAACACTGATGTAACCTCCCTTGAACACTGATGTAATTGTGGTTTTTATGGGTTTTGTCTTAAAAACAAAAAACAAAAAACAAAAAAACACCGTACCCCTGAGCTTCATCAACAAGAGGCATTTTGGATGCGTTCACCTACCCTTGGTCAGGCCATTATTAAAGGATTCTTAAACCTCTTAATTAGCTTGGCTGGCATGGGTGTCAGTGATCACGTGGGTGACTCCAGGGCCTGGGATGTGGAGTTGATACATCTGAATGGCCGAAGAGTGAAGGGCTTTAAACTATGGAAGCGACGTCAGGCAGGGTACAGCTGAGCGCGCAGAGCTTAGGGCCAGCTCGTTGTTGGAGCCAGTTGGACGTGGCTCAGGGGTAGAGGCCGGAGGAACTTGGCTCACTTTTTTCTGCCTGGGTATCTATAACTGAGGGCCATCTGGTACCCTGAAGGAAAGCGGCTGATAATGTTTCAAAGGCGTTCCCGCTACCCCAGTGGTGGAAACAGAGCCCTAAGCTAGGTTTGTGCCCTCCCTGATGCCTGAGGAATTCAAACTGGGTGAGTCTTGTGTGCTATTTGGGGACATAGGTCCCAGGACCCCTGCTTGGATTTCCTTTAGCAAACGATGGGTCCTAACCACTGTGGCCAACCCCCATCCATCCAGCACCATCCTCTAAACCCAGTCCATGTCTGCATGAAGGAGAGTACAAACAGAGGTCAGGAAGAATCCAGACTGAACACAGTCAGCAGATTAGAGCAGGCCATGAGAGGAGAGAGAGGTGAGAGGGGGAGAGAAGCGCAAGAGGCAGGGTCAGGAAACACGAGCAGAGGGCCAAGAGAGAGAGGAGCTAGGAAGAGAGGTCAAAGAAAGTGTGTTTGACAAAGGAGCCAGAGACATCAGTTGAAGGGTCAGTGAGATGCCTCAGTGGGTAAAGGCATTTACTGCCACACCTGAGTTCCATCCCTAGTAGAAGGGGAGAACCAAGTCCCACAGGTTGTCTTCTGATAGCCACATTCATGCCCTGATGTTCACGTGCCCCACCCACCAGCACTAAGTAAATAGATGTGATAATTTTTTCAATGTCTCCCTTCCCACCACCCATGATGTCTGAGAGAGCTCTGGGGAGCCACTGGCCTGAACAGTGTAATGTTGATCAACAGGGTAGGGAGAGAGCAGGGGGGTACAAGGCAGGGAGGGGTGCAGAAGAGAGGTGGCATGGTATGGCTGCCCTGCCCAGATCCAGGGCATCTTCAGAGCCCAGCATGCAGTGCAGGAGCAGAGGGTCCTGGGAGAGCCAAGCAGGGAGTCTTGTCTTCACGCTGGGACTGGTGGGTTTCAGACCCGGAAGATCTAATCCAATCCACACTGTGGAGATGGCGTACAGCCTGGTGGGAACTGGGTGGGAGCCAGAGGACTCTAGATGTGGGGATCTGAATTAACTGGGCAAGAGGGAGCGAGAGTTGGGTCGGGCTGGAGCGGGGAGGATGGCACCAGGAACTCTTCCATGTCCCCACCATGTGGCACGGGGCAGGTGCTTCACAACAGCTCAGCCGTCTGGCTCTGGTGCAGAGGAACGTCTCAGCAGACAGGAGACTCCCAGGAGAGCAGAAGGCAGAGGCAGTGAGGCAAGGCACAGACCAAGCGGGGAGGGGCCCTAGCTGTCTTTGTGACTCTAGGTTCTAGGTCTAGAAGGTTGTAATAGACCTGTGTGGGAAACAGCCAGAGGGAAGGTGAGGGGAATCAAGTCAGCCGTGCTGCACTGTGGGACACACAGACGACATCATAAGCAGGATCCTACGCCTGGTTGCGTAGCTAGCACAAGGACGGCCATCAGCGTGGACCACCATGAATTCCGTGATACAGGAGGGAAATGAGGAGAGTAGCGTGCCCAGGATCCATTGTGACAGGAAGGCAAGGGGACAAGCTGGTCTGTAGGCACCAGAAATCTCCATTCCCACCTAGGGACTGGTTCCCAGATGGCTAGGCTGTCCCCTGTCTTTGGAGAGCAAAGTTGGGCGAGCAGCAAGCAGTAAGTCAGTCTTGAGCACTGTGAAGTCACTTTACCAGAAATGATAAAGTACAGGGACACAGCATTCTGTGTCAATGCTCTTCCTGTGTGCACCCGGGCCTCCTACCAGTCAGGGACGGAGTGGGGATTTCTATCACTCATGCATGCATGCATGTATGTATATATGTATGCATGTATGTATTCATGTATTATGTATGTATGTATGCATGTATTATGTATGTATGCATGCATGTATCTATCTACCACCTATCTCTGTCTACCTAGCTATCATGTCTGTCTATCATCTATCTCTACTTATCTATCATCTATCAATCTATGTTTCTATCATCTGTCTACATATATGTCATCTATATCTGTCTGTCTATTTCCTTTCCTCTCTCCAGACAGGGCTTCTCTCTGTAGCTCTGACTGTCCTGGAATTTGCTGTTTAGACCAGGCTGGCCTTGTACTCAGAGATCCAAGTTTCTCTGCCTCCTGAGTGCTGGGATTAAAGGCGTGAGCCACCCTGACTGCTGGGTGAGGCCGGCCACTGATGACCGCTGTGTGGACTTACCTCACCTCGAACAAAACACCTGACAGAGCAACTTGAGGCAGGGAGAATTCCTTTGGCTCAGTTTGACGTACAGTCCATCATGGCTGGAGGTCTTGGCCCCAAGATCATGAGGTGACAGTCACATGCATCTGCAGTTAGGAACGAACACACACACACACACACACACACACACACACACACACACACACAGAGAGAGAGAGAGAGAGAGAGACAGAGAGAGAGAGACAGAGAGACAGAGAGACAGAGACACAGAGACACAGAGAGACAGAGACACAGAGAGACAGAGACACAGAGAGACACAGAGAGAGACAGAGACACAGAGACAGAGACAGAGACAGAGACAGAGACAGAGAAAGAGAAGAAGAGGTGGGGGAGAGAGGGGTACTGGTGTTCGGTTCACTGTTTCCCTTTGTTTGAAGCCTAAGACCCTCATGGAAAGGTGCTGCCCACATTTGGAGTAGGTCTTGCCATTTCAATTAACCCCGTCTAAGTAGTAATTCCTCTTAGGCGTGTACAGTCTCTTCTGGGATTCTGGATCCCGAAGGGCTGACAGCATGAACATCACACTCTGCATCTGGGAGGAAGAAGTGGATGTGTGTTCCTTGTTCCACCTCTGCACCGATGCTGTGTGCCTCTGTAAAACGGACCCGCTGCGCTGCCTCTGTTTCCTCTGACGTGTAATGCGGGCCTCCCCAGCAGCTCCTGCGTGTACGGGTGAGGGTTAAATACACTGCAACACCCAGAACTGCACCTGACATATGCTGGGTTCTTAATAAATGCCAGCTCCTGTTCTTAATAACAATGCTAATGCAACTGGTCAAAGGTAGTAGCAGGTGGTATCAACAGCTACCACATGAAAGCCAGTGTCTGCCTCTGTTCCTGGAGGGAAAGCTCCATACGCCTCAGGAAGCTCAATGTCAGAGGCTGAGACGCTCCAGCTGAGGTTCTGGCTCCCCACCGTACAGCAACCCCACAGCTGACCCAGCCTGACCCAGCCTGACCCAGCACAGAGAGCCAAAGTTCCTGCCACATGGTCTCTGCATTCAAACCTCATGAGGAGGGCAAGCCACACAACATCTGCCTTTATCTTGGTGGCCGTGGCTCAGTGATTCAGCTACGGTCACCCGGCTCAGGGGCAGCAAACACAGGGCAGGTTTCTGAGCTCTAATGACAGCTGCTACACTATGAGGATCTGGCCAGTCCCTGGCCGCTATTTCCGACTCCCAAGCCTTTCCCCTTTGATCACAGTTCTCCTGGACGGGGAGGCAGACGTGGGTGAAGCCCGAGACCACCCCTCCTTTCATCTGAGGCTGGGAACAGCCGCTTCTCCCAGTGACTGTGGACTGAGGTCAGAGCAGCTAAGAAGCAGACCATGGATTCCAGTGTTACTCTGGTAGCCAGGCCCGGGAGCTTAGGCTGCAGCTCAACAGATGTTTCAGACAGCTGCAGGTGCTCCTAACACCAGAGGCGGGAGGATCGGTGGAGAATGGGTCTGCTTCTGCCATTGAATCAGTACCTGAATAATACATCAAAGGCCTCTGACTTTACCACAAAAGCCTGGCGAGTCCCTTTCTGCAACCAAACTCCCTCGGGACCAGCCATGCCAGTGGCTACACCCCTGGGCAGATTCTCAATTCTGGGAGAGGAATGGAAAGTACATCATCAGCCCCTCCCTCCATACTGTACCCTGTGCCCTGGGTCTAGGTCCTCACCTCTACCAATGACAGTCTCCTGGGAAGACAGGCTGCCCCTGCACCTTGGGGTCAGTCGCCAGCAGCGTCACGATCTCTCTCTAACTTCACCTTGTCCAGAGTATCTTATAGTTAGACTCAAATAATACAGAGCTTTTCCAGGATAGATTTCTCAACTCTTTTCACACCTAAGTTATTTAAAGGGGAAACTTTGTGTCACTCTTACAGGATCTCAGATTTCCTCGCCACAACTGCGAGGGAGTCACAAGGATATCGGCAAGAACGGATGATTCTCGATTCAGCAAAAGTCATGACAAAAAACGAGCAAAAGATGCCCCAAATCGACTTTCTCAGGATTCTGGAAATCCAGCTCGGGTTTGCAGAATTCCAGGGAGAGCCTGGTTGTGGGAGAGCCTGGTAGCATTTTAACTGGATGTATTTCCATATCTTTCTCATCAGCGTGGGTTTCTTTCAAAGCCCACAGCCTAGAGTCAGCAGCCCGGCCTCTCCCTGAGGGCACAGAGCCTCATCACCAGGAAACTGTCATTTCTCTGTCCCCGAGTGACTCTCTGTCCCCAAGGCTGCCTTCATTTGACCTAGAGGGAAAGTCTAAGGTTTCGGAGGTTTGTTTTTTGTTTTAAAAAACAACAGTAAGAAGTTACGGATTCATCCACTGGATTCTGGCCAACCACAGTTGGGGCAAACTATGAGCTAACCAAAACGCCTAAGAGGAAACCGAGGAAGAGAAGCTTCATGAAGTAGGCAAGCAAGAAAGAGAGCAGCCACCAAACGGTCCACGAGGGCAATTCAAACTCCAGCAGGTTCCTGATGGCTGTACGCTGACAGAGAGCGCATGCTCAGAAGAGATCCAAGCAGGAGCATGCTCAGAAGAGATCTAAGAAGACCCTGGGCCCTCACTTCCTCCTCTCCCCAAGAGTGTAAACAGCAGGAAGTGGAAACTGAGATAGAGCCAACCACTTCCTGGTAAAGCATTGAGGGTGCATCTAACACAGAACTCCCTGGCTCTGGGGGAAGGGGCAGTTCCGGGCATTTAAGCCTCACTGCCTAACCACCAGCGTAGCAACAATCTCAAGGGGTCCGACGAGAGAAGCAGACTACAAGATGTCGTTTCTTAAAACGACACAGGATTCCCTCAACACACAAGAAAACTCCTGGAGGCTGGAGGGATGGCTCCGTGCGCAGCGCACTTGCCGCGCTTGCAGAGGACCTGGGTTTGGTCCCTAGCATCTGCACGGTGGCTCCCAACCCCTGTAACACAGTTCCAAGGGACCTGATACCTTCTGGCCTGCACAGGTTCCTGTGCACCCATGGTGTACATAAATGAATACAGGCGCGCACGCGCAAGTAAAAAAAAAAATCACAGATAAATCTTTAAAGAAAAAAAAGACAACACCCGGCAAAATTGACATGTTTTCATGATAATAACGCGGATCAAACCGGAGTGGAACCAGTTGCGCGGTCCTCTCTGTAGACACAGCCAGCTCCATAGGCGCTCTCTGTAAGACCACTCAGTAGGTATAAAACCTGCAGGTACTGGTCAGAGCTGCCTGTGAAATCCACTCAGCTGAAATCCTACTTAATGACGGGAGACAGTTGATTCTCCTCTCCCAGCAGGTACAAAGCGGAGATGTCCAGTCTAAGCCCCGAGCTGGGTCACTCGTTAAGCACCAAGGCTGTTCATGGAATCACAGAACAATTGGAGCCGGGGACTGGACATCTTTTACTCTACAGCCCGAGACACCGAGGGGACTCACCGAGAGCACCTGTGGGGCCTGGAGAGATGGCTCAGTGATTGGGAGCACTAGTCGCTCTCGTAGAGGACCTGGGTTCAATTCTCAGCACCCACATGGAGGCTTAAACTCCCTATAACTCAGGTTCTAGGGGATCTAACACCCTCTTCCAGCCTCTGTGGGCACCAGACACACCCGTGGTACATTTACAACCACTGATATGCATAGCTTATTCATAAACCTTTTACTAAAAGGAGTACCTGCTGGTCAGAGACCCGGCAAGCAAAGGCAGACCGGTGACCCCTTCTCTCTGCCTAAGCCTAGTGTGGGATGCTCATCATCAGTGATGTCACTGCGTCCAGAGACCCCCTCCCCATGTCCTCAGAGTCTGGGCTGGTTTCTCAGCCACTCATAACTTCTGTACTATGTTGTCTCACAGAAGAAAATTCCAACTAGAAAGCTGGGGTCACCGTGCCCTTGTTCTGAAGACGAACAAGTAAAATCAGACACTAAAGTTTACGTGTGAAAACCAGCTGGGGCACTTGTCGAGAAGCATGAGGTTCTGAGTTTGATCCCAAACACCTTCGCAGGAGCTGGGCAAGGTATGGGCACACACCTCTAATCCTGGGACTGGGAGGTAGAGATAGGAGGGTCCATGGGGCCTAGTGGCCAGCCAGTCTAGTTGGTTAGCGAGTTCTGGGTTCAGTGAGAGACCCTGCCTCAAAAATAAGGCGGAGAATGCCTGAAAATTGACACACAAGGTTGATCTTTGGGAAAAAGCCACCAAGGGGCAGGGCTGGTACCTGGGGTCTAGTATGAAGGGTTCTAGTAGGCAAAACTCAGAGCTACATGGTGGCCACCAGGAAACAGCCAAGAGGGGCATTAGCTGTGTGCATGTACAGGCATACATGTATGTATACCCATGTGCACACAGTGTGCATACACACAAGAGCATGTAGCCAGGTGGGAGCTGACAGGCAGATCCCCAAGATAAGAGCTCGGTCCCTTCTGCCAATGAATGCTGAGGAAATCCAGCTAGGTGTATTACCTACATTGTGTCAATGAGGAGACTGAGGCACAGAGAGTAAAATAAGCTGCCCAGAGAAGGCTAGCAAATGGCAGAGTGGAGGCATGGCCCCAGCGTTCACACATTGCCATGCCCAGTAGCCTCATAGACTGCTCAAGAGCCAAAACCAGCCGGATCGCCACCGGCTCCCTCAGAGACAGACTTGCTCATGTCCCCATACTCTGCACTCTTCCGAGCCTGGGAGAGTCTGCACTGACACAGAGAGCTGCTGTTTCTTCTGTCTACATCTGGTCTCTCAGACAGCTCGAGCTTCTAGAAGGTTGGGCCTGGAACTATTGATCAACATGAGTCCTGACTGAGGAGGAACCTGGGACAAGCCAGACGTGGGAAACCACGCAGCCACAAGTACTGAGCTGTCTCTTACTCCAGGCACAGGCAGTCAGCGTTTGTTTATGTTTTGAGACAAGGCCTCATCGTAGATCAGGCTACCTTCTAACTCAAGACATAGCCAAGGATGACCTTAAACTCCTGAGGACTGAGTTCGTAGGCATCACACTCTGTTTATGCTTGGGGTGCAGAAGATGTTGGCCATGATCTCTCCCAATTGAGCCACAGTCCTAGGCCCGTGTGTTTCTCTTACTCATATCTGCCCGTGATTCTCACTTTGCAAAGTAGAGGTGGCTGTTTTCACAGGAGCAAGCAGTGCACTGTCTCTCTGCTACCCGAGACATAATCAATCTGACAGTGTGGGGTTAGGCCAGTTGGAAGAAAGCGTTAAACACCCAAGGGCCTCAGGAGAGGGTTGTGCCTACGCCAGGCCCAGAGATGACCACACAGGCCAGCCGGGGACAGCACCACCCAGTTCCCACTCTCCTTGCACTGCTGAGGTACACAAGAGAGGTTTCCTGATGTCTCCAAATCTGGTCTCTCATCTGGAGCACAGAGCAGTCCTTGCACTGAGACAGCTGAAGGGAAAATCAGATGTGATGGTGGAGCAGAACCAAGCAGTCAGTACCCAGCACCTCCCAAATGACTGTCAACACCCTGGACAGTTGTCACCTCTATAAGCAATGCATCCAAGGTTCCTCGTGTAGATGGCAACCGCGGCCCACGCCCTCATTTATACAGATGTTGTTAGAACACGATCATACCTGTTCATTCACTCCACATTCGGGGCTGCTGTAGCGCTAAAATTACGGCCAGCCTCCAGTGATTGGAACCAAACTTGCTCATGCCACAGAGCCCGAACTCTCTGCTCTTTTTTGCAGCGAGGTTCTCCGGCCCCGCCAGAAATGGGAAGACCCATTGTTGTGCCCGGACTCATCAGGAAAGAATGTCCCCACCCGCTGAACTCTGACAGGACACTGGAAGATGAATCCAATTGCAGGGGTGATGGAGTATAGAGGAAAAACCACATCAGGCTAGAGATGGGATTAGCAGACAGAATGCTTGCCTACACAAGGCCTGGGGTTCAATTGCCAGCGCTGCATAAACCAGGCATGATGGCCCAGCCCTGTACCCTTCACACTCTCTCTCTCTCAGGAGATGAAGAATGGAGGACCAGAATCTAACGGGCATCCTCAGCTACGGAGAAAGTTTGAAACATGTGCAAGGGACCAGGGCAAGGTAGCAATGGCCCTACTAAAGTGTTCAGGAGCAGGCTTCCTGAGTGTCTCATTCTCCTGTCTCTGCATCACTTCTTCAAACCTTGTCCTGCTCAGACACGGTGCTCTGAGAGTGACCGGCATCACAGCTGAGAGTGGAGTCCCTTCCTCCTTCCACGGACCAGCTGTGTGACGTGGGACAGGCTCATTTGATTCTCTGATCTTCGGTTTCCTCAATGGAAGTGCCCTTGATGCAGACTGCCAACAGTAAACACTAAATAAGCTGGGAGCCGCTGCAGGTGGCTGTGGTTCGAATGAGAAAGGCCCCCATTGGCGCCTATGTTCGAATGCTCGGTCCTCACGGGTAGAACTGGTTGGGAAGGATTGGGAGGTGGAGCCTTCTTGGAGGAGCTGTGTCACTGTGAATGGGCTTAAAGGTTCCAAAGGCCCAGGCTAGGCCCAATATCTCTCTTTCTCTCTACCTACTCTCGAAGATCAGGATGTAAAACTCATAGGTACTGCTCCAGTGCCAGGCCTGTCTGCTTCCTGACATGACCAAGCCTCTGACTGAAGCACCTAGCTAAATGCTTTCTTTGGCCATGGTGTCTCCTCACAGCAACAGAACAGTACGACTACAGTAGACACTGTCAGAAAAGCCCAGTTCTCTCGATGCAGCTTGTTTCAAAGGCCGGGATCCTGAAACAGTGCCCTGAGGCTCCTGGCCTTGGACTGTGCAGTCCTTCTGGGCTAGAGAAACTATTTCAAGGCCCTGGAGTCAGAATAAGTCGCCGTGTGTGTTGGGGAGTGGGGACTGCCCTGCTAATACTGTCCTGCGTGTCCCAGCCCAACTTGGGCTGTTGGTTTCAGCCACAGATGATTTCGGATGTCAGCAAGGATCCTTGAGTCTCTCGGCCTCCCTTGGTTGAAGGCAGGGTGAATACAGGTGACTTGGTTACACTGTGAAAGTGGCCTTACCTCCTCCCGTGACCTGGAAAGATACCCTCTTGCACCCCCACCGACGTGAGCCTCCAGGAATGTGGGGAAAGGAAATTCAGTTCAGCAAGGGAAAGTAGGAAGCCCTTTGCTGCACTGGGTTGGCTCTCAGACAGGACAGACAGCACAGAGTGTTCGTCTGCTCTGAACTCAGGACTGTGGTTTAGGCACCTGGGTACCGCAGGAAAGTTCCAGATCCTCTAGATGCTGGTTTTCTCTGGCAGCAGCAGGGAAAGCAGCCACAGGTCAGCCCGCCGTGCTTCCCACAATCACGGGAATATTCTCTGCCTTACACTGCCGCTCCTCCCAGCTTCTGCTGAGAGCCTTCCAGTCCACAGAGACCTCCGGGAGTCAGTTTCATTAGCGAAAGAGTCAACTTAATTCCAGCCCAGCAAGGCAGCACTGAACCACGCAGAGTATCTCCAGGCGACCCCCAGTGCCTTTTCTGTCGAGGAAAAGATTGGACCGCCAGCAGTTATCGACAGACGTGGCAGACAGACATTGATCACGGGCAGGGAGAGAGTAGCCTTCATTACCACAGATCAGCTACGAGCCGTGATGGACCAGCATCTGGCTCGGCTGATCAGCCTCTCTCTCTCAGTGTTGATGGCTGACGGCGGAGGCCTGCCCTGACCTTTAAAAGAAACGAGATGAAGATAAAACTTCAGGGCAGCACCCTGACCGGTGGGCGCGCAACGCTGGACGTGCTAACCTTTAGCGATGGATGAGAAGAACTGATCGCCTGCCTCTTTGACAGCCTGTTTCCCTGGCCACTCTGCAGGCAGGGGCTGGGACTCCAGGTAGATACAAAACTGATCTACCAGTCCACAGCCCGAACCTCCCATAGTGTGAGCTGGAAAAGACCTAGTGGGAACGCGTCCCTCTAAACTCACTGTCCCCTGCAGTGAGGTCACCAAGGCCTCTGGTGTCACAGGTCTACCCTACTCTGTCGCCTGAGGGGAAGAGCGTATTTCCATGTCATCAAACACCACTGAGAGCATTTATCCACTGAGCTTTCGGGAAAGGCAGGGAGAGACCTCAAGCCTGTGGCCTCAGTGAGGCCGGTGAGCACCGGTTTCCTTCTGCAGCATTTGGGTGTTCAGTTGACTCCTACGGAGCTCCCATCCATTTCCTTAGGGGCTCACACACATCCTGTCGGTTGAAGACCTACCCAGACAATTCCATAAAGGGTGGAGGCAGAACCCTATCAAGGTTCCCTTGGACAGCCAAAATCCCAGAGCAGAAAGGGAGTCTGGGATACGCAAGAAACGCAAATGTGTCACTGGGAACCTAGAGTTGACCACGGTTTCCCCCTACCTGTGAATCTTGTCCTACCCAAGAAGGAATGGGGTTCTACCACAGAGCCTATCACTTCAAATCGGGAAGTCTGCAGGCGGGCCCGGACCTGGGCATGGGGCAGGGCACATGCTCCGGGCTTCCCACGTGGGCTCATCTCTGCACAGACAAATGAATAAGTAAATGAATGAATGGCCGCTTGCTCGGAGACCCGTGGCAATCTGATGATGCCTGCCCCCGTAGGGCTGCCTTACTCAGCTAGAGTGATTGATCGATCAGCCAGCCTCTGGGATCTGCCAGTCTGTGCCCTCTCTAGCGCCGGGACACAAGCTCACACCGTGGAGTGGGGTAAGACTTTACTGACTAAACCGTCTTCCCAACCTCCTCTCTCCCGTTTTAGAGATGAAGCGACAGCCCTGCTCACTGAGTAAGGACCCAGCCTCTGAAGGCACTCACTCTCCTGGCCATACCTAGGCTCAGATTTCCTTCCATGCGGAGCCTCGAAAGTCAAGACCCTGGAGACGGGGCCTCCGGCTACAGAGCTTGCAGGCTGACGTGGGGCAGGTTTATTAACCTTGGCAGGAGATAATTAACTGTGTCCCTAAATCAACAGTGCTGGACGAAGCCTGGCCTCGGCTGCTATCTGAGAAGATTACTGCTGTGTATGAATATTTCATAAGTCTCTCCCGCCAGTCCTCCATGCCTGCTCCGTGGTCATAAATGTCATCCTGCAACCCAAATCTAAACTCAGCTGTGTCTCAAGTGGGCGGGAGAGCTCCCAGATCGCTCTAGGACTCGCTTTAAACACAGAAGGAGGGAGCGAGGAAGTGGGGGAGAGAGAGATGTAGATAGAAAGACAGAGAGACAGGCAGGCAGATAGACAGACAGATAATACATCTCCTCTAAAAAGCCACACTAAAGCAGAGTGGATTAAAGGGCCCCTGCCCCCTCCACGTTCATGTCTACAAAGTTTCAGGATTTGAGCATGTCTGCTGGTTTGCTCCCCAGGGCTTACTCAACTTGCTTTCTCGTAGAACTCAACAGCACCTGCTAAGGGATGGCTCCGCCCACAGTGGGCTGGACCCTCTCACACCAACCCTAAAAGGAGATACAGTCAGGCCAGACATGCTCCAAGTCATTTGATGGAGGAAAATCCTCAAATGAGGTTCCAAAGAGTGGAGCAGGGATCTGGAGAGCTGAGGTAATTTACAAAAAAATGCCTCAACCTTCTGCAAGGTAAGGTCACACTGGGGTCCCGCTGACCTCGGGGAAGAGGGCACAGACTCCCACA
This sequence comes from Rattus rattus, assembly GCF_011064425.1. NCBI lineage: Eukaryota > Metazoa > Chordata > Mammalia > Rodentia > Muridae > Rattus > Rattus rattus. The sequence goes on along the minus strand of NC_046158.1, from coordinate 144,537,209 downwards.
GAGAGGCAGCTCTGGACACACACAGAACTGTGAACTCAGGGTAGCTTGAGTCCCCAAGCAACTCAGTTCACAGCCCATGCGCTAGAACCTAAGTTGTTACCCAGGTTGAACCAGAACCATTCTGAACTCAGATTCAGGCCTGACCTCAGCCGTGGCTTCCTGTCTCCGTGACCTTGGGGTCCAGCCCTTCACACTAGAGGGGTCCTCCTCTGTGATGGAGGGGCCACTGGGCCTCACGATTGGTCTGCGGATGCTGAGAAGCGAGCTTCTCTGACATAGCCTAGATTTGAGGAGACCCAGAAGGACTGTCACACGGCTTTGAAAAAATTAGGTCCTCCCTGGAGAACTTTTGCTTGTTTGTCTGTCTCATGAATAAAAGAATTTAAGAAGTGACTCAAAAGGAAACCTAAGGGCAATTTTTTTAGTGTTTAAAGGGAAACCTCAAAGCAAGCAGGGTATAAATCTGGGCAGCCCAGAGGGGCGAGACTGGAAGGAGAAGGAGGGAAAGCCACATGTTTGAATTGAGCATGAAAGTCAGCCGCACAGCAAACGGGCGACTGCAAAATGGCGAAGCCCAGAGTGTTGGGGAAAGCATGCTTAGAAAAGAGAAAGAGCAAAAGGAGGGAGATGTTTGGCTTTTTTGAGGAATCCAGCAAGGTGGGATAACTTTGTGGCTGCGGCTCGGAAGGAGACTGCGGTAGGGCCTGAAAGGGAGATTTGGTCATCTCCTTAACAGAACCATTAATCCTCCAGTCCCTTTAGCAGGGCTCAAGGATCCTACCTCGAGCACAGTCCCTTGGCCAGGTGATCAATTCTTTCATGTTTTGGGCAGCTGAGAATGTTAGTTCTCTCCTTGGAGCTCTCATCAAGGCCACACTGTAACAGCAGCTTAGCAGAACATAACTAAGGGCTTTTCTTCATTTTGTTTCTCCCTGGCCTGCTTTGGAGACAACTCACCTGTCCCCAGCTGATGTTTAAGGGACCAAACTCATCCCAATTCATGAAGGACAGGTGGACAAGCCAAGCAGGGCCCCTAAAGGACCTCTTTATCAGATGGAGCGCCCCCTCATCCCCAGGTTCCAGTGAATCTATCCACCTAGGATCTATTCCCGTGGATTCTTACCGTCTCCTTGCCCAAGACTGTCTGTGCCCAGAGTCAGTTGTGGACTACAGAGATGGTCCGGACCAGGAAGTGATTGACAAGTGCCTGAACCTGAGTTCCAGAGCAGTCACCAGCCTAGAGTTCGTTGCTTAGCAACCTTGGTGGCACCTGTAGCAATGTAAAAGTCAGCCGACTTGCAGGTGGACATCTTTACAAGTGTACGTTTTGAATGGTGACCTGTCTCCCACAGGCCCCTGTTTGGAACGTTTTGCTCCTGGCTTGGGACATTATTATGGAAGGTAATGGAACCTTTCAGAGGGAGGGTTTGGTGGAGGAGATGGCCACTAAGGACCGGTCTTCGGAAGCTATAGCAAGCTCTAGATTCCCACCTCATCCGCTACTTCCTGGGCCAGCATGATGCACGCAACCTTCACCACAAACTAGGCTTTTTCTTCCAAACCTTCCAAGCCAACCAAAGCCCGTGGAAATCATCAGCCAAAGTAAGCAAGCCTTGGCTCTGGGAAAGTTGCTCTCGCCAGGTACTGTGCTCACAGGGACACAAAGGTAACCATTTCAGCAAGGTTGGCTTGATTGACGCTCTGCCGTCTGCATGTCAGGCAAAGCGTCCCTCCCTAGTCTAATGCAGGAGGGTTACTGTCTTAGTGAGGGTTTTATTGCCGTGAACAGACACCATGACCAAAGCAACACTCTTATAAGGACAACATTTAATTGGGGCTGGTTCAGAGGGTCAGTCCATTATCATCAAGGTGGGAACATGGCAGCATCCAGGCAGGCCTGGTGCAGGAGGAGCTCAGAGTTTTACATCTCCATCTGAAGGCTGCTAGGAGAAGGCTGGCTTCCAGCCAGCTAGGAGGCGGGTCTTAAAGCCCACGCCCACAGTGACACACCTCCTCCAACAAGGCCACACCTCCAAATAGTGCCACTCCCTGGGCCAAGCATGTTTAAACTATCACAATTACCAACTGGGAATTTGAAGGGTTTTCTACTCACAAATGTAACACGCCAATGTGTTTATGTAAATGTTATACAGATCCTACACACTACAGTGCTATTTCTATAATTAAGTAGAAATTTTTACTATTTTTTTATTTTAATATAATTAAGTTGTTTTCCTGGCCTAAAAAAAAGATAAGTGCAGGAATTTGAATGTGTGCTCTCATCCCTTGTGAACTTATGAGTTGGGAAAGCTGTGGTACCTTTAGGAGGCTGACTCTTGAGGGAGGAAGAGGGTCGCTTGTGTTGGCTTTGAAGTTTCAGAGCCCAGCCCCACTTCCTGTGGTCTCTCAGCTTCCTAACCAAGATGCGATGTGAACAGACAGCTTCCTACCCTTGCTGCTGGGCCTTCCCCATTTGACAGACTGATACTCGCAAACCATAAGGCAGATGTTTTGGTTAGTTTTCCCACTGCTCTGACAGACCATCATAGACCAGGCACCTTACGGAGGAAAGTGACAGGCTGATGCTTCCAGAGGGCTCAAGTTTACAACAGCAGAGGATAAGCCTCTGAGAGCTCAATCTGAATCCATAAGAGGCAGGAAAGAGAGAAAAGAGACTGGGAATTCTAAGAGAAACACCAACGCCTACCCCAATGACACACCCCCTAATCCTTCCCAAACAGTTCCACCCAGTGGAAACTAAGGATTCAAGCATATGAACCTGGGGCGGGGAGTGTTTCTCATGCAAGCCATCACATTCCACTTCTTGCCCTCCCCCCATATGTGTGTAGTCATATCGTAATGTAAAATGCATTCAGATCAACGTCAAAAACTCTCATAGTCCTTCAGAGTCTCAACGCTGTTTAAAAATCCAAAGTCTCTTCTGGGACTCGAAACAATCAATTAACTGCAAACCCCTGTAAAAATCCAAAAGCAAATCATATACTTTCAAGACTCAATAGCCCAGAGCGTACTTTACTATTTCAAAAGGGAAGAGGAGGAGGGAGAGAGAAAAGGCTGGAACCAAGACCGAAACCCAGCAGAACAAACTCCAAATCCTGTAGCTCCCTGTCTAATGCCAAAAGGCTTAGATGGCCTTAGATGCTTTCCAGTTTTGCTTCACTGTGTGTACATACTTTTTTCTTTCTTTTTTTGGCGGGGATAGGGGTGGAGAGTGGGGAGGGGACAGAAAGTGTCCTTTACTGAGCATCCAGAAGGCCCCTCAGTGCTGACTCAGCAGACAGAAGGAAAACAAGCAGGCAGGTGGTGGGGGCAGGAGAGCAGGGATGCGGACACCCAACTGTCACTTCCAACCCTTGAAGAATTGCTTGAAGATGGGGCAGAATCTCCACCTGAGTATTTTGGGAATATCTCATTGGCAAGATGAAGCCATCAGCCACTTGGAGGGCCGCCTGCCACTCATTCTCATTAGCTTTTCTCCCTTTTCAGATGTAGATTTTACCACACAGCCCATTGTGGAACAAAGCAGCCATCTGGAATTAGCAGTTCAGAGGAGAAAAGGCTGGAGTCAGCCACCTGGGTCAGATTCCTCTGTTCAGTGGCCTCAGAGACCTTACGCAGGGCTGCGACCTGGGCGTTGGTCTGGTCCGCTGTAATGTCTTCCTCAGGGTTGCCCTCCTTCAGAGCAGGCTTGCGGCCCGGAACCTGGATCACCCCAGCTGGCTCCTCTCCATCAGTGATGATTTCCACCTGGGCCTTGCCCTGCGGCTCACTCTCCCGGATGGCCAGGGCCAGGTCCCTCCACTTGTTGCTCTCCGCAATGCTGGACTTTCCACCATACCAGGCAAAAATGTTCTGACCCAGGTCCAGGAGGAAGGAGTCCCCAGCATTGATGTTATCTGAGCTCAGAGCCCTCTCAGTCGCACAAATGTTCTTCTTCCTCCTTACCTGGTAGAGCTTTCTGATGGTTACTGGGGTGGTGCTCAAGGCTTTCTTGTGAAATGCTACTCCATGCCCCCTTCCCGGTACTTGAGGACTTGGGAAGTAGCTCATGAAGACGTCGAACTCATTCCCTTGGACCTCACGGTGCTGCACAGGCCGCTCCCCCAGCAGAGTGCTGAGGTGCACAGATAGCACAGCACAGGCCCCCTGCTCATCCTGGGACGACTGCTGGCCTGTCCACAGGGGCAGATGGGAGGCCTCTTCTGGGCCACTGTGAAGCTTCTCCACACGCCATATGTGTAGGCCTGGGTCTTGGACTGAGGCTGGGAGCGGAAAGCCACTCTGAGGGATGGGTGTGGACATGCTGTTTTCAGACAGGTCGAGAGGTTCAGGAGAACATGCACCCAATGGCAGCCACAGTTGGGTGGCTCAATGTCTGGGGACTCTGGCAGGCCCGTCCGTCTGGCTGAACTTTCTCCAGTCAGTGATTCAACAACTTGGAGCCTCCTTGTGTCCAATCTGTAAGTAGCTTGAGGGGGTTCCTGGCCCACACGCTTCTTTCTTATGCCGGCTTCCTCCCTGCGTGCAGCTTCTCCTAGCAGACATGCCACAACTCTGACATCTCCAGTGTCCCCAGGCCACCAATGCAACCCAGTTTGACTTTCACAGAGTCCACACAGTGGCCTCTCTCTGCCTCCATGCATGGAGTCTCCTGTCACAGGGGCCACACCTGTCCTGGGGGTGAGGAGGGCTCTCCTAAGCCACAAAGGATGATCCCACAAGTTCTTCATTCACTGTGGCTCTAAAGCCCGGACCATGCACAAGTTTGACCACAGTTTGGGATGGCGCCTGCGCCCTGGAATCACATTTGCAGAAGCCTTTCCTGTGTGGTTGTCTGGGAGCAGAAGGTTTCAGAGTTCCTTTTTTACCTGTTGAAGGCTGAACTGAGCTGGGTGGGTCCTTGGCCTGAGGGGGCCACTCCCCCTTTTCCTTTTTCCATTTTGGGCCATTTACTCTACAAAATGAGCATTTTCTGTTTCTTTTACCCCACTTGCTCTTTTTGGTGTGAACCTGTCTGAGAGCGACCACTAATAATCCTGTAATGGAGTTAGAGTCAGGCTGTTCTGAAATCCTCTCAGGGTTCAATTCAGACTCAGGCAGATCCTCAGGACAAGGATAAAAGGGAGCCACATTCGTTGCCAAGATATCGCAGTAGACTTCTGGACTGTCGTTATGCCATCCGTGAAGGTGTTCTCAAGAATACTTTAAGTGCTAAAACTGACTTGGGCAAAACTGGTCTCTGGACCAGCCCTAAATTCCTATGTGACCCTGAGCTAAAGGTTAGCTGTCTGACCATTTAATTGCTATCTCTCTGCTCTGTAAACGAAACTTGCTTGCTACAGATGTCTGCAGCTGCCTTCCTGCAGACTTCACAATTGCGGGCTTTGCCCTTAAAAACTGGAACCAACTGGAGAGGCTGCTTCCCACTAGTCCGCTTGGGACAGTCCCATTGGACATTAATAAAGACTCCATTTGACTTACCCAAGTCTCTCTCAGGAGTTTTTCTCTCCCGGTGCTCCACAAAGATGTCACCGAAGTCTCTAGCCCAGGTGTTAATATTGTTCCCCTCGGAAACCCCTTGAGTCAGGCCTCCACAGCCCACACGGTTCTCAGTCTTCTAAGCTTTGCTCGTAGCATTCAACTGCTTACCTAGTCCAACCTTCCAAATTCAGACACATTCCTCCACAGAACAGCAAGGTCAGGCCTGTCACAGCAGTCGCCCACTCCCAGGTACCGCCTTTTACACAAGTTACTTTTCTACTGCTGTGAAAAAAACACCACAACCAAAGCATATAAAAGAAATTAGCATTTAATTAGGGTTACAGCTTCAGAGGGTTAATAATCCCTCGTGGCTGGCAGTGTGGAGTATATCAGGCATTTCAGGTGGTTCAGATGGGAGCTCACAGCTTGATCCTCAAATAGGAGACAGAGAGAGACAGGGACAGGGACAGACACAGGGACAGAAACAGTGACAGACACAGGGACAGGGACAGGGACAGGAACAGAGGCAGAGAGACTGAGGGTGATGGGGAGTCTTTTGAAATCTCAAAGCTTGTTCCCAGTGACACACCTCCTCCAACAAGGTCACACCCCCTGATCCTTCCCAAATAGTTCCACCAGCTGTAGACCAAGTATTCAAGTATATGAGCTTCAGGGGCCCTTCTCATCCAAACCAGCACACCAGAGCAAATGTTCTTCTTCCCTTCAGTTGTTTGTTGTCAGATATTGGTTACAGCAACAAGAAACGTCACTAAATAGTGATTGAAAACAAGAGGCTGAGGAGATATGAGGGAGGAAACAACCAGAGGCATCTGGAAGGGTCCAGACTAAACCAGGTCCCGGTCATGATGAGGATGGAGAGAGTGGGAGGGTGGTGAGAGAGAAGAGAAGAGAAGAGAAGAGAAGAGAGGGAGGAAGGAGAGAACATAGGACCTAAGAGAGCCAGAGCAGAGCTAAGAGGGAAAGAAGAACCAAGGGGCCGAGGAAGAACCAGCCAGGGCCAAGAGAGGAGCCAAGAGACCAAGGGAGTCCATGAGAACCAGCAGTGTACAGTCAAGATGGCTGGGTTGTATGGGAATCAGAGAAGCTGAGAGGAGGGAAAGGTAGGGAGGAGAGGGAAGGGAAAGAAAGGAAGGGAGGGGAGAGAGGGTATGGGAGGGGAAAGGAAGAGAGGGAGGGGAGGGGAGATGAGCTCAGTCCCTGGGCTAGAGATGGGAGTGGGGGAGGGGACAGAGTGAGAACTGCTGGAAGGAGCCATAGGCACTGAGCTTGTCTTGTTTCTTTGGGACCTGACAATAGTGGCAAAGTTTTAAATATAAAATAGGGGAGTCCTGTGTGTGTAACAGGGTATTAATGGAAACAGAGCAGGGATGAAAAGCCAGGACCACAGCATACACAAGAAAGGCAGTTTTATATCATAGGGGGGAAAATGAAAGTTCCTCTCTTATTCATTGAGTTAAAGACACACAGTGAACAGCACTAAGACATCCGCCTCCTCCCAGCACACCGATAACTCACACAAACTCCCTCCCAACCGTCCCAAGGAATCAGCAAAGTAAGTCAACTCAAGCCAGAAAGACGCTGAAAGTGTTAGCAACCCCAGCAAGGCAGCTTCACGCTCCGGCCAGCAGGGACACTGGGATTCGGGCCCAGGAAAAGGCACATATTTTTAGATGGGGAGATGATTCTTTGTCAATCCAGTTTTCACATTTTTGTTACAATTTAAAGAAAAGGTTTTAAAAGATTTTTTTTCAAAAGAAAGATGAAATCTTTACGTAAGCAAAAACTATGGACCATGGAATTTAGAAAGTTTCTGGAAATCTCCAAGATCAGTCAATAGATGACCTGAAATTCTGAACTTACTTCCTTCTGCCCACACGAGTAGAGTACTGAGCACCATAAATACAAGGCCAACACGAGCCGTTTATTTAAGCTGGTGAGCTACGACGTAAGCACATGCAGGATGTTCTCACGGGGACTGGGGAGCAGCTGGATGAATTTAACACTCAGACAAAATGGAGTTGCTGTGGGCAGCTCCGCTCAACTGTCTTTTAGCTTTGGGTTGGTCTCTGCTCAGTGCACTTTCTCTTAATTTTTGTGGAGTGTGTATGTATATGTCTGTCTGTCTGTCTCTGTGTATGTGTGTTTGTTCTGTGTCTGTGCTGTGTGTGTGTATGCATGTGTGTCTGTGTGTTTGTGCTGCGTGTGTGTGTGTGTGTCTGTGCTGTGTATGTATGTACATGTCTGTCTGTCTCTGTCTCTGTGTGTGTGCGCGTGTGCTGTGTGTGTGTGTGTGTCTGTGCTGTGTGTGTATGTACATGTCTGCCTGTCTGTCTCTGTCTCTGTGTGTGTGTGTGCGTGTGCTGTGTCTGTGCTGTGTGTTTATGCTGTGTGTGTATGTGTGCATGTGTATGTGCAGTGTGTGTATATCTGTGTGTGTGCTGTATGTGTGTCTGTGTAGTGTGTTTGTGTCTGTGCTGTGTGTGTGTGTCTGTGTTGTATGTATGTGTGTGTGTCTGTGCAGTGCGTGTGTTTGTGTGCATTTGGAGGCCAGAGGAGAGCATCTGAGTTTTCCTCTGTCTTTCCCTACCTTGTACCCTTGAGACAAAGGCTCTCATTAAACTTGGAGCCGGCCATTTTCCTGGCCGGCCTGGCTGACCTGCTGGCAAGATTCAGATATTCTCTCTCGCCATTGTCTCCTCCCCACACAGTGCTGGGGTTACAGAAAACCCACACTTTTACTCTAGAGTTGAGGAGTCAGCACTCGGGCCTTCAGGATCATCTGGCAAGCGCCCTTACCCACTGAGCCCTCTCCCGGGTTCCCCGGAAACATTTCAAGTGCATTCTAACTAAAACTGCAAACTAACAAGGAAACTGCAGCTCACACAGTAAGGAACTGAACTCACGACATAAGGAGTTTTGAGTCGCCTACCCTGTCAAGGGAGACTTTCGGCAAAAAGAGGAAATTCGTTTTCATCGAGAGAGAAGACTTTTTATCCCTATCGGGTCATTCAGGTACCATGGGAAATGAAGCGAGAGGCTGAGGTGGTGCTGACTGCTGACTTGTGTCACGTGATGCATAAGGGAAATATTTGGGATCGGTTTCTGGAGTGGATACAGTGGTTAAAATCAGCAGAATTTACCACACGGGTGTGAGTCACCCCGAGTTTATAGATGTGCCTGCTCTGAACTGTGCAACCATCCTTTCAGCCGCCCACCCCATCCTCTCTCTTAAAGATGAAAGAAAAGGGGGAAGGAAACGGTCTTCTCATGCACGAGCAGTTCCCGGAACTCTCTGGAGTGACGCGGGTATGATTATGTATTTCTAAAATTGTAAACTTCCTCAAATACAACCCAAGGCTCAACCACAACGAAGTGCAAACAGCTTAGCTCAAATACTTAACAGGAGACTGTTAAGGATCAAACACACACTTATAAAGCATCGAGCCAGTCATTCTATTATGCAGAAACGAAGGTGTCTTGAACATAGACGTAGATTAAAATTTAACTTTACCTCTTTTTACGTTTTTCTTTTTTATTGTTGGGACAGGATCTTCCTGCACAGCCAAGGCCACCCTCAAACTTGCAATTCTCCTGCCTCCGCTTCCCAAATGCAGAGATCGAGTGTGTGTGTCGACTGAGTCTGCTTCTGGTCTTCCGAGGTGACCAGCGGAGGCTCTGCCTCTGGCTTGCCTTCATTCCTATCCTGCAGCAGAGAATTGCCCTGTCTTTAGTCTCCAGTCGTGTGTTCAGGTCTCTTTTAATGAAAGTTGCAAGGTCCCATCAACAAGTCTAATTTTGGCCAAGTTTAATGCTGAAAATCCATCTCTTTCTGGTATCAAAACCCTGTGGAAACTGTACACAAGCCTTGAACTTTTGTAAACCTTCACAGGTCAGGGCCAACCGGTGCAAATCTGCCTGTCCACACAGTGACACCAGCCACAGAAACCACAGCCTTTGTGACCTCATGTGGCCCATTGTAGGCTTGTAAGAGAGCCAAGGCCTCTGAGGTAGGTGCAGAGACTTAGTTGGGGGGAGGGGATCTCTTCTCGACAGTCTGATACAGCTTAAATGGGATACATCTATGAAGACTAGCTCAAACTCATTGTAAAGTGGGACTCAAATAGCGGACATGTTAGTGTAGATTGTTGGCAAATTAGGGCCATAGATACATTTATCCCCCAGGCTGACCTTGAACTCTGAGATCCACCTGCCTCTGTCCCCTGAAATACCCAACTCATGTATCCAACTTGACTATTTCTCCTAATGAAATTTTTTTGTTTGTTTGTTTTAATCTCGGACAATGCAGTCTTCTATCATCTGATCTGTTACGTTGTTCCTTTTCCACATCGGTTAGTTCTGACATGTTACATTGTTTCTTTTCGACATTCACTAGTTGGCTTACTCTTACTGCGAGTCCCTTTTCCTGTGCAATACAGAACATCTGAGGTCACTGTTTTCCCTCTGAGTGTGGCTTTGGCTGCTTCCAGAATGTGATACCTGAAATAAGCTAAAATTTAATATTTCGTTACCTCACTGATCTAAAACTTGTTGAGGAGAATATGTTTTAAGATTTCCCACTGCAACTCCCTGTCAATTAGAAGAAGGTTAATTAAATTCTGATAAAATTCACACAAACACCGTGCAGTCATAAATGAGAACCAGAATGATGTGCACAACACTGAAGATGGATGTCCCCAGCACAGGAGAAAGAGGCACAACTTTACTGAGGATTCTTCCGGAGCTTCGTTCCCGGCAGTTGGACTCAGCAGCCTGTGGGGGCATCCTCTGGAGAAGGGTGCAGCTGAGACGCAGAGCAGAGCACCCAATGGAGGTGGCCTGGAGGGTGCACATCTGTGAAGGCGTACGCTTGTGTGTGCAGACCATCTTGCACTGTGTGGTCCGCAGACACAGACACCCTAAAGGTGACGATCTGAGTTCCTCGAGAGCACCATGGGGTGTCTAAGACATCTGTGTTACCTGCTTCCTACATTGAGTTGGACAATCAGCAAGAAATGACTTGAGGGAAGGTTGATCCTGACACACTGTGTGGCTCTCAGCTGTGACTTTCATCCTAGAGGAACTGGAAGCAGAGGTCATACAGGAAGTACATCTGGCCTATGACCCTCAGTACAAACCCCAAGTGGTTAACATTCTCTGGTGAGGCTGCACCCCTTAAAGGTTCCACAGCTTCCTAGAGAGGCTTTGAGCAGTTGAGGACCGAGCACTGACACATAAGTCATGGGGGACATTTCACAACCAACCCATACTGGCATCATTAGAGAATCTGCCCTGTGAAGTTCCTGACTGTTTCCTTCCTGGCCGGAGTCATTGCCTCTGTGGGCTCTCCAGCAGGATCGTTCCTTCTTCCTCTCCATCTGAGGTAAATGAGTCCTTACGTGAACTTAAAATGGTTACATAATCTCGAGACTGGCGCAGCTGAGGCTGGAGAGAGGGCCCAGAAGGAAGAGCCCTTACCACTCCTACAGACAACTTGAGTCTGGTTTCCAGCATCCCGGTGGGCAACTTCTAACTACCTGTAACTGTGGTGCCAAAAGATCTGACGCCCTCTTGTGGCCTCTGTAGACACCGCATGCGTGTGCATGAAACCCACCCTGAGACACAGACACATAGACACAATTACAACATTAATTTGCAGGGTTAGACTTGAACTCAGATTTGCCTCAAGCTAAAGTCTACCCTCTCTATTAGTTTCTCACGACTGTGACAATATACCTGGCTGAAGCCACCCGAAGGAGAGGGTTAGTTCCCGATGGTTTGAGGGTTCAGTTCATGATGGGGAAGAAGTCGGGGTGTCAGGAGCTGGAATCAACGGATCAGGTTGCATCTGCAGTCCAGTAACAGGGAGAGAGGAATGCTGGAGCTCAGCTGGATTCTTTTCATTCCGTCTGGTACCTCACCCCGTGGGATGATGCCACCCACACTTAGGATAAATCTCTCTGCGTGCTGGAAGCTTGCTCACAGATGCAGCATAGTATATGACCATGGTGACTTTATGTCCCATAAAACTGATAACCAAGATAGCCACCAGACTCTTCTCTCTCTCTCTGTCTCTCTCTCTGTCTCTGTCTCTGTCTCTCTCTGTCTCTGTCTCTCTCTGTCTCTCTCTCTGTCTCTCTCTCTGTCTCTCTCTCTGTCTCTCTCTCTGTCTCTCTCTGTCTCTGTCTCTCTCTATCTGTCTCTCTCTCTCTCTCTCTCTCTCTCTCTCTCTCTCTCTCTCTCTCTCTCTCTCTCTCTCTCTCTCTCTCCCCTCTCTCTCTCTCCCCCCCTCTCCTCTCCTCTCCTCTCCCTCCTTTTCCCTCGCCCTCTGCTTCTCCCTCTCTTTCTCCCTTACCCCCCCCACAAGTGTGGTCACTCTCTTTGTATCAGCTCAGGAGATGGCTGCTCAGAGTGAGACCCCTCACATGGCCATGACAAACACCACCACGGTCAAGGTCCCCCTCAAATGTCCCTAGCTCCCGTCAGTCTGAAGGCATCGAGTCCATTCTGAGGGCATTCCCTTCACTCCCAACCAAACTGTCTCCCATTAGGGCTGTTTCATGTCCTTCCTGCCACCTGCACCTCACCTGGCACACTCCAGGTGAGTTCCCTCGCTGGGTATGCACTCCTGCACTTGACCTTGATGCATCCAGACCAGGGGCCATCTCCTCCAGGTGAATTCCTGCTGGAAATCTCACAGAGACTCTTCTCATTCTCTCCTTCCCCAGCTGTGAGACTCCAGTCTAAGAACTTTGGGGGCAACCATGGGACCCCTGAAGGAGAGAGAAAATGCAGATCAGGACAGAACCTCTTAAGTGTTGCACCCTTGTGCTCAGGGTGAACAACTCCAGCCAGAAAACCCGTTGCTGAGTCCTTACTCCCTGGTCTGGTCTCCAGCTGTCCATCCAAGACCCCTTCCAAAAGCCACTACATTTTGTGACACACTTCAAATGCCCTCACTGCCTTTTGCATCAGCAGGAGAATTGCCCAAGATGCCCCAGCTCTATTGCAAGCCAACACGTACGACCTTTGGGCAGTCTCAGGGTCAGGGCGGGTTTGAGATCGCCTTGTTTTCAGGGTAGCCGCTGTAGTTTGCTCTCTATTGCTGTGTTAAAACACCATGGGGGTGATCTCTCCTACCCTCCACCATGAAGGGAAGCCAGGTCAGGAGCTGAAACAGAAGGTGTGGGGAAAGGCGCTAGCTGGCTTGCTCTTCACGGCTTGTTCAAGAAGCTTTTCTATACAACCCAGAACCACCTGCCCGCCTGAGAGTGGCACTGCCCACCATGGCCTGGGCCCTCCCCCCTTAAATCATAACAGAATCACACAATAGAGAAAATGCCCCCGGAGACTTGTCCACGGGCTAGCCTAATGGTTCTCATCTGAGGTCCCTGTTCTCAGATGACCCTAACTTGGGTCAAGCTGACAAAGCTATCCAACACAGAGACCCTGAAGTGAGGCTAGGTTAGGGTTAGGGTTAGGGTTAGGGTTAGGGAAAGGGTTGGGGATTTAGTTCAGTGGTAGACAAGCACTAGGCCCTAGGTTTGGTCCTTAGCTCCAGGGGCTTGGGGGTTGGGGGGGTAGACATGGTCTCTCTACAAAGGCTCAGATCTAGAGCCACAAGTCCCAGAAGGCACCCAGCCCGTTACCACGGTGTAAGAGCAGACACCATGCACAGCAAGCCATGGCATCCCAAGCAGCCACTCTGTGCCCTCCAGATCATCAGAGACGGAATCTCCTGGTCAGAATTCTCTGAAGAGAAGCCAGACCCAGGGTTCTTGGTCCAGGCTTGAGATGAGAACGGATTCTTGTTTTGTTGCTTATGTGTATTTAACTTAAGTGCATGCTCTCATCAGAACATGTTTTTCCTCATGTGGGTAAGAATACAACTGGGAGCAGTCTGCCAGCAGTGGTGCTGTTTGTGATACAGAAGACAACAACAACAACAACAACAACAACAACAACAAACAAAACAAGAAAATGAAACAGGCAAACCCTGGAGCCCAGCATTCCACACTGCTGGGACTATAAGCTAGTGCAGCTACTGTAAAACCAGTTTACAGCTTCATCAAAATAAGCCAATTGACAGCAACCTGCACCTTTAATCCCAGGATTCAAGAGGCAGAACCAGGTGGATCTCTGTGAGCCTGAGGCCAGCCTGGTCGACAGAGTGAATTCCAGAACAGCCAGGGCCACACAAAGAAACCGTGTCTCAAAAAATAAAACCAACCAAACAAACAAACAAATAAAAACTAAATACAATATAATCCAGTTGTACTCTTCAATCATATACCTAAAGGTCTCCCAGTCAGCAGTCCATGGAGATGCCCACGCAGCCATCTTTCCTGTGGTTCTTGTCATATTAATCAAGGTACAGAGAGAAGCGGCTCAGATGCCCACCGATAAGAGAGTGGATAAAAGAGATGTAATGTGTGCACAGGGTTATAATTCGGCTATCAGGAAATTATTGAGGACACTGAATGAAACTGAAGGTCACTGAGTTGGGTGTGACAAGACAGATGCAGAAACACCAAGACAGCACGGGCGAAATCTAGACAAACATTGTGGGGAGGAAGGGGGGCAGCAGGAAGTAGTGAGGAGAAGCAGGAAGTAACAGGGAGCATCAGGAAGTAGCAGGGAGCATCAGGAAGTAGCAGGGAGCAGCAGGAAGTAGCGGGGAGCAGCAGGAAGTAATGGGGAGGAGGAGGAAGTAACGGGGAGCATCAGGAAGTATCGGGGAGCATCAGGAAGTAGCGGGGAGCAGCAGGAAGTAATGGGGAAGAGGAGGAAGTAGTGGGGAGCAGCAGGAAGTAGCGGGGAGCAGCAGGAAGTAGCAGGGAGCAGCAGGAAGTAGCAGGGAGCAGCAGGAAGTAGCAGGGAGCAGCAGGAAGTAGTGGGGAGCAAGACGGGGTGATCCGGGGTCAATGGGAATAAAGCAGGTGACGTGCATGTGTAAGAATTGTGGAACCTGTTTCCGCTATGCCAGTTTTCAAAGCTGGTTTGGCACAAGCAGTAAACAGCCAGGAGCATCAGGCATAGCAGAGTTTAGTCTTCAGAGTTGTGAGAGGAAAGCAGCTCAGATGTGGAGAGCAAGATAGACGTGGAGACCGTTCCAGCATCAACCAAGAGAAAGCCAGGCTCTAAGCCCTCGGAGGCCTGGTCCTGCCCCTGGCTCCACACTCATCGCCAAGATCATCGATGTGAAATGGAATGAAGTCGTCCAAGGACCCATGAGAGAGAGTCTCCTGCTACCCCAAATATAGGAACCCCAAGGACGATCTAGGATGCTTTAGGTAGGCAAACCAAACAGGCAATGGTCAGCAGCGCTCCCTTGTCCGGGAGGGGAAATGCACCTGTCACTAGAAGGCTTCCAAATGAACAAAACTGGGATGGGGGATGGGGGTGGGGGTGGGGATGGGGGATGGGAGATGGGGATGGGAGATGGGGGTGGGGAAGATGGCTATGTCAGTAAAGTGGTTGGTAATCGTAAGCACCTGACTTCAACTCCCAGAACCCAGATCAAAAATAGCCAACCGTCGAGGTGTTGGGGTGGTTCGAATAGGCTTGATCTCCATAGTCTCATATATTTGAATGCTTGGCTCATAGGGAGTGGCACTGTTAGGAGGTGTGGCCTTGTTAGAGGAAGTGTCACTGTGGAGGTGGGGCTTAGAAGTTTTAAATGTTCAAGCTCCGCCCAGTGCAGGGCATAGTCTTCTCCTAGATCAAGATGTAGAACCCTCAGCTCCTCCTCCAGCGCCTGTCTGCCCGGATGCGTCTAGACTGGTTTCCTACCTAGGTTCTTGGGCATCATATCACAACCGTGGCAGACATATAGACATCCCTGGGTCCCGTCGGTTATTGTCTTCTGTGTAAATAACCAGAAATGGTACAAGTGTCTTGGATAGTCCTGTATTTTACTTCTGAAGAACATTTATACTGATTTCCCTGCTGACAACACCTGCTGGTCACTCGAACTCAAACGGCTCTGTCCCCATTCCCTCTTACTTCAAGAAAACGCAAGGGAAGGACCCCTTTATACTACGCCACAAAGCCGGCTTATTCAGCATGGAAGGGGTACTCCCCCAGAACACATGGAGGGGTACTTCTGAGCATGCTGTGAAGGAACACTGTCCTCAGAAGCACAGTGCTCCCAAGAAGTGCAGCGCTCATCCAGTTATGAGTAGGACCCGCCAGGAAGAAGAGAGGACAGGCTCTCACCCAAGCAGGTGGCAGAGGACACCCCAGCCCGCCGCCAAGTGCTGGCTGTGGAGCGCTCCGTCTGAACCTCTGAATCACTCAATTGATGAATTTTCATTAAGCAGCATTCAGATGAAAGGGGTTTGTCGGAATGAATCAAATGTTCAAGGGAGACGGTACGTACCCAATGCCATTTGGAACAGAACCTGCCAGCCAGGCAGGAAATAGCGCGAGGCAGGTGTTGATCCGTGTTCCCATGGGACCTCACGCAGACCTCCCTCAGAGCAGCTGTCACCCTGTGTGGCCTTCAGTGAGCGACGAGTTTGTCTCCATCAACATGTGACCTCAAGAAGCAGGGCCACGTTTCTCTGTTCTGGAGCCCTACTGATGTCCAGTGTAGAGCCTGGGGCCAGAGGTGCCAGAGACATGGGAGGGAGGGAGGGAGGAAGGAAGGAGGGAAGGAGAAGAACAGAGGAAAAAAGAGAGGAGAGGAGGAAGACCAGGAGAAGGAAGACGGAGAGAGGAGGCAGTGGAGCGGAGAGGAGCTGGAGGGTAGAAAGAGCCGGAAGCCTCAGTCTGCCTATAGAGCTGGCCGTGCAGACGACTCCCAGTGTTCACATGCAGCCTCCCGTGGCCTTTCCTGTGGGACAGGTCCCTGGGCAGCAGGGCGGTGGAATGGCCAAGACTTCAGGGCTGCACACTCCGACCTCCAGTCCTAGCTCCAAGTGACCCCACTCACATAGTTTGCAAAGCGCGGGTGACAGTATTCTGAAAATGGGCTTGCAGAGAGGCACGGGATGCTCATATATGGATATCTGAGGCACTGTGAGAAGCCCCGCCTCCTCCCCTGTGGTCATCAAAGACCTGGTATCCCAACCTGGAGATACCAGAGAAGCCACAGGGCCATCTCCTCCCCTTTGGGGCTTGCCATCTTTTTTGTCTCAGAGAAAAGTTTTATGGAGGCTATCTGAGGACCAGATCCAGGTCAGCCCCAGAAGGCTGTGAAATGCGTCTTCATTTTTAATTTAATTTTTTTTTTTTTTTTTTTTTTTTTTTTGAGGTAGCTTGCCACTCACTACTCCAGAACCCAGCTCTGAGGAGACAGATTCTGGATGATGTCACTATCAACTGCTGTTTCCAAAGCAACTCCCCTTCCTCCCTCAGGTGGTTCGTCCTTCAGGTGGCTCCTCCCTTAGGTGGCTCCGCCCTCAGGTGACTCCTCCCCTACATGGCTCCTCCCCTACGTTGCTCCTCCCCCTACGTGACTCCTCCCCTTAGGTAGCTCCCCCATCACTCCCCTCCAGCAGAACTTCCTGCATTGCTCATCAAGCTACCTGACAAGAAGCAACTTAAGGTAGAAGAGTACATCTGGGTCAGCTTGAGGACACAGTACATGGACCGAAAGCATGGTGCGGGGGCGTGAGGCAGCTGGTCAAGCTGCATCCAGTCAGGGAGCAGAGCGAGAAGAATGCTGGTGCTCAGCTGGCTTTCCCCACCTTGTGTAGCTCCAGATCAGCTGCCCAGGGAATGGTTCTGCCAGCTCAGGCGGGTCTTTCCACATCGGTGAACACAATCAAAATAATCCCCCAAGGCATGCGTACAGCGATCTGTCTACCACCTAACAGTGCAGTTAGATCCAGGTGATTCAAGATCCCATTTCATTTTATCCTATCCTGTCAGGCTGATGACACTAACATCTCTCTCTATCTCTCTCTGTCTCCCTGTCTCTTTCTATCTATCTCTCCTCCTCTATGTCTCTTTCTATCTCTCTCTCTCTCTGTCTCTCTCTCTCTCTCTCTCCTTTCTCCCCCTCCCTTTTCCTCCCTCCCCCCCCCACCTACAGTCACATGGAGTAGGTTGGCTCCAGTATATGCATCAGGGGAAATCCAGGGGTCCTGAGGATGGGAAGAAGTGTGGTCCTCAGACACGATCTCCCCAGGAAGGAAGGGATCAGTGGAATATGACACAGGGGAATGCCCAGCTTCTGGTCCAAGGGGACATCTTCAGGTTCATCTTCTAGCGAATGGTGGAGAATCTGCCCCAGATTTCAGGTTACACGAACTAATTAGATCCCCCTGCCGGAGCCCGCCGGAGCCCGCCGGAGCCCGCCAGAGCCCGCCAGAGCCCGCCAGAGTCCACCAGAGCCCGCCAGAGTCCACCAGAGCCCGCCGGAGCCCGCTAGAACCTGCTGGAGCTTGCTGGAGCCTCTTGGATAGCCTGATTCTTTAGCCTGTCATTTAGCATGTGATCCGAACTTCAGAGTGTCCAATCTGCTAAGGGGACATCATATTATCAATGCCTTCTTGGACTATGGAGAGAGTTGAGGAAAGAGTATTGCTAAACGTTTAGTACAGTGACGTCTGTCACCTAAATACACAGCATTGCTATTGACCCTCTGTGGCTGTCTTATAAGGTGCTTGCGAAGCTTAGGATAACCCTTGTGGGTGGAATACCCATATGTGCATCCCCTACGTTTCCTGAGGCATGCACACTCACCCTTGTGGAGGCTGGGGTTTAGGTCACATGCCTTCCTTGAGTCTTTCTACATTTATTTATTTATTTATTTATTTATTTATTTATTTATTTATTTATTTATGTATTTATTTATTTATTGAGACAGTCTCTCACTAACCCTAAAGCTTGCCTGTTGCCTTTACCAGAGAGGCCTAGGTACCCTCTTGTCTCTGTCTGGTGCTGGGATTAAAGATGTGCTGCCTTACCCTGCTTTTCATACAAGTCCTGGGGAATCTGGATTCCCATGCAGGAAGCATGCTGCCAACTGAGCCCTTCCCCCAGCCCAAGACATGTACAGCAGTTCTTGGCTGTACCTGGCACAGATGCCTGCAGGACTTAGAGTAACACTTGATAAGGGGTATCGGTGGGCAGACATTCCTCCACCTGCTTTTACGCCACTTCAGCTGGCAAAGTGGTTTCCTTTTCAATGGTTAAGGAAGACTCAGAAGAAGAATGCGATTCTGTAGTATTTAAAACTGAAAGCCAGGTGTCCCTAAACACAGAGACATCATCACGATGTCCCTGCCATACTCTCTGTGCTTCTGTGATACGGTGTAGGGGTGAGCTGTGACAAGCTCTGTGTGGCCTGGCACCATTAATCTTTTACAGAAAGCCTCCTGGCCCCCACTCAAGGGAGTACAATTAATGTTTACTCTTGAGGTCTTTTTCCCCCTTTCCATGTTCATCTTTGTATGTATATGCACATTTTTCAGATATGTGTAAACATATATGTGGGTACACATGTGGAAACATATATGTGGCTTCACACGTAGACACATATGTGGGTGCACATGCACATGTAGAAACATATATGTGGGTGAACATGCACATGTGGAAACATATATGTGGGTGAACATGCACATGTGGAAACATGTGTGTGGGTGCACATGGGTGCATACATGGAGGACTGAAGTTGGGAATCATCCTCCAATGCTCCTCTACATTATTCATTAGGGAAGGGTCTCTCAATCAAACCCAGAGCTCACTGATGTGGCTAGTCCCGTTAGCAGCTTGCTCTGAGATCTGCTCTGCCTTCCAGAGCAGGAGTTATAGAGGAGCCACTTTCCCCTCTCAGCATCTGGGTGGGTTTCCAGGGATCCAAACTCCAGCCCTCACATTTGTGACTCAGGGGCTAAACTGCTGAGCCATTTCTCCAGATCCCGTCTCTGCAGGTTTTCTCCTAACCCAGTCAGTGTTGAAAAGCAACAGGATACGGCTTCACCGGAGGGAGGTGAGAAGCAGCCAGGACAACCGGTCTGTTCATTCAGCCAATCCCAACCAAAGGCACCCAGAGGGGCTTAGTTCTGTGAAGACAGCTCAGCGATTGGAGCCAAAGAACTGCAAGAGTGGTGACTTCAGGTTAGTGACCCAACCTCACTAAGCCGCTACAGTCTCTACTGCCAGGCTGGTGACGCCGGCCACAGCGCTGCAACCCAGGAGGTAGAAGTTGGAGGCAAGAAGGTAAGGAGTTCTAGGCCACCCTCAGTTACTTAGTAAGTTCACAATCAGTCTGGACTATATATGTCCCACACCTGACACAGCTTCCTCCTGTCAATGGGAGACATAAGTCTCTTTGGGACACGACTGTAATGCAGGCCACATCTGTAAAGGAGCAGCCCCTCCACTGAGGATGACAGCCACCGGTTCCCAAAACTTGCCTGGTGGTCTGCTACATGAGGGACACATCAGAAAAGCAAATGCGTTTTGTACTATGGTAAATGTCGTGGCTCCCCAGCCTCTGCTCAGACACCCAGAACTCACAGGCCCTCACTGCCATCCTCACACAGACGCAGAGACGGCAGAAACATGGGAATTGAAGGTTTATACTGCATTCTTGGGAGCAATGAGTTTTGAAACCAGCAAGGCAGAGGCAGATCAAGCAGGGAGCCTTGGCAGCATGGAGGCCACTGGAGCCAGCAGCTGCAGGAACAGCAGATGGGGATTTTGATCACCGCCCGAGGCTGCACGTGGAACAGTCTAGAATATCTGACGGGGGCTTCGGTGTCATCTAAGAGGGACCCCACATGCTCCTGAGCTTCAGCCCACGGAGCCCCCAGACCCTCTCCTGACTGATGGGGAACAGAAAGAGTACGTATGAAATATTCCCAGAACCTTCTCCATGACAGTTCCTCCAGCCTGAACATGATGAGAGCCTCATCCCGCTGCAGGAAGAGTACATCTTCACACCAGCCCCTCTACCACCCGGTCCCACCTAAGGACGGGGACAGCCTGCGCTCCCCGGGAGCCTACAGAACACTCCCCTCCACCTCCCACAGGTAGCATGACTGTGGGGTCACAGAGGAGACAGCTGTGAGCATAGACTCTCTGAGAAAACATGGGAGGAGTTTGAGGTCAAGAACAAAGGGAGAAAAAAAACCCAGGTGGTAATCCCACCAGGCAAGAATAAGACCACGACCACCGTATTAGAGCCGAATTTGGAACAAGCTTTATTTTATTGGGGTGTACCCAAGAGCTGGCCAGGCACTGCTCCCTAAGTCAGGTTAGAGAGATATGCTCTTGTATGGTGGAAAAGCACGAGAGGTTGCCAAGCAGATTTACAGAAATAATAATAGGAAATTCAGAAATTCAGAAAAATCTCAGAAAAAAAAATTCAACAAAACAAAACAAAAAAACCCCAAAGCCAAAAACCAACCAAACAACAAAACCAGCCATCATGTGGTCACTGATTAGGGAGGGTCATGGTGTTCTCAAAAACAAGTCAATGTCATGGGTTTGGGCAGGTCAGGTTCCAGGAAACAGAAACTTAAAAAACAAAACCGCAGCTCATAGAGTAAATGAAAACTTGTCTTTAACCACACAGCAGAATGACTTCTGCCTTTAAAACAGAGTCAGGCAGGTTCCTCGTGGCTTGAGTAAGAACACCCTCTTAGTCTCAGACATTTGACTGCTTGGTCCCCCGTTACTGGAGCTATTTGGAGGGGCTTAGGAGATGTGGGCTTGCAGGAGGAAGTGTGCTACTGAGGCAGGCTCTGAGGTTTCCGTTCCAGTCAGTCATCACTTGCTGTTCACTCCTGCCAGCTGCTTGAGGGCTGAGGTGTGAGCTCAGCTGTCCCTGGCACTGTACCTTCTGCCCACACCACACTTCCAACCTTTGAAACTGTAAGCCTCGCTCGACACTTTCTTTTGTGACTTGCCTTGGCTGTGGTGTTTTGTCACAGCGATCAAAAACTAACTAGTTCTGAAGTTGGCATCTGGGAATGGCCTATTACTGTGACAGGTCTGACCATGTGTTTTGGGGGAATGTGAAAGAGTTTGGGCCTTTGAGATAAAAAGGGGAAAAAAATGCTTGAACACTGCAAGCAGAGGATGAGCGTCCTTCTTCACAGGACCTTGGGAGTCAATTAGTGCTGAAACATTGTGGTTACACAGGCCCAGGTCAGGAGGTTTCAGAAAGGAGCAACATTGGCAGTTGCATTAGAAACCATTCCTGTGAAATCTTGGCAAAGAATGTGATTGCTTTCTGCCCTTGCCCTCAGAACTTGCCTGAGGAAAAATGAAAGTTTCCCCGACTAATTTCTTTAGCGAAGAGCTTTCAAGGCAGGCTGATACATCCTCCTCTGTGTGGTTACTAGTGACCACTCTTGTTCAGGTGAGCAAGAAAATAAGTACAAAATGTACAGTTTGGAGGGGAAAGGGATTCTAGTTAGGTTAATGTCACAGCTGAAGCTCACACTGGAGGAGACGGTAAGCTTGTCATGGAGATTAGCACTGCTAAGGAGACTCCAGATCTGCACTGGAATGTGGGGAAGGAGGCCCTAGAACAGACTCCGCTTGTGAAAGGAGAAGGCCTAAGAAATGTTCTCATCCTAGACAGGAACAATAAACAAAAGCTTCTGCAAATGTCATTCAAGGGGCCGAATCTACCCCAAACTGGCAGCTGAACTTGGCAGTCTCTTCCAATTCACATAGAGTCACCGAGAATACTCAGGTTAAAGAGAAGTGGAATCTTGATCTGCAGTTACAGCAGCACTGAGAGGTGGGTACCAGGGGAGTCCCTGCACGGAGATCCTGAGAGGCCATTGTGTGAAACTGTGAAGTGAAGCCTGGATTGCACGGGAGACTTGAAGATCTGGAGGTGCCAGAGACATGAGGCATTGCCAAGGAGAGCTGCAGACAGGGTGTAGAACAGGCCCAAGTGAGAAAAGTGAGCGACAGGCCCCGAAGCTGGAAGGGCAGAGACATCTAAGCTCTTTGACCTCAGACTTGGAGAGACAGGATATGGAGTTTGTCCTGTTGGTTTTTGACCTTGCTTTGATCCCGTATTTTTTTTTTTCACTTTGCCCCCTATGTATAGTTTGAATATATTGCACATTGGAAGTATATAACTGATTTTCGGATTTACAGGGGGTCACAGTTGAGCATTCGTGTTGAGTCTTAGAAATGACATTGCTCTTCGGAACTTTAAACAGGGTTGAGATCGAAAGATGGTGGGGACTTTTGAAGTTGGACTAAAGCCGTCATACACTAAATAGCCAGCATAAGCTACCGTAGGGGTTCTTTCTTCTTTCCACCCTTCTGATCCCTTCCAACCTCCTAACACGAGATAAGAGAGAAGAAAAACATAGAGGGGAGAGGGGGTGACATCGTTAGACTACTTCCTGCTGATTAGGGGAGTCGAGTTCCTCATGGCAAGTTTGATCTTCACCGTCAGGACAGTTTCTTCTTGTTTCTCCTTTGTGCCTGACCCTTTAACAGACCATGACTGACACCAGCCAGTCAACAACCAACAACACACCACGCCTCTTGGGGCCCTAGCGTTTATGTGCTCTCTGAAAAGTCCGCAGAACTCCAAACATCACACAATCGCAGAAGCTATATAATGTGACAAAATCACACCTTTGTTAGAGCACGAAGCAAATCATGGTCAGCTGCTGTGGACAATCTGAGGCAGCCCCATATCCCATCCCTGGGATTAAACCAAAAAAAACATTCCCATAATATTTCTCTGTTTTTCAAAGAAACCAAAATTCTCGCTGCAATTACACAGTCATGAGACTATGGGAAGTAGAATGGGGGTGGTTTATGGTTCAAGATGTAAACCTTCCACTCTCAGCTTCCATCCACAGCCATCATGTCTGCTGCCTGTTGTCCCCAACATTGTAGACCCTGACCCTCTGGAATCTTGGCCCCAAACTCTTCTGTCTTTAAGTTCCTTGATTGTGGTGCTTTATCCCAGCAATAGAAAAGTAACAAACACAGCCACAGCTTAGTGAGACCCTGTTTCAAAATAAAAAGTAAGCAGAGAAACAAGAACACATCTTAGTAGTTGAATGCCCATTGACCATGTAGTCCTCTGGGTTCAATATCCAGTACTGGACTTAAAAACAACAACAACAAAAAAAAACCAACAACAATAACAAAAAAAAGCAAAGAAAGGATTCTCATAAGATACTGTGAAGTCAGTGAAGACAGAAAAAGAAGTCTCTGTTAAAAAAAAAAGTGTTATACCTATTACTCAAGATAGAGACACATCATTTTAAATGTGAGTGGCTTAATTACATCAACTCAAAACAAATTGGCAAAACAGAAAAGAAATGGGAGCCAATTGTGCGATGAATTGTATAGTAGGAGTACATCTTAAAAAGGAAGTCAAGGGTTACATATTGGAAAGGAAGAAGGTAAGATATTATCATTTGCAGGTGATATGATAGTGTACATAAGCAACCCCAAAAGTTCCACCAGAGAATGCCTACACCTGATAAACGACTTCAGCAAAGTGGCTGGGTATAAGTTTAATTCAAACAAATCAGGAGCCTTCCTCTACTCAAAGGATAAACAGGCTGAGAAAGAAATTAGAGAAACAACACCCTTCCCAATAGTCACAAGTAATATAAAATACCTCGGTGTGACTCTAACCAAGCAAGTGAAAGATCTGTATGACAAGAACTTCAAGTCTGTGAAGAAAGAAGTCAAAGAAGGCCTCAGAAGATGGAAAGATCTCCCATGCTCATGGATCTGCAGGGTTAACGTAGGAAAAACGGCCATCTTACCAAAAGCAGTCTACAGATTCAATGCAATCCCCATCAAAATCCCAACTCAATTCTTCATAGAGTTAGAAAAAGCAATTCTCAAATTCATCTGGAATAACGAAAAACCCAGGATAGTGAAAACTATTCTCAACAATAAAAGAACATCAAGGAGAATCACCATCCCTAACCTCAAGCTGTACTACAGAGCAATAGAGATAAAAACCTGATAGGACTGGAGAGATGGCTCAGTGGTTAAGCACACTGGTTGCTCTTGCAGAGGTCCTGAGTTCAATTCCCAGCAACCACATGGTGGCTCACAACCATCTGTAATGTGATCCGATGCCCTCTTCTGGTGTGTCTGAAGAGAGCAACAGTGTATTCACATAAAATTTAAAAAAAAAAAGAAAAGAAAAACCCTCATGATATTGGTTCAGAGACAGGCAGGTAGATCAATGGAATAGAATCGAAGACCCAGAATTAAACCCACACACCTATGGTCACTTGATCTTTGACAAAGAATCCAAAACCATCCAGTGGTAAAAAGATAGCACATTCAACAAATGGTGCTGGTTCAAGTGGAGGTCAGCATGTAGAAGAATGCAAATTGATCCATTCTTACCTCCTTGTACAACGCTCAAGACCAAGTGGATCAAAGGCCTACACATAAAACCAGATACACTGAATCTCATAGAAGAGAAAGTGGGAAAGAGCCTCGAACACATAGGCATAGGGGAAATTTTCCTGAACAGAACACCAATGACTCAGGCTCTAAGATCAACAATTCACAAATGGGACCTCATAAAGTTGGAAAGCTTCTGGAAGACAAAGAACACTGTTGTTAGGACAAAATGACAACCTACAGATTGGGAGAAGATCTTTACCAACCCTACAACTGATAGAGGGCTAATACCCAATATATACAAAGAACTCAAGAAGTTAGACTCCAGAGAACCAAATAACCCTATTAAAATGGGGTACAGAGCTAAGCAAAGAATTCTCAACTGAGGGATATCGAATGGCCGAGAAGCACCTAAAGAAACATTCAACATCCTTAGTCATCAGGGAAATGCAAATCAAAACAACCCTGAGATTCCTCCTCACACCAGTCAGAAGGGCTAATATCAAAAACTCAGGTGAGAGCAGATGCTGGCGAGGATGTGGAGAAAGAGGAACACTCCTCCACTGCTGATGGGATTGCAAGCTGGCACAACCACTCTGGAAAACAATCTGGCAGTTCCTGAGAAATTTTGGAATAGTTCTACCTGAAGATCCAGCTATACTTCTCCTGGGCATATACCCAAAAGATGCTCCAACATACAACAAAGACACATGCTCCACTATGTTCATAGCAGCCTTATTTATAATAGCCAGAAGCTGGAAACAACACAGATGTCTCTCAAAGAGAAAATAGATACAGAAAATGTGTCACAGTTACACAATGAGGAATTACTCAGCTATTAAGAACAATGACTTCATGAAATTTGCAGGCAAATGGTTGGATCTAGAAAATATCATCCTGAGTGAGGTAACTCAGTCACAAAAGAACACACATAGTATGTGCTCACTGATAAGTGGCTCTTAGGAAAAAGCTTGGAATACCAATGATACAACTCATAGACCACATGAAGGTCAAGAAGAAGGAAAATCCGGGTTGGGGATTTAGCTCAGTGGTAGAGCACTTGCCTAGCAAGCGCAAGGCCCTGGGTTCGGTCCCCAGCTCCAAAAAAAAAAAAAAAAAAAAAAAAAAAAAGGAAGAAGGAGGAAAATCAAATGTGGATGCTTAAGTCCTACTTAGAAGGGGGAGAGAAGGGAAGAGGAGCGGGAGGGGAAGGCGAGGCAGGATCAGGTATGGAAAGAGACTGGAGAGAAGTAAAGAGGATCCCGAAACCGAGTAGAAGAAATCTGTAGCAATGGGCATGGGGACCTGGGGGCAGCCAGTAGAAAGTCCCAGATACCAAGGAAGTGGGAGACTTCTAGGAACCAGCGAAGATGAGTTTAGCAGAAATACACAACAAAGGGGAGAGAGAATCTGTAGAGACCACCTCCAGTAGATAGGCACAGCCCGCGATTGAGGAATGGGGCCACCCACCCATCTCAAAATTTTTTTTTTTTGGTTCTTTTTTTTCCGGAGCTGGGGACCGAACCCAGGGCCTTGCGCTTCCTAGGTAAGCGCTCTACCGCTGAGCTAAATCCCCAGCCCGCATCTCAAAATTTTTAACCCAGAGTTGTTCCTGTCTAAAGGAACGGCATGGATAAAAGAAATGGAGCAGAGACTGAAGGAAAGGTCATCCAGAGACCTCCCCACCTGGGGATCCATTCCATCTGCAGACACCAAACCCAGACACTATTGCTGATGCCAAGAAGCGCTTGCTGACAGGAGCTGTCCTCTGAAAGGCTCTGCCAGCACCTGACCAATCAGATACTCAAAGTCAACCATCAGACTGAGCACAGGGACCCCAATGGAAGGACTGAAGGAGCTGAAGGGAATTGCAACCCCAAAGGAAGAACAACATTATTAACTAGCCAGACCACCCAGAGCTCCCAGGGACTAAACCACCAACCAAAGAGTGCACATGGATGGACCCATGGCTCCAGCTACATATGTAGCAGAGGAATGCCTTATCTCACATCAGTGGGAGGGAAGGCCCTTGATCCCTTGACGACCCAGCATGAGAGAATGCTAGAGCAGCAAGGCAGGAGTGGGTGGGTGGGTGGAGGAGCACCCTCATAGAGGCAAAGGGGAGGGGAGATGGGATGGAGGGTTTGCGGAGGGGAAACCAGAAAGGGAGACAACATTTGAAACATAACTAAATAAAATAACCAATAAAAAAAAGGGCTTCAACAACTGTATTAATTTCAGACCAAGTCACCTTAACCAGTAGGAAAATTATCGGCATAAATGCGGTGTTGTGTAACGTTAACACAGATCAGTTCTCCGGGAAGTGCAGCGGGCCTGAATGCGCATGCCCCAGAGCATGGTGAAGCACGTGGGACAAAGGCGAGATGGACAACTTCGCTGTTACAATCTGAGACCTCCACACCCCGAGTCAGTAACTGATAAATCAAACAGGCAGGAAATCAATAAGGTCGTGGATGACCGGCTGGGAGAGCGCCGTCATCGGCAGACAATTGCAGAATTCATCATCGTCATCATCAACAGCAGAATCACCATGTTTATCCTCCTCCCGTCCCCCTTCCCCTCCCCCTCCCCTCCTCTTTCTCTTCCTCAGCAGCAGCACCACCATATGCCAGGTTCACATGAAACACAGCAAAAGACCCCATTCTCATCCATAAAGCACATCTCAAAAAAAAAAAAAAAAAAAACCTAACAAGAGGGCTCAAGGAGACGGCTCAGTCTGTAAAGTGCTTTCCGTGTAACTGGAACCTGGCTTTCATCCCCCAACACCCACATAAAAAACTGGGCACGGCAGGATTGAAGTTGCAGAGAGGAAGAGACTTCACAGCCAGCTAATCAGACAGGTGCAGGAGAGATCTTGTCTCAAAAATAAGGTGGCGAGAAAGAGAGAGAGACAGAGACAGAGAGAGAAGGGGGGGGGATGGAGGGATGGAGGGGGGGAGGGAGGACACCAGATAGTGACTTCTACAAACTAAGAAAAATCAGAAACTGCACAAAATATTGCTGGCATTATAAATTAAACTGAAGATCATTAACAAAGAGATAGTTAAAAACAAGACAGTTTGAAATAACAACAAAGACATTGAAAAAACTCTTTAACATAAATATATTAACTGTAAGTACCTTACTCAGGAATATGTGCATGTATCTTATTAATATTTTAAGATCTGTATTGTTCATATGATCTTATGATGGAAACTTGAGATAAAACAATAAAAAATATAAAGTTCAAATAAAGAGATATTTTTGCGTGTTTGGGAGGAAGTGAGACTGGAACAAACACGGGAGATACAGCAAAGGGGAAGTTAAGAGAAGCTTCTAGAATCATCTGTACACTAGGAAAGAGGGAGCTGACATGGATAACCCAGGCTTACACTACTGAAAGTTCCAGAAGAAAAAAAAAAGTGAGCAATTTAAGTCTGAAGCCAACAGAGGAAATGAAAAAACAAAAATAAAGAAGAAAGTCAAGAGAAATTAAAAAAAAAAAAAAACCAGCAGTGAGGGACTGCAGTGGTTAGAGCATTGGGGCTGGAGAGGTCGCTCAGTGGTTAGGGCAGCAGGGACTTGAGAGACATCTGAGTGGTTAGAGCATCAGGGGCTGGAGAGACAGCTCCGTGGTTGAGAGCACTGATTCCTCTTACAGCAGACATGGGTTCAGTTCCCAGCACCGGCACAGTCGCTCGAAATCATTTATAACCCCAGTCCCAGGGGATTTGACTTCTGCGGGCATCAGGAACACACATGTGCAATTAAAATGCTCGTACACATCAGAGTTGTACACAAAGCCCATAACACTGAAGGGTGGGTCTTCGAAAGGATTGTTTTAAATCAAGACGCTTGGAGCCAGACTAAAAGCTATGAGGGCACAAGATGTCCAAATCAGGAGCGAGACGGGCACATCAAAAGGACGCGTGGCAGACAGCTTCACCTCAATGCCTGAGATTTTGATTATGTACATAAAGTAAAAAAAAAAAAAAAAAGTTCATCAAAATGCCCAAACTACAAAAATCGGTACAGGTAGAAACAGATACCCTGAGTAGCCCTGTGTCTGCGTAATTGATGAGGCCAGTAGTTAATAGCCTCACTAAATCACTAGATCTGAACTGCTTTACTGCTGAGTCTTCCTTTCGAATACTCAAAGGAAGAAATAATATGAGGTTCACACTTGTACAGAAAACAGAAGCAGGTCAGCAAGATGGTTCCAAGAGTAAAGACACTGCCACCAAACCTGAGCACCCCAGTCTGACCGCCAGGACCGCAGGACCAGGTGGAAGGAGGGAACTGACTTCTGGAAGTTGTCCTGACCTCCATGTGTGCACGATGGCATGTGACCCCCAAATAAGCAAACAAAAATGTAATAAAATTTCTGAGGAAAACTCAATCAGAGAGGACGTTGTCCAGTTCACTCTGGTTCTAGGGTGAGGCAAACACAAAAGTCAGAGAAAGACGCAGACAGAAGATTCGCTGAATGGCTCTCATGTACAGATGAAAGTCTTCAATAAAGTCATCTCTGATCACACGGAACATGTTTGTCTGTGTACAAAGCACGTAAAGTTAGACAAGAGCATCAACAAGTTGAATCTCGCAGAACACACAGGGTCAAGTAGGACTTGTTCCAAAACTGTAAGGATCGGTCAACGCCCCCCAAATCACCTGTAATTCGCTGCTGCCAGAGCTAAAGAGATAACCGTGTAACTTAGCGTGAACGCAGAGAACACTTGACAAATGAAATCCGCATTCACGATACCTCTCAGCACTTGAAGAACAGAGGAAATTCCTTCTACTCATGAAAACCCACATTTCATATCCCAGTTAAATCTGATGGTTTGTTTCTCAGGTGCCTTGAGCCAGCCTCTCAGCCACAAGTGAACAGAAAACGCTAGACCAGGGGATCTCAATGCATGGGTCACGACCCCTTCGGACCCAAACAACTCTTTCACAGGTGTGGTCTAAGATCATAGGAACACACAGATATTTGCAATTCAGAACAGTAGCAAAAGTAGAGTTACAAAGTAGCAATGAGAATAGTTTTACGGCTGGAGGTCACCACAACCTGAGGAACTGTATCAAAGAGTTGCAGTTAGGAAGTTTGAGAGCCTTTGCTTTAGAGCGTGCCCATGGCTGCTAGTCTAGCAAAGCCCAACTCAAATTCTGCCAAACCGCCCTCCCTCCAAGCCCAAGTTTAGAAAGAAAATATTATTCACAGCTAAGCTTGCCCGCAAGGTCAAGAATTTGACCAGCTTTAAAATAAGCAAGACATAAAATGCAGAGGCAAACCCACGCTCCATCCTTCATGAGCGAAAGACAGACGTGAGAGTCAGGAGAGATGGCTCAGCAGTTAAGACACTTGTTCTCCAAAGGGACCAAGAGTTTTGTGAAGTGGAAACATAAGGGTTCTTTGGAGAGTCCGTTGTGTTGGATGGTGTTTTGCTGGGGCAAACATGTGAAGAAATGTTTTCCTGAAGCAGACACAGGTGAAAGGCTAAAGCAGACTCCTGAAGGAACGTTTAGCTGAAGCAGACACAGGAGAGAGGATGCTCTGCTAAAACAAGCACATGACAGGACACGTGATGAAGGATTCTTTGCCAACAACACACATGGTCTGCCTTACACTGCACTGTTGGGCTGCATTTTTAGATGTGTGTTGATTGGCAGGTGGCTGTAATAATATGTTATCCATATTTCAGAATAACAGTCACTGTCTACCCTCTCGCTATGAGACTGTCAGGCAAGTGAGGCATTGACGAACAGTTATTTCCAGTCCACACAATATACCAAAAGACCACCCTACATACCAATACCATACATATGTCAATAGACTCCACGAATGTACTGAAAGATAACCAGGAACTTTAAACAGCACCTTCCAAAAAGAGGACGATCAAGATACAGAATCAAATGAAACACAGTCCTGTGTGAGGAGCTAGAAGTCAGCACACTGAGCCCACGGGCGGAGATGGGCTGTGACTGAGATGGGAATTGACAGAGGCCTTATGGACTGGAAGGCCCACTGTGGGTGGCACCATTCCCTAGCTGGGACCCTGGACTGTGTAAACAGAGAAAGGGGCAAGCAGCAGCATGTGCTCACCACGCTCTGCTTCTCAAGCGCCGTCCCTCCCTGCTGTAATGGACTGGACCTTCAACTGTGCACCAATTGCACCGAAACAAACACTTTCTCTGAGGAGTGGCTTTTGTCAGAGTGTTTCGACGAAGGAAAAAACATAAAATAAAACCACTAAGACACCATCTCATTAGTAAAGACAGACAGTATGTAAGCACATAAAATGGTGTCTCCCTTCACAGGGTCACAGGTCAGCTGAGAACTGCCAGTGAAAATGAGCATGAGATAGCACTGTCACCTGTGGGGACGGCAGTGCTGGCACCTGTGGGGGATGGCAGCTCTGCGCACTTGGAACAGTTATTTTTTTTAAGTCTGTGTAATAACAAAGAAACCTTGGCACCATGCTGCTGAGGCTGTGAAGGACTCTCGGGCATGGCTGATGGGACTGTCAAATGAACAGTCACTTTGGAAGACAGGCAAGGAACTTCAATTAAAGTCAGATACATTCAACCCAAGAGGCATGGTCTCATATCCACACAGAGCAAAAGTATATGTACTCCAAAATCAACACACACATACACACACACACACACACACACACACACACACACACACGTATACACACTCTCATGCACACACCCTCTCACATACATACAATCAAACACACCACAGACATTCACACACACACTCATACATATACACACGCACATAAACACACTCACACATACACACTCTCATACACACTCACACACATATACACATTCTCATATATATACCACTTATACAGTCACACACAAACACACACGCAGATACAGACACACACACATACACATACACACACGCAGATACAGACAGACAGACAGACAGACACACACACACACACACACACACACACACACACTTTAAGAATAACTCAGTGAAGGAAGTCAGTCCCTGGGCAGCTGGAAGGGGAGTCTACCTAGAGTAGAGAACAAGCAAGACTCTGACCTCTGTAACCATGGAAACGTGGAATCTGAAGCATCTGCAAGTGGAGATGCTCAAGATCCCTGCTCCACGAAGCTCCTCACATCCAGGAGCTTGCTTATGGACTGCACTGTCAAGAGAACCACAGCTGGGGACAAGGTCCAGGTCTCACATGCTACCTATGGGGTCTAGGTGGTCACCGGTTAACATCAGAGACATCAGCATGACCTTATGCCTGGCTTAGTACAGAGGTGGACAGTGACATGTACTGATATTTAAATATCAGCACCAGGCAAGGTTTGCATTTCTTCTCTAGCCACTGAGAATAAGCAGATACAAAAATACCAGTAACAGAAAGCCCTCCTAGAGTCCAGAGCCAACTGTGCTTTTCTGTTCTTTTCTTCCTTCTTTTCTTCCTTCCTTTTTTTCTTTCTTTCTTCCTTTTCTTTCTTCTCTTTCGTTCTCTTCCTTCCTTTCTTCCTTTTTTCTTTCTCTCTTCCTTTTCTTTCTTCTTTCTTTTCTTCCTTCCTTTCTTTCTTTCTTTCTTTCTTTCTTTCTTTCTTTCTTTCTTTCTTCTTTCTTCTATTTTCTTCCAGTTCTAAGGGTTGGGCCTAGGCCTCACACATACTACTAAGTATTCTATCATCAAGCCATATTCCCAGCCCTCTTTCTACCCTTTTTATTTAAGACAGGATCTCACCAAGTTGCCCAGACTGACCTCAAACTGAGTGTATATACAGATAAGTCTGGAACATGCCATCCTCCTGCCTCAGCCTCCTGAATAGCTGGCATTCAGACCTGCACCTCCAGGGTTGGAACATCTTACAATTCTGATGTGTAAAGATGGTGGGGATCGGGGGAGGAGAGTTGGGAGAGAGAAGGAGAATCAAGATTCCCCTGCTACCAAAGCTGAAATAATTTGAGAAAGAAGATACAAGCTTCATTAGGGACCAAGTTTCATGGTCCCCTCATGTCTGTGCTGAATCCTGGCTGTCAAGGTGATGGAATCTGGAAATAAGGCTTCGGGTAGACTGTCTATGTGGATGGAGGCCCATTGATGGGACCAGTGGCCTTCCAAGAAGAGAAAAAGGGAAAGATCACCCCACATACCACTTTCTTCAAGAGTACAATGAAAAGGCCACATGAAAACAGCAGAAAGGCAGCTGCCTACAGCCCCAGGCAGTGTGGTCACTAGACAGCAGTCCTGCAGGCAGCTTGACCTTAGCCTAAATTCCTGAGGGCCGATGCAAGACCTACTCACTGCTTTATTCGCAGGCGAGGCTGGCCACAGGCTGTGGGGTATCTCAGCTGAGATACGGAACAGAAAAGGGCACCGGGCAAAAGTTATAGAAACTGGAATAAATAATATGTCATAAGAAATGACAAAGGGCCAATATTAACTCACTGATTCTGTGTTTGCATGTGTGTATGAAAATGTGCATACAGAGACAGACAGGTCAATCTCAAGAGAGATTCTAAAAGCCAGAAGGACCTTGGCAGATGTCTTGCAGACTCTGAAAGACCACAGATATCAGCCCAGACTACTGTACCCAGCAAAATTTTAATCAACTAATACAGCCCTATAGCTGATACTAGAAGGAAAATCCAAGAAAACATAGGAAATAAATAACTCCATGCCAGCCAAATGAAAAGAAGGGTAGACTGTGTGTGTGTGTGTGTGTGTGCATGTGTGTGTGCACGTGCGTGTGTGTGTGTAAACACACACAAATGCACACACACACATGCATTACCCCCCACTAACACCAAAATAACAGAAATTAATAATCATTGGTCATTAATATCTTCCAACATCAATGGGTTCAACCCAATAAAAAGACACAGGCTAACAGAATGGATACATGAACAGCATTCATCACTTGGGTGCATACGGGAAACACACCTCACCTACAAAGATAGATATTACGTCAGAGTAAAGGGCTGAGAAAAGGTCTTCCAGGAAAACAGGCCCAAGAAGAAAGCTGGAGTACCTATTCTGATACCTAATAAAATGGACTTTCAACCAAAATTAATCAAAAGGGATGGGAAGGGACACTTTATGGTCATCAAAGGAAAAATCTACCAAGATAATGTCTCAGCTTTGGGCATCTATGCCCCAAATGCAAGAACACCTACATTTGTAAAAGAAACATTAATAAGGCATAAATCACACACTGAACCCCCTACACATGAGTAGTGGGAGACTTCAGTTCCCCACTCTCACCAATGGACAGGTCATTGAGACAGAAAATAAGCATAGAAATAATGAAACTAAAAGATGTATGAATCAAATGGACCCAGCAGATATCTACAGAACTTCTCAGCACCTCGTGGATACTTCCCCAAACTGACCATATGGTCGGTCACAATGCAAGCCTCAACAGATATAAGAAAATTGAAATAACCCATTGTATCTTATTAGACCACCATGGATTAAATCTGGACCTCAACAACACCCTAAACAACAGAAAATCTATTAATTCATGGACACTGAACAACTCTTTACTCGATGACCACTGGGTTAGGGAAGAAAAAAAGAAATTAAAGACTTCCTAGAAGTCAATGAAAACAAAGGCGCAACATACATGAACTTACAGGACACAGTGAAAAGAGTGGTAAGAGCAAAGCTCATAGCCCTAAGTGCCTTCATGAAGAAATTGGAGAGAATTCATACTAGCAACTTAGAGGCACACCTGAAATAGAAGCAGTCATTAAAAGTCTCCCAACCAAAAAAGCCCGGGGCCAAATGGTTTTAGCACAGAATTCAAAGATGAGCTAATACCAATACTCCTCAAACTCCACAAGATAGAAACAGAAGGAGCATTGCCAAACTCATTCTATGAGGTCATAGTCACTCTGACAGTTAAACCACACAAAGACTCAACAAAGAAAGAATTTCAGATCAATTTCCCTTATAAACATTGTCACAAAAATACTCAATAAAATACTTTCAAACCAAATCCAAGAACATCATCCACCATGATTAAGTAAGGTTCATTCCAGGGATGTGGGTGTGGTTCAACCTATGAAAATCCATCAATGTAGCTCACCACATAAACAAACAAACAAAAAAAACCCCATGATATTCTCATTAGATACTGAAAAGGCTTTTGACAAAATCCAACACCCCTTCAGGTTAAAAGTCTTGGAGAGATCAAGGATACACGGCCTAAACATAATAAAGACAATGTACGGCAAGCCGACAGCCAGTATCCAATTAAATGGAGAGCAACGCCAGTAAAATCAGGGACAAAGCAAGGCCATCCATGCTCTCTGTATCTCTTCAATTTAGTATTTGAAGTTCTAACTAGAGTGATACAACTGATGGAGATCAAGGGGACAGGAAGTGAAAAAAGTCCAAGTGTCATTATTCACAGATGATATGAAGATATACAAAAGTCACCCCCGAAATTCTACCAGGGATCTCCCATGACTGATAAACACTTTCATCAAGATGGCTGGATACAAATTTAACTAATTAAAAAAAACCATCAGTAGCCTTTCTTTATACAGATGATAAACGGCTGAGAAGGAAATTAAGGAAACAGTAACCTTCACAAAAGTCACAAATAATATAAAATACCTTGGTGTAACTTTAACCAAGCAAGAAAGATCTGTGTCTACCAATAGATCAGGGTCTAAGGTCAAGAATTAAAAAATGGGACCTCATGGAACTGCAAAGCTTCTATAAGGCAAAGGACACTGTCAGTAGGACAAAATGGCAGCCTAGAGATTGGGAAAAGATCTTCACCAACCCTATATCCAGCAAAGAGCTAACATCTAAAATATATAAAGAACTCAAGACACCAACAAACAGTGTCTGGATACAGAGCTAAACAGAAAATTCCCAACAGAGGAATCTCTAATGGCTGAGAAGCACTTAAAGAAATACTCGACATCCTTAGTCACCGGGGAAATGCAAATCAGAGCGATTCTGAGTTTCCATCCTACGCCCATCAGAATGTCTAAGATCAAAAGCTCAAACGATACCACATGCTGGAGAGAAGGTGGAGCAAGGGCAACACTCCGCTATTGCCAATGGGAACGCAGACCTGTACAACCACTCTGAGAATTAATTTGATGGTTTCTCAGAAAATCTGGAACTGTCCTACCTCTAGACTGAGCTACACAACTCCTATGCACATACCCAGACGCCGCTCCACCATTCCTCAAGGACACTTGCTCAACCACACTCATAGCAGCTTTATTCATAATAGCCAGAAACTGGAAACAACCTTTATGCCCCTTAACTGAAGAATGGATAAAAAAATGTGGTACACTTACACAATGGAAAACTACTTAGCTATTGAAAATAAGGACATCACGGAATTTGCAGGCACATGGATGGAACTGGAAAATATCATCCTGAGTGAGCTAACCCAGAGGCAGAATGACACACACGGTATGTACTCACTTATAAGGTGGATATTGGCCATAAAGTACAGAATGCCTATGCCACAATCCGCAGACCCAAAGAAGCTAAGTAATAAAGGAGGCCCAAGGGAGGGTGCTTGAATCTCACCCAGGAGAGGAAATAAAATAGACATCAGAGGTGGATGGAGGGAGGGAGCTGGGTGAGAAAGAGGGTGTGAAGGGATCAAGTGTAGGGAGGACTGAGGGAGAGAGAAGTGGGAGGTGGGGTTGGGGAGGCAACACTGGGATGATCCAGAAAGCTAGGACAATGGAAATTCCCAGGAATCTAAGAGGGTAACCCTAGCTCCTAGCAACAGGGGATATGGAACCTGAAATGACCCCCTCCTGTGACCAGGCAAGACTTCCAACGGAGGGAAGTGGACACCAATCTACCTACAAAACCTTTGGCCCAGGATTTGTACTGCCTACAGGATATACGTGGATAAAGATAGAGCAGAGATTGAGGGAACGGCCAAACAATGGCTGG
Source organism: Rattus rattus (assembly GCF_011064425.1). Taxonomy (NCBI): domain Eukaryota; kingdom Metazoa; phylum Chordata; class Mammalia; order Rodentia; family Muridae; genus Rattus; species Rattus rattus. The sequence continues at coordinate 144,500,430 of NC_046158.1, read as the reverse complement.
CCAGAGTTGGGACCCATCCCATGAGAGAAAGCCAATCCCTGGCATTATTGTTGTCCTGCTCTGCTTACAGAAGAAGCCTAGTATCTTAGTCTGTAAAGAGACATCATGACCAAGGCAACTCTTATAAAGGCAAACATTCATTGGGGCTGGTTCACAATTTCAGAAGTTCAGCACATTATTGTTGTGGGAAGCATGGCGGTGTGCCGGCAGACGTGAGGCTGGAAGAACTGAGAGGTCTACATCTTGATCTGATGCAGGAGACTGACTCTTCTGCAGGCAGGCAGGAGGAAGCTCCCTTCCACTCTGGGCAGAGCTCCAAAGCCAACCCCAACAAGGATGCACTTCCTCCAACAAAGGCCACACCTCCTAATCATGCCACTTCCCATGGGCCAAGCCTGTTCAAACCATCACACCTAGCATAACTATCCTCTGAGAGGAGTTACCCAGCAGCTAATGGAAGCAGATGGAGAGAGACCCACAGCCAAACATTAGGCAGAGCTAGGGGAATCTTGCAGAGGAGGGGGAGGAAGAGTTAGGGGAACACTGAGAACGTACAGAGTCAAGTGACCTGGGCCATAGCAGCTCACAGAGACTGAGCCACCAAGCAAGAGCATGCATAGAATGGACCTAGGTCCCCTACACATATGTAACAGATGTGCAGCTTGGTCTTCATGGAGGTCCCCTAACAACTGGAGCAGAGTCTGTCTCTGACTCTGTTGCCTGACTTAGGATCCCTTTCCCTGGTCTTGTCTAACCTCAATAGGAGTAAATGCATCCCTAGTCTTACTGCAACTCGATGTACCAGGGTGTGCGGGTATCCATAGGATACTGTATGCTGAGGAGAAAGGTAGAGAGAGATGGCAGGAGGGGAAAGGGGAAGGGGACTCAGAGGGGAAGAGGAAGAGGTGGCTGTGGTTGGGATGTAGAGTTAATTAATTAATTCAGAAAAATATAAAAGAGTCCAGAGGTGGAAGGGACTCAGCTGGGTCTCCTCCCTGGTTTGCCAACACACTTGCCTGGGTAGGAATGCTATGATCTCTACCAGCATCATTATGTTTTTCATCGCCATGACAATGAAACCCTAGAAAGAAAAGCTTGTTTTTGGCTCACAGTTTGAAGGTGTTCTGTCGTGATGGAGAAGGCATGGCTGTAGGAGTACAAGGCAGTCAGTGGTCAGGAAGAAGACAGGGGTGGATGGTGGTACTTGCTTGAGTTCTTCCTTTCATTCCATCCAGGACACAGCCCAGGGAGTGGTGCTGTCCACTTTACAGTCTTCCCTCTTTAATTATTCAGCCTAGAAACTTCTTCACACACATGCCTGGGGTTTGTCTCCTAGGTGATTCCAGATCTTGTCCAGTTGATGGGATTATCTGTCGAACTGCCCTACAGTCAGGCCAACAGAGGCTTAGAACATACCTTTCCCAGGTCCATTCAAGTAGCAGAGCCAGGATCCACCTCCGTCCATTTTTCCTCCATGTTTGTGGAGCAGTCCCAAGAACAAGGGGCGTGAGCCTGTTTAGAAAGACTTCTTTTGGGCAACTCCAATCTTCATTGTCAGGATAGCAGTACTTCATTTCACACGAATCAGCAGCAGCAGGTTGATCCAGCCTCAAACACCATTCACTAATCAGCAGTGACATTTCCATCCAGGAGGCACCTCAAGGCTCTGCCCATCAGCCCGGGTCTGTGGAAGCAGCAAGAAGCCACTAGAATATCAACAAGAAGTTCTTCGGTGTGCTGCTCTCTATGACGTCACGAGAAATGACGATCAGCAAAGAGTGGCAAGGTGAACCAATGCTACAACATCATCATCGGAGCCCAGCGTCAGAAAGCCCAGTGAAGAACAGCAAAGGGTTGGGTTATACTTACACCCTGTCCAAATATCATGTGTCTGCTCTAGCAGTGTCCCCTCAAGCATCCTCTAGCAAAACACCATGTGCCCTTTTCCAGGAAGCTTCCAGAAAACACCACGTGTCTAGTCTTAGCAAAAACATCTTCCCACATGTCTGCTTCAGCCAAAACATCCTCTCATAAGACAGTCTCCACAAAACCATCGCATGACACAACTGAGTCTCCAAAGACACCAGAAATGTCCACTTCACAGCCAGGAGTAGGGCCTCCTCCTCACTGGACAGAGCTTGAATATAGGACCTCAAAGCCCACCCCTACAGTGATGAATTCTACCCAAGAAGGCTACACTTACTCCAACAAGGCCACACCTCCTAATAGTGCCACTTCCCATAGGTCAAGCAGAGCAGTCATGGTGGATATAAGAGTAGATGTTTTGAAGCTTCAAGCCTGAAGTTTTCCAGGGCTCTCACTAGAAATCCTATTACAGCAGAGGAACATGCCACAACCCCCTTACTAACCCAAGTTGCTCCCGGATTTGCCTTGTCAGGGTCCAATCCCATCGACACATCTCCAGAGCCACCCTGTGATGTTTCTTATTGAAAGAGAAGGACACAATTCCTTAGTCAACTTTGAGATGTAACTTGGGAGCCTCTGAGTGGCTGATATGGCTACTGTTAAGACATCTGAGTCACTCGGGCAGCCTGTGCCCACACTGGAGCAGGTTTCATTCTCCAAGCCTCTCTCTAAAAACTTGAACTTTTAATAAACTGTAATCCCACTTGATACATCTACAACACAACCTGACACCTAAGGCTCAGGGATCATTGCCAAAGGCGGCACAGAAAGATTGTTTGCTCTGAGACCATGTCTCTTAGGAATGCCAGAGAAGCTAGACCCATGAAATCTCATCAACATGGCTGCCCGAACAAGTCTCACAAAAGAATGACATCTATAGACGTGCTGACATGTGGTAACATGGATGGTGGAAAGCTCAGGAGGCCTCAACTCTAGACAAAGAACGTCAGGCAGCTAAAGAATGCTGAGAGAGGGGGTTGGGGATTTAGCTCAGTGGTAGAGTGCTTGCCTAGCAAACGCAAGGCCCTGGGTTCAGTCCCCAGCTCCGAAAAAAAGAAAAAGAAAAAGAAAAAAAAAGAATGCTGAGAGAGGAAGAAATCATCTCCTCAGGGAAGAGTGTACCAATTGATTCTCCAATGCCAAATGGTCAGCTCTGAGAACATGTGCCTGTAACATACAAGCTGAGCAGGTTGTCTTTACATATTTAGGACTGTATGTTTACATGTGTGAGTGCGTACATGTGTGTGTATATGTGTAAGTATGTGCATGTGTGCATGAATGTGTGTACATGTGTGAGTGTGTGCATATGTGCATGAGTATGTGTATACATGTGTGCAGAGTGTGTGAACATGTATGCATGACTGTGTAAATACATGTGAGTGTGTGCATGTGTGTACATGTGTGTAAGTGTGTACATGTATACGTGTGTGCATGTGTGTACATGTGTGCATAGTGAGCATGTATGCATGAGTGTATAACACATGTGAGTGTGTGCGTGTATGCATATGTGTACGTGTGTAAGTGTGTGCACGTGTGCACATGGGTGAGTGTGTGCATGGGTGTGTGTACACATGTGAGTGTGTGCATGTGTACATGTGTATAAGTGTGTTTACATATGTGTGTGTGTGAGACTGTGTGTGTACAACTAAGGAGGAGGAGGCCACAAACATGAACGAAAGGTTTGGATACATAAGAAAGGTTGGGGAGAGAAAAAGGAAGAGGGAAATGATGTAATTATATTATAATCTCAAAAATATTTTAATTAAAAAAAGATGATTGTATGGTTTCCCCCTTCTTCCTCCTACCCCTCATATGCCTGTCCTCTCCTCTTCCCAAATTTAGGGCCTCCTCTTCTTTAACCATTGCTGTTACATATAGGTATGAATAAATACACATTTACACACAAAATAAACGAACCAGTAAGTAAGCCATGACCCTACTTCAGCAGTCCCCCGCCATGTTCTCAGGTGGACATGCTCCATTCTTCCCCTGCGAGCCTTCCTTTCTGCCTTTAATGAACCCTGACTTGAATATGTTTGGCCCATAGGGGTTGGCACTGTTAGGACATGTGTCCATGTTGGGGTAGCTATGGCCTTGTTGGAAAAAGTCTGTCACTATGGGAGTGGGTTTTGAAGCTCTGCCCAGTACAGAAGAGTCAGTCCTCCTGCTCACCATCAGAGCAAGATGTAGAACTCTCAGGCTCTCCAGTGCCATGCCTGCCTGGACACTGCTAAGCTTTTCACTACGATGGTAATGGACTGAACCTTTGTAGTGAGTCTGTAAGCCATCCTGGACTAAATCATGTCCCTATAAGAGCTTTCTTGGTTATGGTGACTCTTCATAGCGATGGAAACCTTAACTAAGACAAACCCTCTAACTCTGCGTCTTGCAGGCTCCTCCTGAATTCTTTTTCTATTCTTGCCTAAGAAATCCCCTTTGACCCAAGTTGACATCTCTGAAAGATTGTGAAATACATTAGGCTGCTGCAGACCACAGCCTAGGCTGTGTCTGTGCCTCCCCAGTGTTGCCACGCCGGGATTTCTGTAGAGATTAAGTGATAGGGTAGGAGACAGGCTCATTCTAAACTACAAGGCTCTGGATGTGAGGGAGTCAAGGCTCTGCTTTCAGGGTGGATCTGAAAGATGAGGCTCCCTAGGTGTGGTGATTCCTAGCCACTGTCCCAGGTCTGGTCTTCTGAAGCCTAACCCTTAGGAACAAGTTTTACTGTTGGCTTTCAAGTGCTCAGTCCTCCTTTGAGGGTTTTGTAAATGTTTTCCAGAGCCCTCCTAAGAGCATCATACCCATCTCTCTGCTTATAGGACCCTCCATGCTACGCTCTGGACCAACCTGGTCTCTGCTTACTCTCGCCTTCCCAGGATTTTCTGGGCATGATCCTATGCTGACCCCCTTGGCTTTTTTTTTTCCAGAGCTGGGGACCGAACCCAGGGCCTTGCGCTTGCTAGGCAAGCGCTCTACCACTGAGCTAAATCCCCAACTGGTCCTTGGCTTTTTTGAATGAGGCTGGGCGACTTCCCCAGCAACCTTGGCCACTGGAAAACACGTCCATGGTGATCAGTCCTTACTCTGTCAGGCTCCATCACAGCAGAGGGGAGGATGAAGTACAGTTGTGACCCAGAATGTGTGAGGGCCATTTTGGTGGAGACTTCTGGGTAATCTCCTCTGTCCCCCCCCCCTCTCCTAGAGGAATGCTTTTTTCTCTGTCCCATTTTCTGTGACGCCCAGAGCTTCAGTTGCCACACAGGGAGCATCTGCGAGGGCTCATTCATTCATTTTCTGTTGGGTCAACTGAGACACTAAGGTGTCATAGCTATTACAGCCCACTGTTGATCCCAAAGTCTCGATGGACCTGGTCACCTAAGGGGACCGGACAGATTCATATGGAATGAGTAAATAACTTGATGGGGTATCTGGCCTGGGGTTAGAGATGGGTGGAGAGAAAATAAATCAACATCATAAAGAAGAGTCAGAGTTCGCATTTGGAAATGTTGTAAGGTGCCTAAGGCTGAATCACATGCTGAGAAGTGACCAGAGACGAGGGTACATTTGGGCGGTGTCCTTGCTAAGGTTTATATTACTGCAATGAAACCGTGACCAAAGAAAGCAAGCTGGGGAGGAAAGGGTTTATTCGGCTTACACTTCCATATCACTGTTCATCATCAAAGGAAGTCAGGACAGGAACTGAAAAGAACAGGAACCTAAAGGCAGGGATTGAGGCAGAGGCATGGAGGGGTGCTGCTTACTGGCTTGCTCTTCATGATTTGCTTAACCTGATTTCTCATAGAACCCAGGACCACCAGTACCAAGGGTGGCCCCTCCCACAATGGGTTGGACCCTCGCCCATCAATGAATAATTATGAAAGTGCCCTACGGGTTAGCCTGCAGCCCAATCTTATGGAGACTTTTTTTTCAACTGAGGCTTCCTCCCCTTAGATGACTATACCTTGTGTCAAGGTGACAGAAGCCATATGGGAAAGTGCCACTTGGAGAGCCTTGTAGGCCCTGAGGCAGGATATTAGAAAGCCTTGGGAAGCTGAGGGTTGTGGGTCTGAATGTATGCCGTCCGAAGCGTGGGCATCTGCGGGAGGTGTCTGTGCCTGTTTAGACAGAACTGGTCATTTCCTGTAATGGCCTCAGGCTGCTGAAAAATCTTCAGATCAGATTCCTGATTCCAAAGCTCCAGACCAACTGGACTGCTTGCACCCTAAAGCCAGCAAAGAGCTCAGAAGACTCTTCCCAGTAAGTGTCCACAGCTTTCTCTGTCTCAGTTCAGCCCGAGGGACCAACATGTCCATGGCTAGGCAGTGACTCAGGCCAGCCACTTTGGAAATTCCAGCAGTGAACAAATGTCTGTCATGCACTGTGTGCCAAGCCCTGGAGATACAGGGGAAGGCAGATGTCCCTACCAGGGGGAAAGCACATAGACAAAGCAGGTGTTAAACACACACACACACACACACACACACACATACACATACACACACGCAAGCACACACACACGCAAGCACACACACGCAAGCACACACACACACAAGCACACACACATGTGCACAAACACTTGCACATGCAGGTACACAACGCACATGCAAGCACACACACAAGCACACACATGTGCACAAACACTAGCACACATGCAGGCACACACACACACATGGCACACATCAGCCACACACTAGGATCTTTTGGCCTTGTATATCAACCTTAGCCTCACACATGCACACGTGCATGCATTCACATGCACACACATGCAGTCATGAATACACTTGCACAAATGTGCACATACATGCATGCACACACATAGGCACACACATGCAGGCATGCACACACTTGCACACATGTGCATAACACATGCATGTAGCACCCAGACACTAGGAACTTTTGACCTTGTGTACCAACCTGAGCCTCGGCCTCTGAGAGTGCTGTGACCCGAGACTCTGAAGTTTGACTCTTCTTTCTTTGGGCTTTTGTAGAATGTTACACCCGTTCCTGCTCTGCTCAAAGCATGCACAGAAGGACCAGGCCCCTGCATCTTCCTTAAATGGAGCCTGTGGTTTTAGGGAAGGCCTCAGTATCAGAGTTCAGTACACTGACTCCACATTGCTTGGTGGTCCATGCACCTTCCACAGTTGAACTCTCTTGGTGTCCTTTGGCTTGCAAGGATGCCATGGGCTGCGGGGCTTCCCCGACTGGATAATCAAGGGCGCCTGTGTCCAGCACAGACAGAGAGAAGTGCTGAGCCCAGACAACTGTACAGATACCTCTTGGAGACAGACTCAAGCAGAGTGTAGTGTGCTGGATAGTTTTATGTCAACTTGACACGAGCTAGAGACATCCATCCGAGAGGTGAGACCTCAATCAAGAAAATGCCTCCATGAGATCAGGCTGTCTGAAGGGTATTTTCTTAATTAGGGATTAATGAGGGAGGGCCCTGCTTCTTCTAGATAGTACCACCCTGTGCTGGTCATCCTGTGGTCTGTTTGAAAGCAGGCTGAGGAAGCCGGGATGAACAAGCCAGTAAGCAGCACTCCTCTGTGGCCTCTGCATCAGCTCCTACCCCCCAGGTTTCTGCTCTGAGCCCCTGTCCTGATTTCCTTTGGTGTTTGATGATGAACAGTGGAAGTGTAAGCCAAGTACACTCTTTCCTCTCCAAATTGCTTTGGTCATGGTGTTTCGTATCACCCTAACACACACACACACACACACACACACACCAAGGCACCACAGGACACAGCGGAGTGCTGTGGCTATGTTTGTCACGCCTGGAACACACCCAAAGACTCACAGAACGCTTACTGTCTAAGACGGTTGGTCAGCTTCTTGACTGTCAACTTGACTACATCTAGAATTAACAGTCAAGTGGCTGGCTACACTTGTGATGGATTTCTCTTAATTGGGATGAAACGCTTTTAACCTTAAATCTTTTGAGGCAGGAGAGCCTCGTTTAATCTGTTGCACAGTTTCTGATTGCAGCCTATATAAAGGACATGGGACAAGGGAGCTTTTGTTCTTTGCCTGATTGCCCTCGCTCTCCTTGGCAAGTCCATTCCTTCACCTGCTTTAGAGCCTACGTCTTCAGAATTCCGTCATATACTGGGGAGCAGCTGAGACAACCAGGCCTGTGGGTGGAATGGCTACTGGAGGCTTGGATCTTTCTTCCATTGATGTGCAGCCATTGTTGGACAAGCTGGGCCACAGACTGTAAGGAACTCATATGTGTACATACATATTGATTCTTTCAGTTCTATTCTTCTAGAGAACCCTGGTTAAAATGCTGTCTGGAATTGTTCTCCAAAACCAAGAGCCCTAGAGAGAGACAAGGACCCAAACCACTCATTTGGGGACGAGTCACTGTGGCAGAGGAGCAAGAGAAGGAGGAAGCGATCTCTACAGCACCCAAGGCAAGGGTTTCTGAGCCAGGGTTGTAGTATATGCCTGGAGAAAGATACCCAAGACCTGCCCGGGTTACACAGTTGGGACCAAACTCCAAAAGGCAGTCCACATATCTCGAAATGAACTTAACCTGGACTGCAGGAGAATTTCTGGCAGAGAAAAGCCAGCGTTCCTCAGGAATGTGGGACTGGTTCCTATAAGCCAAAATGAGCAATTTCCCTTAGCAACGGCAGAAGGGGGCATTCCTACCATGGCGCCTATCAGCATAGCACATGCCAGCCTCCAGGCTCCTCAAGCATCACAAGTACCTGCTACACATTTCAAAGTGCGTGCAGCACCCTGGCCCTTGTCACCTCCTGCTCTACCCTAAATCACAGGCTTCCTCCCCTTAGCCATTCATCCCCCTCATGACCCAGCTCTCCCTCCTCTCCTCATCCTCTGCTCTTACTGTTCTTACTATTCTCTCTCTATTTTCTCTCCCCCTCCCCCTCCTTCCCCCTCCCCCTCTCCTTCCCCATCCCCCCCCCTCCTCTTTCCCCTCTTCCTCTCCCTTCCCCCATCTCTTTTTTCCTCTCTGTCTTCAGTATCCTCTCCCACTGCCCGAGTTGTGACCATGTCCCGCCTGCTGACCACGTTCAGTCCACTTCATTCCCTTTCTGCTACGGATTATTCTGCATGTCTCTGGCTGTTCTCTGGCCACGCCGGCAGTCTCTTTCCTGTGCCCCCTTGCATACAGAAAAAAAGGAAGGGGGTAGGGAATGCACGGTGGAGAGGGTGAGAGAGTCAATAGAAATTAAAACAAGATAAAACAGGCATTGTACCCAATAGTCAAAGACCCTGTCGTAACTTTTACTGGAAGGGACACAATAAAAGAATTGCCACCATGAGCGTTCTGTGGTATGATCAAGGGGACGGTTTTTATTGTAGATATGAGAGAGAAGGAGGAGTCCAGAGTAAGGAGGAAATAAGTAGACTGAATGTGGCTGCAGACTGGACGTGGCCCGTGATATCCATGAGAGAGGGAGGGATACGGGGGGAGGGGGAATAGGGAATAGGGAGGAGCACAATGAGAGAAGCAGGAGCCGAGGATACCTGGGTTATAAGGATGAGTAGTTGCAGGGAGGGAACAGCCAAAAGACTGGCCCGAGCACTGAAAAGTGTACAACAGGTACTTGTGGGTGAGGACTAGGGAGCCTAAAACCTGGTGTGGACCTCAATATGCTTATATGCACCACAGGTATATGTTACTGGGAGAGCCATTTGTCCCCTTTGCCAGAGACAAGAGGAATGATTCATTTTAGTACGCAAGACCAGGCATCACAAGTTCCAACTGCCTGAAACCCTCCTATATATAGTCCAGGTTAACCTCACTTCTGGATATTTGAACTGCCTTTTGGATTTTGGGAGATTGGAGTTTTGTTTCAATCCTGCAACAGGTAGATTAAAAGAACTAAAGGAAAACATAGTATTCATGATCAAATAGAGAGTCCTAAGAGCCAAAAGCGAGTCATCTAAAGGAGTCAGATGGAAAGTTCAGAACTGAGGTATTAGAATAATTGAAGTTGATACTCCCCAGGGTATTTAATACCATTAGAACATAACCAAAGGAGCTGAACTTTGAAGGTCTTCAATCTTAGGCAGCCTGAAGGACAAAGAGAAAGATGTTGAAGAAACAAAGGTGGCTCCGTGTTGCAAACAATCATACAGTTTGACATATGTGACTCTGATGTCTCAGAAGAGGAAGAGGAACAAAGAGCCTGACATGAAGTACACATGAGTAAATGGCTAGAAGCTTCCTAGAGTTGATGGGAAATGTCAGTATGCAGATTCCAAAAGCTTGGCTAACTCCAGAAAGATGAGCACAACTGTACTGGCTGGTTTTGTGCGTCAACTTGACACAAGCTGGAGTTATCACACAGAAAGGTGCCTCCCTTGAGGAAATGCCTCCATGAGACCCAGCTGTAAAGCATTTTCTCAATGAGTGATCAAGGGAGAAGGGTCCAGCCCATTGTGGGTGGTATCATGTCTAGGCTGGTATTCCTGGGTTCTATAAAATATCATCCTGAGTGAGGTAACCCAGTCACAAAAGAACACATGATATTCACTCACTGATAAGTGGATATTAGCCCAAAAGCTCAGTTTACCCAAGATAAATTTCACAGACCACATGAAGCTCAAGAAGATGGAAGACCAAAGTGTGGACACTTCAGGCCTTCTTAGAAGGGAGAACAAAATACTCAAGGGAAGAAATAAGGAGACAAAGTGTGGAACAGGGACTGAAGGAAAGGCCATCCAGAGACTGCCTCACTGGGGATCCATCCCATATACAGCCCACAAATCCAGACAATATTGCTGATGCCAAGAAATGCTTGCTTACAGGAACCTGATATAGCTGTCTCCTGAGAGGCTCTGCCAGAGCCTGACAAATACAGAGGCAAATACTTGCATCCAACCATTGGACTGAGCTTTGGGGTCCCCAGTGGTGGAGTTAGAGAAAGGACTGAAGGAGCTGAAGGGGTTTGCAGCACCATAGGAAGAACAACAATTCAACTAACCAGACTCCCCAGAGCTCCCAGGGACTAAACCACCAACCAAAGAGTACACATGGAGGGACCTATGGCTCAGCTGCATATGTAGCAGAGGATGGGCCTTGTCGGACATCAATGTGAGGAAAGGCCCTTGGTCCTGGGAAAGCTCGATGCCCCAGTGTAGGGAAATGTCAGGGTGGGAAGGGGTGGGTGGGTGGGGGAGCACCCTCATAGAAGCAGGGAAAGGGAGGATGGGATGGAGGTTTCCAGAGGGGAAACTGGGAAAAGGGATAACACTTGAAGTGTAAATAAACAAAATATCCAATAATAAGGTAAAAGAAAAGAAAGAAAGCCGGGGAAGCAAGCCAGTAAGTAACATCCCTCCATGGCCTCTGCATCAGCTCCTGCTTCCTGACCCGCTTGAGTTCCAGTCCTGATTTCCTTTGGTGATGAACAGCAATGTGGAAGTGTAAGCTGAATAAACCCTTTCCTCTCCAACTTGCTGCCTGGTCATGATGTTTGTGGAGGAATAGAAACCCTGACTAAGGCAACAACACACTGGAAGACCTTCCTGGCTGTGTGACAGTTAAGGTGCTAAAATACAGAAAAGCCAGCTGGACTTGGTGATGTGTACCCGCAGTTCCAGTGCTTGAGAGGCAGAGGCAGGAAGACTTCAAGTCTGGAGACACCTTGGGCTACGTAGCAAAACACTATCTGAAAAACTTAATTAACTGATTTACTAAACATAAAAACCACAGAAGAAAAGCTTGAAAGCAGTCAGTGAAATGGCCTCTTTGTATGAAGAGGAGCAAAGATGAGAAAGTTGCCTGCCCTTCTTGGAAACAAGGCTAAAGCTCAAGAGAAGGACATATTTACAGTTCAGTGTCTCTCAGGCCCATGATCTCAAAGACCAACGCAAAGAGTTATTTCCACTTCCTGCTCAAGGCTTTGCTTTCACTTCAGACTCTCCTGCAGTCTCAGAATCAGGATGCGAGTGTGTGTGCGAGTGTGTGCGTGCATGTGTGTGTGTGCGTGTGTGTGTGTGTGTGTCACAGAGTGTGTGAGTATATGTGTGTGACACAGAGAGAGTGTGTGTATGTATGTGTGTGTATGTGTGAGAGAGTGTGTGTAAGAGAGTGTGCGTGTGTGAGGGAGAGAATGTGTGTGTGGGAGAGCGTGTGTGGGAGAGAGAGTGAGAGAGTGTGTGTGTGACAGTGTGTGTGTGTGTGAGAGAGAGAGAGAGTGAGAGAGTGTGTGTGTGACAGAGAGTTGTGAGTATATGTGTGTGACAGAGAGAGTGTGTTTATGTATGTGTGTGTATGTGTGAGAGAGTGTGTGAGAGAGAGTGTGCGTGTGTGAGAGAGTGTGTGAGGGACAGTGTGCGTGTGTGAGAAAGAGAGTGTGTGTGAGAGAGTGTGTGTGAAAGAGAGAGTGTGTATGTGTGTGTGTGTGTGACACAGAGAGTGTGTGAGTATATGTGTGTAACAGAGAGAGAGTGTGTGTATGTATGTGTGTGTATGTGTGAGAGTGTGCGTGTGTGAGAGAGAGAGAATGTGTGTGTGGGAGAGTGTGTGTGAAAGAGAGAGTGTATATGTGTGTGTGACAGTGTATGTGTGTGTGTGTGTGTGTGTGAGAGAGAGAGAGAGAGAGAGAGAGAGAGTGTGTGTGTGTGTGTGTGTGTGTGTGTGTGTGTGTGTGTGTGTGTGTGTGTGTGTGTGTGCTGGAGCACCAAACTCCTACCAAGGTCTGCAACACCAGCGCCTCCCAAGGCAGGGCAGTAATGGGTATGAGGCACACCCTTAGTCTAGATGCTGCGAGAGGGTGGAGAGTCAATGCTTCCACAGAATCCACAGCTTACATGGCTGAAGCAAGGTTGTCCAGGACATCAGCCACCCATGTGTCAGGCTCGGAATACGGGTACTTGATGTGAGTTGTTCCATCACATTCTCATCGAGGTGACTTCTCAAGGCCAGTGTGCCCCCTGCTTATCGATGTGGAAGCTACAGTGAGTGCTTTGTGAGTCATGGGCTAGGACTCATAGCCAGCCAATGCGGAAGTTGGTTTAAGCCGGGTCTGCGTGGCACTCAGGCTTGGGACCACAGTCTCACACTGCCCTGCGGACATTCTACACAAATTTATTGTCACCCCAGTGGAATGCTCAGAACTCTGTGTTCTTCCAAAGTCAGCATTCACTTGCACGTTTAACTGCCGCGGTGGGTCTGAATACACACGTTCACACGCGCGCGCGCACGCACACAGACAAACACACACAGGCAAGGACATGTGCACACAGATAACTCCCACACCACACACGCATGCAGCAAGAATGCATTTCACAGGAAAACACTCCGGCTTTGTTCTCGGTCCTGAAAACTGTGAGGCCGAGCCCACCACAAACAGAAACCGGAAATGGGGCCCACAGAGGGAGCCGTCCCTCTCTCTCCCCCCGCCCCTTGGTGTGGTTAGCCGCCAAGGGCTTCGTTCATTTGCTCCAGTGCCACCCCTTGCACAGACCTTGCCTTTGTCTTGCCCACTCCTGGCAGCCGGCCCACCTCTCCTCTGAGTCCTCACACATGCCTTCACAAAGTTTCCATTTCGGTCGCCAGCGTTGCTAGCATGGAACTCATTATCTCAAACCTGGAGTCAGCCACCCTGGTGGTGGAAAGGGGGCCTCCACAGACTCTTGTGAGCAGGACAAATGAGCACCCCAAGCTCCAAGACCTTCTTTGTTCTTCCTTAGCCAGGGTGGGAAGATGTGGAGACATTTGTTAAGGGTACCATTGGCTTTATCCAATGCTCATTCAAATACAGTACTGGATGTCTCTGCTCTGTACCGGGTATTGGTCAACAGGAGATATTTTTATTGCTTGATTCCCTTGGCATGTGACAGGTACTCGTGTTGGAAGGATGAAAGTATGCATGTATGTATGCATTGGTAAAAGGATGCATGGAGGGGAGATGAGTATATTGATGGGTGGCTGTAAGTTTTGATACAGATACATGGATGGATGATGCATTTCTTAAAAGACAGATGTCTGTCTGTCTGTCTGTATGGATGGGTGGGTGGTTGTCTATATGGATGGATGTGTGGATGGGTGGATGGCTATATATTGAGTGAATACACTGATAGATAGTTAAATGAATTGGATATATATGTGGACAGTTGGGTAGATGGATGGTTGGTGGATGGATAGATATACTGAAGATTTGGTGGGCGAATAGATGACATGGTAGATGGATGGATGAACAGAGGGACAGATCTGTGGGTGGATGGACAGTTGATTGGATGGGTACATAGATAAGTAGCTATGTAGATATATGAGTGGGTGGATTGGTAGGCAGATCAATAGGTAAACAGATGGATGAATACATGGATGAGTGGATGGATGGATAGATGGATGGATGGATATGGATGGATGGATGGTGGATGGATGGGTGAATGGATGGGTGGATGGTGGATGGATGGGTGTGGATGGTGGATGGATGGATGGATGGATGGATGGGTGAATGATGGATAGGTGAATTCATAGGCAATGGACAGATGGTTGGCTATATGTCTGTTTGCAGGGATGGGTTGACAATTCTGCAGAGGTTGTAGCTGATAAGGAAGAGCTTGCATCTCTAAAGAACCTACCCTTTGATAACAGAATTGGTTGTCACACATTCTCTGGTTACAAAAATGCCGGGGTGGGAGGAAGAAGACAGGAAGAGAACTAGGAAGGAACATGACCCTTCCCAAATCCATCCAGCCTGACTGGAAGAACAAATATCCATTCCTAACTTTGTGGACATAATCCATCACTTAGTGGAGTGACTGTGCAACCCTGAGCCCACCTCAAAGGGAACTTTCATAGGCTGGTTTGACTAAGGTGCAACTAGCATTGGGACCCAGAGGGTGTGCGCCCTCTGGGCCCCTGCTCAACACATTCAAGGCAAATATATACTCCAGAGCGCCCAGCGCTGTACAGTCACCCAGGTCAGCTATAGGCATGTGCAGCCTTCACATCATACCTGGTCATAGAAATCAGGTACTTGGTCTCCCTCACCATTGGTGTGAACAATTGCAGATTCCATCCCCAAAAGGCCTACCCACCAGCCTGTTAGCCTTTCCTGAGTTCCAGGCTTATTGGCATGGAAGGGTCTAGGTGATGTACAGACTCATTCCCTGGTTAAACCAATCAGAACTGTCCATTTGCTTCCTTGGCCTATCACAGACAAGACAGCAATGCATGCTCTTCCGTGCCTCTTGATACTCATATCCCTGTTTTGACTTTGAGTCTTAGTAAAGCTCTCGGTGGCCAAAAGTTCTGCATGCTGCAACTTTGGTGGATCACATGTTGACTTCTGGAAGGTTTCTGGGGTGGCTTGAATAAGAATGTCCCTCACAGGCTCATCTAATCTATGTGTTTAGTCACCAGGGAGTGGTGCTATTTGAATGGGTTGGAAGGATTAAGATGTGTGGCCTTGAAACTTCAATTTTATTTCAAAACTCTAATTTTCATGAAGGCCCTTAAATGCTTTAACCTCCCTTGTAGTCCACCATCCACCAGAGGTAGTGGGAAAGAAAGGATAGGGGAGGGGGGATTGGACCTGTTTGGGAAGGTTCTTCTGGAGCAACTCCTGTCTGTGCTGTGTGGAAACCAGCAGTTCAGTTTACAGGTCAGCAGCAACAGCTCACAGACACTTTACGGATACACCAGCAGTCCAGTTCGGTAGAGTAGGGATGGCAAACTTGAGTCAGCAGCAGTGGCACTACCTAGCAGAGAGAGCCAGGCTTCAGCCTCAGCACTTGTCAGCAGGAGGGACCAGGAGGGACACCAGGA
Organism: Rattus rattus; assembly: GCF_011064425.1. Lineage (NCBI taxonomy): Eukaryota > Metazoa > Chordata > Mammalia > Rodentia > Muridae > Rattus > Rattus rattus. The sequence continues at coordinate 144,484,745 of NC_046158.1, read as the reverse complement.
GAAGTTCTAGGCTCTGCCTCTCTCAGCAAAGCAAAGCAGTGAAGATGAGAGACCAGTAAGTATTGTACAGCTAGCTCTGTGAGCAAGTCTAGCTCAGCCTCCACACGGCTGCTCTCCAAAGATCACGTGTCCTCTGTGGGTCTTACCTCAGCTGACATCACTCTGCCAATCAGCCCAAGGAAGCAGCAAGAAACTGCAGCGTGCTATCAGATTTTTTCCGGCACATTTCTCTCGTTGGGAGTCCTGACAAATGGAGCTTAAGTATGGAATGTAAGGTGCACTGACACACGCATGTTGTTAGCAAAGAATCCTTCATTATGCATCCTTTCACATGCTTGCTTTAGCAGAACATCCTTTTCCCATGTCCGCGTCAATGAAACACTCCTTCACATGTTTGCCTTAGCGAAACAACATCCAACACAACTGACTCTCCAACCCTTAAGTTTCCACTTCATAGCCTCGTTGGAAGAAGTGTGTCTCTGGGTGTTTTGGGAGTTTTTAATTGTCTCGATGAAACACCATGACCATATACTTCCATATCACTGTCTATCATTGAAGGAAGTCAAGACAGGAATCTCAAACAGGACAGGAACCTGGAGGCAGGAGCTGATGCAGAGGCCATGGAGGGATGTTGCTTACGGGCTTGCTCCTTATGGCTTGCTCAGTCTGCTTTCTTATAGAACCCAGGACTACCAGCTCAGAGCTGGCATCACCCAGAATGGGCAGGGCCCTCCTACATCAACCACTAACTAAGAAAATGTTCCCCAGGCTTGTCTTCTAGAGGCATTTTCTCAATTGAGGCTCCCTTCTCTCTAATGACTCTAGCTTGTGACAAGTTGACTGAAAACTAGCCAATATGCTCAAGCTGGGCTTTGAGGTTTCAAAATCCCATGTCAACCTAATCCCCCTCTTCTGTTTGTGGATCAGGATGTAGCTCTTGGCTACTACTCCAGAGCCTGCTTCATGCCACCATGCTCCCGCCATGATGACAATGGACTAGACCTCCAAAATCCATAAGCAAGCCCCAACTAAATGCTTTCTTTGAGAAGAGTTGCCTTAGCTATGGTGTATCTTCACAGAAATAGCGACTTAAGACAGTTGCCATGAAACTCCAGCAGCCAACAGGAGAAGGAGCCCTCTCTCCCTGGGAGCTGCCCACCCTCCATTGGGTTCCTCATCTCCCTGGTCAGGTCAGGCTTGTGGCAGAGCTTCAGAGTTCTGGCCTCCTAAGTCCATGAGCATTTACTGTGTGGTTATAAACTAAGAGAAGCTCCTTTGTGGTTCCCTACCACCCCCGACTTCCCAGAGGAGTCATTCTTCCCTCTCTGTCCCCTCTGAGCCCCAGCCCACAGGAGCTGAGACTCCCTTTCCTTCTCTTTGCAGATGATCTGCATTTCCTGGATCCCATGTGCTGAAGACAACAGTTGGTATCATTCTGCAGCCACCAGCTCAAGTGTCCCCAAATTTCAGGGTTATTCTCTCTCTCTCTCTCTCTCTCTCTCTCTCTCTCTCTCTCTCTCTCCTCTCCCCCTCCCCTCCCCTCCCTCTCCCCTCCCCTCCTCTCCCTCCTTTCCCTCCCCCTCTCTCTCTCTCTCTCTCTCTCTCTCTCTCTCTGTGTGTGTGTGTGTGTGTGCATGTGTGTGCATGCATCTATGTGAGGGCACAGGTAGATGACCAGGCACATGTGTGCACATGCATGGAGGCCAGAGGTTGAAATTGGGAGTCTTCCTCAACAATTCTCCACTTTATTAATTTTTTTGAGATGTCTTACTGAATCTGGAGCTTACCAGTTCAGTTAACCTGGCTTTTCAGGAAACTCCAGGGATCCTCCCCTGTGCTGGGATTACAGGTGCTCCACTAATATGCATGGTAGGGTGTCAGATTTGGGTCCCCATGCTTGTGTAACTTTACCTGCTCAGTCAGCTCCCTGCCCCTGTTTTCTTCTCCCTCCTCCTCTTACTCCTCCTCCTTTTCTCCTTCCTTCTTCCTCCCCCTCTTCTTCCTCTTTCTGTTCCCCTTCTTTCTCTCCTCCCCCTCCTCTCCTCCTCCTTCCTCCTCTTCCTTTTCCTCCTCCTCTTCCTCCTCCTTCTCCTCCTCCTCCTCCTCCTCCTCCTCCTCCTCCTCCTCCTCCTCCTTCTCTTCCTGAAGAGGTCATATCTTCAGGAAATCAGACCTTGGGTGTGTGTGTTAATCCCAAAGATGAGAGGAGAAAGACCACTAGCCCCAATCATCACAGCCAACTTAATTAAAACCAGCAATTAATTAGAGCAAGCTTTACAATTTATGTACTCAGGCTGCATCCCCCTAAGGCGGGATTTCGGAGGTCAGCCTTGTCAGCATTGAATATGAAGAAGACAAGGCTTTTAGGGTTCAGGAATAGAGGGTTTCTGAATTGGTGGACTGACAGCCCAAATAGACAGGGTCAGAGGGGAAGAATCATAAGTGTAACCAGTTACCCTGAACAACCTCCTGAAACAAAGGCATGGTTGCAGCAAGTTGGGCTAAACAGGTAGTCCTTAGGAGACCATAGAATCGTTTGAAACAAAGGTAGGGTTGCAATGTGGTTATAAACAACTTTTGGAAACAAAGACATGAATGTTATTTCTGGAAGAGGCAGTACAGAACAATCTGTAGTTATGGTTTCGGATAAGATGTGGCCCAATCCTTGAGAAACAGAGGTTTAATCATAAACAGGAGTGAACCTAGTTTGTCCTTACTATAGGATGACTTTTAAGCCCAAGATGGAGACAGGCTGTTCTTCAGGTGAGCTGGGGGTAAGTAGAAGAAAAGAGATAGGGCAGATTCGGGGTACGTGTGATACCATGGCTACCTAGCTGTGAAATTTCAGACAAGTAACCCCTAAGCCTGAGTGCCCTGGTAGATAAAGTGATCATGAGCAGAAATACTTAACGTACATGCATGCACGAGTGTCATCCAGTTCAGGTCAGTGAGATGCAGCTTGGCGACCTGAGACAGGCTGTGCCTCTGTGCTACTGTGTTACTGGTACTGTAACTTCCTCTGGGACTTCGCAGTGCTACTGTAGCAGTTGGTGTTGTTAACTGGAACCGAAGGTCAAGAAGTGTCTTCATGCTTCTGTTCCGGGTTCTATTCCCTCTGTGTTTCCTCATTTTCTCGGCATCCCTTTAAAAGGTCAAGTTGGCATCGGTTACGAAGAGTTACAGGTTCCCATGTCTGAATCCCTGGTCAAGGAATGCTGGCTCCTGGATGAGGGAATGAGCTGCAAACACTACTGATTCCGCTTTGCGGCATCCCTGTGCTGTGGTCCTCCCTACCCCACTGCACAGCAATGGACCTTAGCCTGAGAACTGCGGCACAGATCTTCAGCAGCAACCCAGGCATGGTGGGCCTTGAGGGACGTCACACCCTCCGTCTTGGCCCAGGCGCGGATAAACAATGCAAAAAGAAACAAAGTTGCCTTTAGGTTTGGCTTGGGCTAGACTTTGATACACCAGCTCTGGACCAGCTCGAAGGTTCCGGCTGCCACCCTTGGCCTTGAGCAGTTGTGTCCTTTGGGTGGCAAAGGATATTTGAGGGACCCCTAGTCTCCCAAGCCCAGGTTTTCCCCTGCAGCAACTTCTCGCTTCCCTCCTTCCTTTCTGTCTTTTATACTTCTTTTTAAAAAATTCTCATGTACATTTGAAAACAGAGCTATATACCGCCACATTTATAAAAACAGGTAAGTATCATTATTTTTAAAACCAAAGCTTTTTCAGGGGCTTCTCAAACTTCCTTGGGGACTTTGCAGGAAGAATTATGCCCTTCAGGGATTTCAGACTGCAGTTGGGGCAGACACCATAACTGCCTGCTTGCCTTCCTTTCTCCTCCCTGACTGGCCCATCCCTACATCCAGAATCTGACAGATCTTCCTCTGGGCTTTGAACCTGGCTCTTTGGGAAGGGCTTGCATGAGAAAGGAGCTTGGTCTTTTAGATGGTTTATCTCTCCGGACAGCTCTAGCTCCTGCCTCTGCTCCTTTGTGAAAAACTGCAGTATCTCTCTTCCTTTTTTGCATCAGCTATTACCTTATGTCTGTCTGTCTGTCTGTCTGTCTGTATGCATGCATGCATGCATGCATGCATGTATGTATGTATGTATGTATGTATGTATGTATGTATGTATGTTTATCTTACATCCGGATCACAGTTTCCCTTCCCTCCTTTCCTCCCAGACCTCTCACCACCCCCATCCACCCCTCTTCCCTTTCTCCTTAGAAAAGGGAGGTCTCCCGTGGGTATCAACCAGCCCTGGTTATCAGTAAGATGAGACACCTCCTCTCCTGTTGAGGCTAAACAAGGCAGCCAAGTTAGGGGAAAGGAATCGAAAGGCAGTCAACAGAGACAGAGACAGCCCCTGCTTCCCACTACTAAGAGTCCCACATGAAGATTAAGCTTCAGAATGTAACATATGTGCCAAGAGCCTACGTCAGTCCCCACTCAGGCTCTCTGGTTGGCAGTTCAGTCTCTGTGAGCCCCTATGGATCCAGGTTAGTTGATTCTGTAGGTTTTCTTGTGGTGTCCTCGACCCTCCCTCCCCCTGACTCCTTCCTTCCTTTCCCGTCCTCCACAGGATTCCCCAAGCTCTGCCCGATGTTTGGCTGTGGGCCTCTGCATCTGTTTCCATCAGTTGCTGGGTGAAGCCTTCTGATAACATCTATGCTAGGACCCTGTCTGCAGGTAGAGCATCATTAACAGTGTCAGGAGTTGGCGCTCTCTCTAGCCATGCATCTCACATTGGGCCAGTCACTGGCTGCCCATCTCCTCAATTTCTGCTCCATTTTTACCCCTGCACCCCTCATAGGCAGGACACACTGTGGGCTGAAAGTTTCATGTGTGGGTTGGTGTCCCCATCCCTCCATTGGAAGTCTTTGCTGACGACAAGAGATACCGGTTCAGGCTCCATATCCGCCATTGCTAGGAGTCTTAGGTAGGGTCACCTCATAGACTCCTGGGAGTTTCCGTTGTCCTAGGTTACTAGTTCATCCAGGAGATGTTCCCCATCCCAACTGTCTCTCCCAGAACTCTCACTCCATCCTCCCCCAACTTGATCACTCCTACTCCCATCCCCACTCTTTCCCCACCCAGTTCCCTCTTAGGGCAACTGCTGCTGACAATGTGGGAGATTCTTCAATAATGATCTCTCCTTGGAAGACTCCAACAGGGCTGCTGTGAGACCAAGACAGGAATAATATACCTTGCAAGTTAATGACAGACTGTCGTGGTTTGAATATGCTTGGCCCAGGGAATGGTACTATTAGGAAGTTTGCCCTTGTTGGAGTGAGTGTGGCCTTGTTGGAGTGGGTGTGGCCTTGTTGGAATGGGTGTGGCCATGTTGGAGTGGGTGTGGCTTTGTTGGAATGGGTGTGGCCATGTTGGAGTGGGTGTGGCTTTGTTGGAATGGGTGTGGCCTTGTTGGAGTGGTTGGAGGAAGTGGGGATGGGCAATAAGACCCTCCTCCTTTACCACAAGGGAGCCAGTCTTCTCCTAGCAGCCTTCAGATGAAGATGTACTCTCAGATGCTCCTGCACCATGCCCTACCCGGACGCTGCCATGTTCCCACCTTGATGACAATGGACAGAACCTCTGAACCTGTAGGCCAGCCCAAATTAAATGTTTCCTTATAAGAGTTGCCTTGGTCATAGTGTCTGTTCACAGCAGTAAAACCCTAACTGATACAGAGACCAAAACCAAATATATATAATACACACACACACACACACACACACACACACACACACACACATATATATATACACACACACACACACACACACACACTTTGCAGGTTAAGGGTTCTGTTTGCAGTTAAGTTGGTTAAGAATAAGTCCTGTTTGTCTTGTAGTAGCCAGTACAAGTTAAGGTTTCTATTTGTAATTAAGTCTCTGTTTCTTAGAGCTCATGGAAAACGTGTTTTTCAACCTATGCTAAATTTGTGCCCTGCCACATGACCAGTCACATGATGTCCATGCCACATGACCAGTCACATGATGTCCATCCTTACTCTGTTTCTGCTCTTTCACTGAATCTGTCTGTCTGTCATTTTTTGTTTGTTTGTTTGTTTGTTTGTTTGTTTTCAAGACAGGTTCTCACTGTGTAGCTCTGACTGTCCCGGAACTTACTCTGCAGACCAGGCTCCTGTGAACTCACAAAGATCCACTTACCTCTCCTGGGAGTAAAGGTGTGTGCCACCATGCCCAGCTCATTTTATCTTTCTAACAAGTATAACAGCCAACAGTCTTGCTCTCATAAACAGTTTTTCCCCCTTTAGAAGGGACCTCACGAGGCCAGCAGGAGCTGTTCTCTCAAATCCCAACCTAGGGTGAGATGGCTCGCTGGCCAGTCCTGGTGTACCCCAAAATATAGCTTGCTTTAATTGGACAGTCATGGGTTTGGTCTTTTCTCCCCAAGAGTCTCAGGTTTAACACAGCCATTGTCATTGTCCCTGAAATACCAAGTGGGACCCTCAGATTGGTCTCTGCATTGATACCTCAGGACCCTCAGATTGGTCTCTGCATTGATACCTCAGGATCCTCAGATTGGTCTCTGCATTGATACCTCAGGACCCTCAGATTGGTCTCTGCATTGATACCTTGGGGATGAACCTCACCAACTTCTTGAGTTCCGCCCTTTGCACCAGGCCCTGAGCTCATTCCTGTAAGACAAGCTGGGCACCAATCCTTGGACAGTAACTAAGAGAGGGAATTAGGACACACAGAGGAGCTGGGGAGACAGCTCAGGAGCTGAAGTGCTTGCTACGAAAGTACACAGACTGGATCTCAGATCCCTGAGGCCACATAAGAAGTCAGGTGTAGTAGGGCACAGCTGTAATCGAATCCCTGAAGCTCCCTGGCCACACAGGCTGGCCAGACCATTGAACGCCACACTCAGTGAGAGAGCCGAACTAAAAAGATAAGGTTGTGGGCTGGACAGATGGTTAGAAGCACTTGTTGATCTTGCCTAGAATCTGATTCAGTCTCCCCAACTTTGTGTGGTTGTTCCAGGGGATCCTACACCTCTTCTGACTTCCATGGGCTCCTGTGTGAATGTGGCACACACACACACACACACACACACACACACACACAATGACACACACATAAATAAAAATTATTTTAAAAATAAGATGGAAAGCAGTTGAGGAAAACATCCAACACTGACCTCTGTCCTCCACACATATCACACACATACTCATGCATGCTCTCTGCACACATGTGCACACATGGGTGGAACTGATGGCAAGAGTCTAGGCTCCCTGCCTAGATATGTTGGACAAACACACACACACACACACACACACACACACACACACACACACACACACACACACACACCATTTCAGTGGCTGGAAAATGCCACAAAGACTCAGGACTTTGGAGGCTGGAGAGACAGACAACTATAGGTTTAGAATTTTTTTAAACCTACTTTATTTAGGGTTCTTTAACACATCGACCTCCCTTCTATCCCAACCGCCAGAGGTAGGAGAAAAAAAAGGTTAATGGGAAAAGGGTGTTATAGACCTGTTTAGAAGTAGTTCCTAAGAGCAATTCTACTCTTCGTTTTCAGGAAATCAGCAGTCCAGTTCTATAGCAAACACCAAACACGAATCAGTAGTAATGGCTTGATCCTACGGAAACAGCAAGGCTCCACTGAATCAGTGTGAATCAGCTGGGATACCATGAGATGTTCTTTGGAGCATTTCTCTCTATGAAGTAAAGACCAACGAAGACCAGGGAAGAAGTGAGACCAGTGAAGACCAGGGAAGCTTTGTACAGCATAGTGATGCAAGAGCGTCCTCTCAGTGTGGGGTCCCATTTATATTCTTTCTAAACATCGTAAGCCTCTCAAGTGTCAAGACAGCTTCCAGAAGAACATCATGTGACACACCTGAGTTGGTAAAGAATCCAGAAATGTCCACTTCTGACAATAGTACTTGTTGTGCAAGTGTAAGGACATAAATTCAAATCCCCAGCATCCACAAGGACATGGTTCAAAACCCCAGCGACCACAAGGACATGAGTTCAAATCCCCAGCATCCACAAGGACATGAGTTCAAATCCCCAGCATCCATAAGGACATGAGTTCAAATCCCCAGCATCCTAAGGACATGGTTCAAATCCCCAGCATCCACAAGGACATGAGTTCAAATCCCCAGCGACCACAAGGACATGAGTTCAAATCCCCAGCATCCACAAGGACATGAGTTCAAATCCCCAGCATCCATAAGGACATGGTTCAAATCCCCAGCATCCATAAGGACATGGTTCAAATCCCCAGCATCCACAAGGACATCATTCAAATCCCCAGCATCCACAAGGACATGAGTTCAAATCCCCAGCATCCACGTAGAAGTTGTACTCTTCAAATTCCTCTCAGGCTCAGTGAGAGACCCTGCCTAAGTTGGGTGACAGAGCAGGATACCTGACACACCTTCTATTGCCTCCACATGAAGGGGGATGGGGGAGGGCTGCACACACACACACACACACACACACACATTTTTAATAAAAATAAAAATCTAATCAGGACATTGAAACACTGCCACTGCCCTCTGGCATTCTTGGAGGGACAACTCATTTGGATGCACCATTGTTCCAAGTTCAATCTACCCCCAGTCAGTGTCACTGAGGGTTCTAGGAGTCCCTTGATCTCAGTCCCAGTTCCCCCAGTGCCCAAGTCTTCCCAGGTGCCCATCCCTGAACCTTACCAGGCTCACTTAAGAGGTTGCCTCTGAGCAGTACTCAGGGGTGTCTGCTATGGTTACAAGGATTTCCTAGGCCTGCCCATCCTCTGCCTCCTGCAGTGACTGGCCAATGGGAAACTTTTCAGTGTCTAGAAGGAAAGTACTGAGTTGCAAAAAGAGAAGAGACCTTTGAAGATCGGGTCCCAGACCCTCCATTCCTCATCTGGACTTGCCAGACACCAACACTG